>NW_027040612.1:0-600000 GCF_037179485.1 Ochlerotatus camptorhynchus | reverse complement strand
CTTAAAAAAAATAAAAGTTCTTATATATGCAGGCGACATGAAGCTCTTCATGGAAATAAGTAATTCTAGCGACACAGAAGAATTCCAGAATGAAATCAACTTATTCAACACTTGGTGTAGTAAAAGTCTACTCCAACTCAATGTAAAAAAATGCAACGCAATTGTATTCAGCAGAAAAGTAGAAACACCTCTTTTGGAAATATTTTTAGGCAACAAAAAAGTAGAAAAATGTAAAATTGTAAGGGACCTAGGTGTGATCCTAGACTCCAAACTCACTTTTGTAGAACATTATAATACAATCATAATGAAAGCAAATAGTATGTTGGGCTTCATTAAGAGGTTCAGCTATAATTTTCAAGACCCATACACTTTTAAATTATTATATATTACATACGTAAGACCTATTCTGGAATACTGTAACCTGGTATGGAATCCGTACATTGCCATGCACGAGGAACGCATAGAATCCGTCCAAGAACAATTCCTTTTATATGCCCTTCGGAAATTGAATTGGACCGCATTTCCTCTTGCATCATATGAAGCACGCTGTATGCTCATCAACTTACAAACACTCAAAGAACGCCGCGAATTTGCAATGCTTTTCTTCATCAATTACATTATTTCACATCGCATAGAATCATCAGAAATACTTTCACAATTAAACTTCTACACACCCTGTCGGCATCTAAGAAAAATCACACAGAAAAAATTTCGCAAAAAATGGCCCCTTCAATCGAATGATGCGACAGTATTATCTACACTGTGAAGTCATTAGCATCACTATGTCAAAAGAAGAAATTATAACCAAACTTAAACATTATAGAAATAATGCATAGTATGTAAGTAAAACATTGTAACCATTTTATGTAGTCTACTTTGCTTGACGAAATAAATAATAAGGAGGCTTCAAAACCCAGTTTCCCACCTAGATCCTTCCAATTGAAATTGTTACTCATTAATCTCGAGCCCGCTACGAGTAATTGGTACCCAATACTAACCTAGAACTACTGCTGTTTAAAATGTAAATTCAAACATTATTGATTTTTGGCTCCGCAAAGTGATGACTGAGCCTAGTAAATAAACGAACTAGTTGAAAAATAATAATAAAGCGAGTATTGCGTCAACATATTTCTATCCATTCATTTCTTGATCAGCATTTGAACGTGGCCGGCGCTGGTATTGCCTAGTTTTAGATCACCAGTAACATCACATTGAAGATGATTGCTAGTCCCAGGCCACGTCTTTTGGATCTCTGTGTAATTACAGATGATCTGGCAATAACGAAGTTGCATCCTCGGCGGTCAATCATGCTTATGTTCAATTTAGTTATTTTAAGCGTCTTTTAAAAAATCCCGGGATTCCAAAAAATAAAACCATTAATCCCGAGATTTGTCTTAGCCTGGGAAACTGGAAATTCTAGTCATAATTGTTAAAAGATTCACAATCGCCAGCTCCAGCATAGACCTATTGTTTTATGACTGAAATCCAGCGGCAATTCAAAACTTTTATCGATATTCCTTAAATAATTAGTTTTGAGAAAAGTGGGGGGAGGGGGGCACTTTTTCCTGAATTTCGCGTTACACAATCAAATCATGGTCCCTTATTAAATGTCCATTGAAAGACTTATGGAATAAACTTCCAGCTTCATGCTCGGGAATTGAAATTTAATTCAATGATGAGCATTTATTAGCATTCTATCTAACTTCCATTTTCCGTAGTCTGGTATAGAAAATTACTCCCTGGACTTCCGTGACAGAAAATGTCAGTGACAATCAGTAGTCAAAACACATCCAACTTTGCAGCCGTGCTTCTCTGCTAATCCAACAAGTGAACAAACTTTCCAGGATATGTGAAAGTATTTTAAATTCATTCTCGGTCCATCCTCCCTGACACTCCTCGCCACGCTCGCACTTAATCGGCTAAATCCATTGACCCCCGCTGCTTTTTCTCCTGGCCACCAGATCATTCCACGATGGCGCACCATACCAAGCCAAGTCAGTGCCAGAAGAAGACAAAAATCTCCCCAAAAAATAACCCAGCAGGATGTCAGACTCGAAAACGTACTCCACTTGTCGTTCCCGTCGGTCGTCTCGCTGCTGATGGTCGTTTCGTTTCGGTTCACTTTCCAGTTTGTTTTCCAGCCACCATCCTCCAGGAGTGCGCATACCTAGGACTGTTGGTTGACTTGCCGGTTTTGGTCGGTCACATCATACTCAGCACCAAGCGGAGTCGTTCCTCCGTTTAAGTTGATATGGTAAATTGCTTAATTTGCATAAACAAACATCGTTGGAAATATATTTTAATTTTTTCCGACCGCTCCATGCGCCGGACTGACTATGGTCGGCATCCCTCGCAGAGCGCGACGCCACGCCGGTCGGCCGCCCGGAGGAGAATGGGAATAAACGGGTGTTTTGCTTTAAAAGTCGAGAAGCTACACCCAGTGGAGACAGAGATCATTGGCAGGTTATGGTTGTTGTTTTTCCTTCCTTTTCTAAGCTCCGTATGGATTCCTTTCGAACACAGGGTGAGAAGCGGTTAGACCATTTGTGTGATTCTGCAAATAGAGCTTCAAAGTGGAACTACCCTACGAAGGATTTTTAAGTGCAAACAATCCCAGAAGGAGCATCAAACCGAACCGCATAAAATCATGTGGCAAGCTGAAATCTTTCGTCCAGATCGGGACCAGACAGATTCCGAGATCGAGCGCATGCAGCGTGTGTGTGTGTGTGTGTGTGTTTTTTTTCTGCTGATGTTTCATCCTTGTTTACCAGTAACTCCACAGGCCAACAGTAGCAGCAGTTAGGGAAGGAATTTCCTCCACAGAAAATAACAAGTGCGAGTGTTTGAGGCAGTAGGTCCCTAGGAAGAAGTCTTCCGTCCACTTCCTCCACCGTCGCGTCGTGTGGCATCATTGCATGTGCCGGCCTGAGCGGATTGGGCGGGACGGGAGACACGTTGAATATTTAATGATATTGTAATGGAAATATTGAGATTGTTCATGCGATTTTCACATTTTTATGGCAGATTTTATTTCCCCACATGTGATTTTGATGGGAGATCTCGTTGTTTGCTTTGGTCCTGCCCTGTTTGTTGATTCTGTATGAGGTCGTCGGATTCAGTGCGGAGGATACATTATAAAATCATGTAAGTTGAAAGATTCGATTCACTGAGCGGGGTTGATGAGGTTAATTCAATTTTAGGAACTGCTTGGTCACCGTTTCTATTTCAATAAGGAAAAAAAATGGTTCAGTAAAAGTAGTGCTCTAAAAATGTATCGTGAATTTAAAGAAACGTTATTTTGGATACGTCTGAAGATTGCAACTTTTGTTTAAAGTTTTTAATACCGAATTAGTTTTTTTCCTTGATTTTTTTTCCGTCGATTTTGGTTTTCCGAACTGTGTATCAATGCTACCGACGCTAGGGAGGCAGCTTCTACACCTGGACCCTGCCTATCGACCCATCAACTCATGGACCGGGGACCAACACCTTTACTTCCCTTCTGAAGGATGGCGTGAACAAAGATTTTATGCGTCAGTGGCGCCGGCTGAAATTGAATCCAGTCCTTTTGGGGTGTGAATGAATAAAGCTTACCACTACAGCACCGGTGCCGCTACTATAAAATTAGTTGTTGATCACTATTTTTTTTTTAATTTTTAACATGTGGGGTATACATAAAAGATGGAGGATAGTGTTTGCATTCCCGGGAAATGATATTTCTCGGGAATTCCGATTTTTTTTTAATTGTAGTTTTTAAGAACATGAGTAACTAACTACAGTGAATGTGAGAAATTAATAATGTGGGATACTAATGACGAAGATTGAATGACATTCCAAAAAGCAGAAGAATGCAAGGGTAAGTCCCTTTGTTGAACTTTTAGGTGAAATTTACTATTTCGTATTTTAGAAAATTTTAAACTAATTTATTTCATTTGCCAACATCATCTGAATGTTAGTGAACGTGATTCTCTACCTGTAAATATTTGCAACAATCGCAGATTTCCGCAAAAATACAGTTTTGATGGATTTTTGTTTATTTTCCGGGATCCCCGGAGAGAACCGCAACAAAAACATCGAAGAATGTATATTCGTATCGTTCAAGCTCTCCGTTTCTGACGATTTGGCTTCTATCGTTGGTGAACTCTATTCTACTGGCCAGAAGGAGTAGAAGTTAGGGAATTCCGTCAAAAAACGACAAAGTCCAGATCTCCACCAAACCGACATGAAAGTAATGAATACCGATGTGCCTATTAACTCTTGCCATTTTCCTAGTTCTACAATTCCATTTCCTGTTGATTCAATTTTTGAAACAACCGTAAAACAACACCATTTAAACTATGGGGATGTCAAAACTATAGTTTCAAAACATTCGATAAACTTTATGAAGCTTGCTTTGCATAATGCTCGCAGCCTCTGTAGTAACGTAGACAATTATCGACTACTGTTCTAACAGTCAAAATTTAATGTTTTGGGTTTAGTTGAAACATCGCTCAAACCATCTGTCACCAACAAATCTGTTGAATTGCAGGGTTATGGAATAATACGATCCGGCCGGAAATGTACAAAACGGAATCGTGGAGGAGGCGTTGCTTTCTACTTGAAGAAAAATATCCGGTTCTCAGTTCTTGCCAAGTCTGAAGCTAATAGTGAAATCGAATACTTATTTGTTAAGCTAACAAAGGCTAACTTAGTGTGTGGAATTGTTTACAAACCACCCGGTGTAAACCTGAACAAAATGCAAACGGTTTTTGAATTTATGTAGCGAATTCGTTTATTATCGTTTTATTATTACAAAACCGAACTTTTTGTCAGTGCGAACCTCAACCTGAGCTAGGTTTTAAAAACAAACGAGCAAACTGACGATTGTCAGAAAACAAGCAGACTTAATTTTGATACCCGAACCAGGTTGGAACTGAATAATAAACGAATTCGAAGTAAGAAACACTGGCTACTGAGCCTTATGTTTTTTTTTTATATTAATTTATTTGTACAGGCTCAATCGAATAAACTTTACAGAGCCGAGTTATCATTTGCATTATACATGATTAATGTCTTAAATCTAGAGTTAAAGGAATTGAACCGATTACTCGCGGTCGTCTCGAGGTTAGTGGAGATTTACAATTTTTTGGATGGGGAAAGGGAGAAGGAGGTTTGAAATATGATTTATTATACAAATATTTAATTAATCCTAAAACATGAAATTATTTCTATTCATCTTGAAAACAAACATTAAAAAAAACTACACGCACAATACACAAACTAAACACAAGGTTAATCAAACTTACAAGCTAAGGTTAGTATTCTTAAAGTAAACATATATGAGTTTCATAAACTCCAGATCACGTCTAGCCAAAATATCCCGAACTGGAACATTAGGTTGTCTACCTCGAGCCCGAAGGGAATCACACAGCTCAGATCTGACTCCACGATGCTCAGCACAAGACCAAAGGATGTGATCGGCGTCTTAGTAACCTTGTCCACATTCACAGAGATTGCTGTCTCCCATCCCAACACGAAACAAGTTAGTGTTTAACGAATAGTATAGTGTATTGCCGCCAGTTCAGCAACATATACGGAACATGGAGCATGAAGCATTCGGGAGACGCTATGAAATTCGTTATAAATACCAAAACAAGCGGACGCCTCTATTAGTGATCCATCTGTGAAGAACGATCTTGCGGAATCAACTTGGCTAAACTTCGCAGCATAAATTGACGGAACAATCATGGAACGATGATGTTCTGGGATTTCACGAATCTCCCGCGTCATAGATAAATCAAAACTAACTGAATTGCCGAAGTCGGAGAAGCATACACGATGGGGGTTATGCTGTGAAGGGCTGACATCCTGAGTTATGTACACGTAGTACAATGACATAAAACGAGTTTGAGGGTTTAGCTCAAGAAGCTTCTCAAAGTTTGCAATAACCACTGGGTTCATAATTTCACAACGGGTGAGGAGCCTGAGGGATAATTCCGAAAACCGATCAGAGAGTGGCAACATGTCCGCTAACACTTCGAGACTCATCGTATGAGTCGAGTGCATGCATCCTAACGCGATACTAAGACAGCGATACTGGATCCTTTCCAGTTTGATGATGTGCGTTTTAGCCGCCGATTGGAAGCAAAAACTACCGTACTCTAAAACCGATAAAATCGTTGTCCGGTACAACGTTAGAAGATCTTGCGGATGAGCTCCCCACCACGTTCCGGTAATTGTACGGAGAAAATTGATCCTTTGTTGGCATTTTCGTCTCAGATACTCAATGTGGGATGTCCAGATGCATTTGGAATCGAACCAGACCCTAAGATATTTGAAAGACATGGAATGAGTGATCGGCTTACCCAAAAGTTGAAGCTTCGGTTGTGCTGGGCTATGCTTCCTAGAAAAAACGACCAACTCAGTTTTCTCCGTGGAGAATTCGATACCTAGCTGGATAGCCCAAGTAGACAAATTGTCTAAGGTATCCTGTAAGGGTCCTTGCAGGTTGACCCTTTTGGGCCCTGTCATAGACACTACGCCATCATCTGCAAGTTGTCTCAAAGTGCAGTTGTCACTTAGACAATTGTCTATTTCTCTGACATAGAAATTGTACAAAAGGGGGCTTAAACATGAGCCCTGGGGGAGACCCATGTAACTAAATCGAGAAGCTGTAGAGTTTCCATGAGAAAAGCTCATATGTTTCTCTGACAGCAAATTGTACAAAAAGTTATTAATTAATGGGGAAAGGCCACATGCGTGGAGTTTGTCTGAAAGGACTTCAACCGATACTGAATCAAAAGCCCCCTTAATATCCAAGAACACAGAAGCCATTTGCTCTTTTTTAGCAAAAGCCAACTGGATTTCTGTGGAAAGCAACGCGAGACAGTCGTTCGTTCCCTTACCCCTACGGAAACCAAATTGAGTATCTGAGAGTAGGTGGTTCGTCTCAACCCATTTGTCGAGGCGAAAAAGGATCATTTTCTCCAACAATTTTCGAATGCACGATAACATCGCTGGGATGGGACGATACGAGTTATGATCTGACGCGGGTTTTCCAGGCTTTTTAATGGCTGTAACTCTCACTCGCCTCCAATCATCTGGAACAATATTGAACTCCAGGAACTGACAAAACAGCTGTAGTATACTCGTAGTCCCACCATCGAATGGCATTTGCTAGATAAGATGAGGTTGCGACATAATTAAACAAATAAGCTCTGCAAACAACGCTCTTTGAAAACAATTCTAAAACGGCGCCGGTGGTGTAGGGGTAAGCGTGATTACCTCTCACCCCAGCAGGCCTGGGTTCAATCCCAGTCGGCGCCGCCGGGATGTTCTGAGGCATAACATCTCTGATCACGCCTTCCTTCGGATGGGAAGTAAAGCCGTTGGTCCCCGGTTCATGAGTTGATGGGTCGATAGGTAAGGTCCAGGTGTGGGAGCTGCCTTCCTGGCACGTCGGTAGCATTGGTGCTCAGCACGGAAAACAAGATCGACGGAAAAAAAAAACAAACCAAAAGGAAAAAAAAAAAAACAATTCTATGAATATGTTACTGAAAAAAGGCAAGGATTAAAAAGGAGGACATTTTCGAGCAAAAGGAGGATGTAGAAAAATTATTGAAAAAGGAGGTCATGTTCTCCTTTAGGATACCATATGGTAGCCCTATGCGCAACGCGAAACACTCATATGTATAGACTGATGCAAAATTTGACTTTTTCGCTCCACAATACTTAAACGATTCCAAATCGGATCCTGACTAACCTCTCAAAATTTTAACCCCTTTGGTGAGAAACTGAGATGGCACAAACCATTTGAAGTTTGTATGGGAATTACTATGGTAAAACCAAGATTTTTGTTCATGTCTATCTAATAATTCACGACATCGGTCTGCTTCAAAAACTTTCAACTGTAGTTGTAGCAAATTTTCCCAGCTACAACTTTGCCGAAGACCACTTTTTGATTAAATGCAAGGATCGAAATTTATCAATGGTTCAATGAGCTGATGTCTAATGATCATGCTCAACCAACTGCTCAGTAGGCAACATTGGTGTTTCTGGGGCGTTGAATAGGACACAAATATCATGGCTACTATGTCACACTGCAAAATACAGTGTTGCCTACAGAGCAGCTGCTTGATCATGTCATAAGTTTACCAATCTCTTAAATAATTAATAACTTTTTCCTGTCTCGTTTTACATAGAAACGATCTTCAGCAAAGTTGTAGCTGAGCTTCTTTAATAATGGCTATCGAACTGTTTCGCAGCTCAATATGGAAAAAGACTAGAAGGCAATGAACAAAACGTTGAGATTTCTCATAGTAATTTACATGTAAACTTCAAATGGCTTGTGCGAAGTCTGTTTCTAACCAAATGAGTTGTAACTTTGGGAGGCTAATCAGGACCCGATTTGAAACCAATTAAGCACTGTGGAGCGAAAAAGTCAAATTTTGCATCAGTCTAATGACCACCTTGGTGGGATTGGTTTGTGTCTCATATGTAGAAGGTCGATTTTTTGCTTAGTATGCTTGTAGCAAAATAATGCTTCAACAGCGCTCAAACCTATGCTCTGGAGAGTGGGCTCTGCAGTGAAGTCTTTCGAGAGGTAAAGCTTTTAGGTGAGTGAACTCGAGAATGCATTAAATTCATTTCTCTGATTTTAGTTTTCACCACAGAAGTTCTCAATAAGCACTCTCTCACATTTGGCTTGTCGTGTTCTCACCGTAAACGTGGTGATTTGCTCGCATGAGTTGCAATGCATGCATCCTCAGAGGAGGTCAAATATACGTACACTAGAGTCGCATTTGGGTGAAATGACATCATTGCCTACCAGGCTTCTGTTGGCGGTATTAGTGACCACGATTTAATATGTATTGACTTTAAATTCAAAAACTCAAAAACTACACCAGAAAACTATTTCCATCGCGATTACAATAACATTAACCACGATTCCTTTATACGGGATTTACAAGAAATAAATTTGGATGCTATCTATTCTTATTGTGATGTAAATGACAAATTGAATTACCTGAATAATGCCACAGATAAACCGTTATGCGCCTTTAATCAGAAACCTGGTAAGAGACCCTTCAAATCAATGGCTTAACCAACATGTCCACAGGATGTTCAAAAATCGTTCAGAAGCATATGACTGTTGGAAACGCGATAAAAATAATGCTAAAACATGGCACAATTTTGTTAAACTTAGCAACATTACTAACCGTACGGTTAAAAACACTAAACTACGCTACTTTGCTTCCCAACTTAGTGCATTTCTTTCATGCTAAAAAAAACTTTGGAATAATATTAAAAAAGCGACTCGGTTTAAAAGGTTCAAATATGAATGTTGATGGTGGTGATGTCACTGCTGATTCATTGAATTATTATTTTGTTTCACATTTTGCCCCATTATCGTTTATTGAAACTGAGCAAGTTGATGAACTTTCAGCTAATTTTTTATTCAGATGTATTACTAGTAACGATATTTTGGAAGAGTTTGCGTCTGCTTCATGTGATTCTGTGGGTACTGATCTCATTCCTTTAAATATGTTGAAAGTGTCTTTACGTGTCACCAGAGCTTAAAATTATTGACTGCCTAGGCTGAGTGTGAAAGCACTGCACTATTCAATCCATTGCTCTGTGCAGACCGTTTGTACCAAACGGTAAAGGACAAGGCAATTAAAGAGCCAACAAAAACATTCAGTCACTCACGAGCAGGCGACGCGCACCGCTTGCCTTCGCTCACACAGCATGTATAATAGCATTCCATAGAAAATGTACGCTCAGTCATTCAAAACAAATATTGGGTACCATCACGGCAGAATAAACGTGTTGACTGAGCAACTGACTGAGTGATCGGCTGTCAGTGACTCGTTTACCTCTGAATCATTCAGACTCTCACGATGCAGTGAATGATGAGGTAAGATTGTCAATCCAGCTACAGAAAAGGATTATCGACCTTTTAGCATACTTTGTGCTCTGTCGAAAAATTTTGAATCAATTCTATCCAAACAACTAAACGAATATCTTAATAATCATAATCTGCTATGTTCTTTACAATCTGGTTATCATAAGAACTGCAGCACGATTACAGCTCTTATAAAAATTGAAGACGAATTAAGTAATGCTCTTGATAAGAAGATGTTAACCGTGATGGCGCTCTTATATTTCAGCAAAGCTTTTGATTCAATTGATCATCGGAAACTCTTCTTTTTTAGACTTTATTTAAGAGATTTTTATCCTTAGGCTGCGGAAACTCTGCAATAAACTCGCAAGTTGTTTTCTTTCTTCTACTTTTTTCTATGTTCATCAATGATATGCCCAACGTTTTATTAAATTATAAATTTCACTTAAATGCAGATGACTGTCAACTATACATCTCCGGCAAATTGAATGATATTTCTGAAACTATATCATTATTAAATAGTGATATAGAAAATATCTTAAAATGTTGTGAAACTAATTGTCTTATTTCCCCAGCAGGCCTGGGTTCAATCCCAGTTGGCGCCGCCGGGATGTTCTGAGGCATAACATCTCTGATCACGGCTTCCTTCGGATGGGAAGTAAAGCCGTTGGTCCCCGGTTCATGAGTTGATGGGTCGATAGGTAGGGTCCAGGTGTAGGAGCTGCCTTCCTGGCACGTCGGTAGCATTGGTGCTCAGCACGGAAAACAAGATCGACGGAAAAAACAAACCAAAGGAAAAAAAAATATAATTGTCTTATTTTGAACAGGGCAAAAACAAAAACTTTTATTTTTAGATCAAAGCGAACTGGTATTCAGGTTCCATAAGTTAAAGTGGGTGGTGATATCATTATGTATTCTGACACAATTAAAAATCTTGGTATTGTAATGGGTTGCTACCTCAACTGGAATGCTCAAGTCAATGCTGTGTACAGCGTTTACAGTTTATTGTACGCTTCACTCCCTAGTTTTGTTACGTCACTCCACGCTTCAACATATCAGACTTCAGCTGGCTAGATCCTTGATTGTTCCGTTTTTTTTTGTACGGGGGTATTCTCTTTGGGTTAATTGAGGACATAAACATATTTGCAATTTGCATTAAATCATCTTCGCTCGTGATTTAGCTAATCATAAGATTGTTATGACTCTGGTCTCTCTTCAATTGTCGAATATAAGATTGTCATGCTCAAAATTAAAATCCTTACAACGTACTGTGTGCGTTTATGCTCTTACCTAATCCTACTTCTAATATTCTATCAGGTAAGTTAAGCTCACAGAAAACTAACCCGTCATCACACCAATCCATTCTACCACAATGAACACCTTTCCAACTCAAACACTGAAAATCAAATTGAAAGTACCACATCAATAGCCGAGCATGCCACAGTCTCCGAACTTCAATCCAGGACTAATTTTCAGTTTGTGTCTTCTTCTTCTTTCATTTCCAAACGCAAGTGAACGCATCGAGTAGGACAGCAGCAGCAGGTAGGGGAAAACAGCCCAAAATGCACCCCGGGGAAAAACGCCCGATGCGATTTTTCATAGTATTTTCGATTTTAATTCATAAATTCAACAAGCCTCAGTGCTAGTTTAGTACTTAGCCTAGCATTTTGGCACAAAAAATCTCAAAATTAAGAGTGCATTTGTCCCCTGTTCTACCCTTCCAGGGTAGAATGGGCGCAGACATACATCAGAGTAGGGACTGAGAGTGGGTACCAACCGGTTCCGGTTTGATGTGGTATTCGGGAGACAAGTCATGCAAAGTACGAATTAACACATCAAGCAGATTAAAAGTTATCGACGCTTCCCCAACGAGAGGTGATTACATTCGGATTAAATGGTAGTTTGTGGTTTTATGATTCTCTCCAGTCGGTCGGTGAAACTTGCTCACGTGTGTTTTCTCTTGATGTAAATGATGATGCGTCTCCATGAAATCGATCGGCCTCGTAATCGGGATGACCTGGATTCGTATTGACGTCTATTTGCACCTAGCAGCGAACCTTTACACAGAGTAGGGGTATGTATATATATAACAACAGCAACGGCAGCGGAATGGACTCATGTCTCGTTCACATGTGGAAATGCATCATTGATTGGTGTTCGTCGTCATAGTGCATCAGCAGTTTCGAAGGTGTTTCGTCTCGAAAATAGGAATACCGCTCCTGACCCCGTCGTGTCGGGTTTTCTCACTCTCACTCTTTCAAGGGTGCCATAATCAGTCAGTCACGATCGTTCATCGTTGGGTGACGATTTAAATAGTCCGATGAACGAACGAACAGTGCTGATAAGATAATGTCTGCTGATTCGGTAGGTGGTGACCCAAATGCAATCGATCGATCAAGGATGAGTGGTGTATTTTTAATTATAATATACATAAAATATTTAATGATTTAAAACCCCTTACTGAATTTCAAAGCTATGGCGATATGGGTCGCAAATTTTACTCCAGTTTGAAAAACATCAAACATGGTATTAGTCATAAGTATACCAGTAATGATGTCAATAAATGATTTCTGTAAAAAAATCCATTTTAGGAGCAGTAATGCTTCCTAAGTCAAAGTTTTCAAAATTTCCGTTGGCATTATGTTGGCCAGTATTTTGATAGGTATAGGTAGCTCCAGTTACTCGCTTAACTATGTTAGCAGCGAGGGGAGCAGGTATAGATGAAGAATTTGAAGCAGAGGTGATATTTGTACATACGGGTACGAATTTAGAACTTGTTCCTCGCTGACCGTTGTTAACAGCGGAGGAATTTGTATCTGATCGGGAACGTGGAGCGTTTCCTACCTGTCACTTAGAACGAGATTGTAGGATCACTTTGCGAGTCTTACATTTCAATTGGATTTGTGGTTTTCCCCACAATTTGAACATTTAAGCTTAGGATCTTTCTTCACAGGACAGACGTCTTTTTCGTGAGAGGAATCACCACAATTCATGCATTTAGCTGGCATGTAGCAAATGTTTGTTCCTTTACCCCTTCCATGGCACATACGGCACTGGGTGAGGTTTTGGAAATTTCCTCCAGTGATCCTGAAGTGTTCCCACTTCACTCGGACATGGAGCATAAAGTTAGCTTTTTCTAAGGCCTTAAAGTTGTTTAATTCACTAGACTTGAAGTGAACTAAATAAAAATAATTAGAAATCCCGTTGCGTGAATCGCCAGGACGGGATTTCGTTTTCATTTTGATTACTTGGACTGACACAACTCCAAGTAAGTTTGCCAGTTCATCTTTGATCTCATCCAGGGATTCACCACTGGGCAGTCCTTTCATGACAACCTTGAACACACGTTCAGTTTTGGTGGCGTTAGTTAAAAAATTGATACTACTTCTTAGTAAGATACTTGAGAAGACATTTGAATCCATCCAATGGCATTCACCCCGACGGCTTAATTACAGTGAGAACTTGAATTTCACGAGGTTTAAAAGTTTCTTGCGAAGAGCATGGAAATTGGAAGTAGTTATCACATTAGGGGGAATCTTTCTCTACTTGGAATTCAGCCGGGAAAGTTTACTAGAATTTTTCCTGGATGATGGATCATTCTCATCATCCGTGAGCAAATCAAATTGATTGTTCAAATTAATTTCATCAGAAGGGGGATCAAGAGATTGCCCTTTTCTTTTGCGCTTAGGCACCATGGCGCGGCAGTAAAACTTTTATCCAAATCGACTTCCAAGCAGATTACTTTAAGAATCTGAGGATTTTTCCAAGTCGATATCCAATTTTTAAATTAAGCAAGCTAATCATGAAAAATTCTAGTTTCATTAATGATTATTCATATAAGTTATTTCAACGCATTCAAGTCATCAACGCACATATAAACACAGCATAAAAACTATAGGCTACAGTGCTGACACCACCAATGCGGGGAAGTGACCAGAATCGAACTTGATCCAAAACCCACAATGTTTTAAAGAAAAGAGACAATTTTAAGTAAAATTGATCTAAATCATGATTTTAAATTAGCTGTCCTGGAATGAGAAATAACTTCTCCTCTAAAATTTTTATATGAAAATATTCATCAATGCACGTAAAATTTGATCACGTCATTTAATTAAAAAACTGGTTGCCCCAATTTGCAAATTATCCACCAAAATATCGTATGTTTTGAACACATGCAAAACATTTTGAACACAACATGTTGCATTTGTGAGGTAGCGTGCTGAAGTATTCTAGAAAGTTGCTTGTTTTGGTAAATGAAAAAAACTCTTTCTAACATAGTATGCCATGAAAAAATCAAATAACAAAGTTGTGGTTGAAAAAACGATTTGAAGGGACCTTCCTTAAAAACATACTTCATATCTCAATGAAAATGATGATTTAAACCATTGATTCTTTTGGCAAAGTTTGTGGAAATGATAAGATCTACAACTTTGTCGAAAATTATATTTTTCTAAACCGCAAAGAAAAAAAGTTTGAAATTTAATTTTTTGTCCTAAGGGATGACCCCTTCATAAGATGCGCCTTTTTCAAATATAAACTTGTCTGAAGACAGTAACTTGATTAAACTGCATCTTTATGCACTTATTTAGGTTTTATCTGAAAAACATCCTCCTGGACCTCTGTGCTTCAGCAACCCTCCTTCTTGGCAGGAGATTGGATGCTATCTATAATAAAAAAAAAATAGATTTCAAAAGTCTTACGATGTAATCCGATTTAATTGGTGATACAATACAGTAAGATGAAAATTTACATTAGATTTAGCTAAAACATAATGCGATGTCATTATTATATGCAATGTTGACTAAAACTGTAGCAATTAACATATTTATACGACTCGGAGGCAAACCAGCCTCAGACTGAAAGCCTCCCTAATAAAGAAAACTTAACTTACCTTAGTTATACGACTACTGGTTGTCTGGGAACCCACATGTTTTGTACAAAGTACAACGTGCGAGTGCTCGTGTTACAAAAACTGACTGAGTACTGAAAGGTCAATTAAGAATTTCACAAGTAAATTAGGCGAACTGATTTCAAAAATGTAGCCCAGCTCTTGAGAGATCAGAATTGTTAAAGCATTCAATTGACATGCGACCGGGGGAGCATTCATCGAAAACGAAATTTTACGACTGTCAGCAGATATATAACTTACCAGCTCTTTTCGATAATTATAATTTAAGCCATATTTGCAGACGGTGCACATGACATCATCCCAGCTCAGTGCAGTGCAGCGCTTGGAGCTTCATCAGATGGATCCAAAAAAAATATATATATATGCAGACATAAAAATCACCGGTGCCTGACGAATAGCCAGGAGAGAGAAAGATGCATCCGCCGCCCGCCGCTCGTTGGGGTAATATCATCTGCACCGGCAAAACAGCAGCCGTAGTTGGAATTGAGGTCAGTTGGTCCTATATTTACATGGCTTGCATTTTTCGTATTTTTTTACTGGGTTCGTGCTCATTAACCGTCGTTGCTGTTGATGCTGGCAGCGAGAGAGTGGGAGGCGAGCAGGGCGCGGATTCCAAGGTACAGTCGTAATTGAGCTTCAGGAGAAAACGTCGAATGATAATGCAAAAATGGATGCACATTTTTTGTTGCACCTCCGAAAGGTGCAACAGCGATATCGCCCCAACGGGAATTGTGTAATTCGTTTTCACCGGACCAGACAGATGCAAATTTCTGGCTGGCACATCCAGCCAACGAAGGGAGGATGTTGAGCTAAATTTAGAATTACGAATTTGGGGCAGCGGGGTTGCACGTCGACATAAATAGCTGCTTGCGTGATCGAGTACGGGTGAAATCCATATTGGGGTTTGTAGCAGGGTGCAAACGATTTGTTTTGATTATTGTATAAAATTGTAACAATGTTACGAAACCCTTTAGAAGCCGCTTCAAATCAAACAGCTGCATTCGCCTCCTAAATTGTAACAACGACGCAACTGCATCATGTTATCACATTGCCCCTCCAATTTCGCACCCGGCAACAGCGACCCAATTCTGGTCTCTTATCTAATTTGCACCTTCGAAACCAACAACAGGTACATAACAGCAAATTTGTGTTCTTTTCGGTTGGAGGTGAAGATTATTACACACCGAAACTGAATGCATTTCCTTTTGCGGTGGCGGCGACTGACGGAGCCCCAGAGTGTGATAATTACGAAATGCAACTGCAATCGCCCGCGAATCACACGTCTTGGCCATATCTAATCACGTAACCTACATTTCATTTTGCACGAAGAATAAAAAAACTGCATCGTCTGTTGACGTGTGTTGTTTTTGTTCCTTGTGATGAATTTAGCACAATTATTATTAGTGCAGCACCGCCCAAGGGGAACCGTTTGATGTCCGCACATGGTCGGACGGTGCGCAGAATGCGAAAAGATGAATGCATTTGAAAGCTTCATAAAGCGGAAAAAAAAGAATGAAACGGTCGTGTCCGGTCGGATCGGTGTGGGGAGGAAACCGGTGGCACCGGCAGGACATAAAAACCAATTTGAGACTGTCAGAAATGGGGCTGGTCAAAATGAGAAATGACATCGCGCGTCAGCGTGGCTGTGCACTTTTTTGACTCTTCGAATGAGTGAATTATTTTCAGCTTCCTTGCTGTGACCGAAAATCTCGTTATTTCTACGGGCACAGGTGTCAATGAACTTGATTCCGAAACGAGTTTTATGGTTTCAGCGTTTTATTAGCGGTGGAAATGATGATGACATTTTGATGGCTCAAATTAAACGCTTGGTGGTGGGAAATTAAATTGGGATGCGATCATCATTGTGTCGTTTCGGCAGTTCTTGCCCCTAAAGCTTTCCACCCAAGTGAGCGCATCTCCACACAACCACCCTGTGTGTTCGAAATCTGAAAAGTTGAACGACTTCACCATTTGCTTATCGATGTGGATTCTGCAAATTCCACTATTTGTCATACCCAAGTAGTCGGAAAGCGGTAAATCGAGCTCCTTGTCACTGGACGCATTTGAGGGTAGAGATGTATTCATCTAAGTTCCAATGTAGGATGTGAGGAAAATTATGACCACAGACTTGTAAAACGGCCGGCACCGGTGGTGTAGTGGTAAGCATGACTGCTTTCTAACACCCCAATGGGTCTGGGTTCAATCCCAGCCGAAGTCGGTGGGATTTTTCTAAGGCATAAAAATCTCTGGTCACGTCTTCCTTCGGAAGGGAAGTAAAGCCGTTGGTCCCGGCCCATGTATGTTGAATGGGTGCGATGTCCTACGCAGGTGTGGAAGCTGCCTTCCTGTACATTCGATTGCCGTCAATGGATGGCAATCGATGTCCGTCGGTGATCGGCACTAGATTGCGGAACAGAGACCGACGTTAAATAAAGGAAAAAAGAAGGAGACTAGTAAAACGATACCGCTCTCTATAGAACTTTCAAATATGGACGACCGCAAAAAGAGCTGAGTTTGATCCTGAATCAGAATTCACTCGGAGATAGTAAAGTAGTAATATTCCTATTTATTCCCATTTATTAACGTGCTACATTTATTGTTACATTTCAAAGGATTTAGCCTGAAGGGCTTTTCACCTTTGGATTTGGCTTGGATTTTAATTTTTACATATGAATGTTTGACAACTACACACTTGGAATTAACGAATTTTTCACGTGGCGGAATCCGTTTTTGACATAAGGTTTAAGACGTAAACAAACATGTCGACCAAACGTATGTTTGATTGAGCTGAATTTAAATTTATTTGTTTTCAATCTAGAGTAGAGCATTTTGATGCAATGATAAACTATTTAAAACATAAACTAGAATAAACAGTATCTTGTTCATAGGTGGAAATGTACATTTTTTTACACAACCATCGTCCAGAGTGAAATAAAACAGCCAGTACACGAGTGTTCGTGTGTAAAAGGTGAAAAGAGCCAAAATCTATTTTATGTTATTTGGACAGCTTACTCAAACAAGAAGCCATTACACTATTGAGTTCACTCTATGATTTGTAAAATACGAATTCACGAGTTTCACGGTTGACCCCTTCCATTTAATTTTACACAACCTTATTGTATTGCAAAATTAAGTCGTTTGACAATGTACGCCATTTAGTTCTGTTTTTTCACATTACCAACTAAGTCTGGATCTTTCTTGAGGTTTCTCTCGATGATTGTTCAATATTTTTAAAATGACTGAATATATTGAAAAGGCATGTTCTGGATACAACTGCAACGTTGTTGGTTTCATACAATTTGCATGTAACTTTACCGCAATGACAAGCCATGAGATCAGGCCAATATAGCTTAGGGTTTCAGTGGTTTATAATAAAAAACAATACACAGTTGTTCAAACACTCGCTCACGTAAAAATTCTGGATGACGATGTCAGCTGTTATAAAGATAATTCTTCAGCTCACCAGTAAAAATCACTTGCCCGACCAAATAGTTTTCTTGAAAATTTTATCTGATGTTTTGCCAAAGTTGTCCTGCACCCAGCGTTGCCAGTATTCCAGATTTATCTGGATTTTACAGATTTTCAGTTATCATGCCAGATACACAGACAGATCACTTTTATTTCCAGATTTTTTAAATATGTTCCAGATTTTTCCAGATTTTTAAAATGTGTTGCTTTATAAATATCACTGCAATTAATGGACCCTCTAATCAAAAATAAAACGCCAAACTTTCTACTCTAATAACTAAGAGCCATCAACGTTGGACATAATTGCAACATCATACATGGAATTATTACAACATGTTTACAATAGGTTTCAGAATCATGAAAATTGAGACATTTTCTTAACATTGTTGGCTGTCAAAATTTTTTAAATTTTCAATAATATCGAGTCAGGATTTTTAGTTTAGATTTTGGCTATTATTAATTTGTTTTGAATCCTGGAAGGAATTTTCCTAATTTTGGAATTTAGAGAAATCGAAAACTGTTCAGAATTGAAAACAATAGATTGAGCTTTGGAAAATTAGCAAGGCTTTTGAATCTAGACAACCACCAGGACTTTGAAGTTTGTTCGTGATATTTTTGAGGCTAATTAATAAGATTTTTAAATAGAGTTTTAAAGTACCTGTAAATATTGAGTTACCATATCAGTCTGAAATACTTTAGAATTCTGAGTTGCCCTAGATTTCAGAATTTTAAGGTTATTCTGAAAATAGTTTACAGTTCTTGTTGTTGTTGTTGTTCTTTATTATTGACATTTTACATCCAGCGGATGCATTCATGTCAGTTGAATTGATTTTTTTGTAGCAGTGTGTGGGTGTGTTCAGAGTGATGTGAGGGTGAGTGTTAGTGTTTACGATACAATTCAAAATTCACTTAGCTTTCTTATCGTTTGCTCGTTTCCTGGTTCATCGTCTGCATGCTCATTTCATGGTTTACACTTCTTCTCCATAAATTTCTTCTTTACTTCTTCTATATATATATTCACCATCTTCATTCTTCATGATCTTCCATATATCTTTTCCACATTATTTTCCGATTTCTCCGTTCCTTGCTCGCTTCATATTTATCTTCATTCTTCTGCATCTTCATAATCATTCATGTCTTCTGTAGTACTTTCGTTTTCTGCTTCATCTTCATCCTTTTTCACTTTATCTTCTTCGATTTCCATTCAGCATCTTCTTCATGAATTCATTTGCTTCCAACACTCATCGGTAACATTCTTCCACTGCATCTTCTTCCATTTCCTGTCCGACATCTTCTTCCATTCAGATTTCATTTTTCTTCTGCATCGCTTGCTTGTTCTTCATCCTCCGCTTCGTTTTCTTCCTATATCCTGCATTTTCCTTTCCATTCTATCTTCGCCCTTCAAAGCTTCCGATAAAGTTTGGTTTCATGCCGAAACTTCAGCAACCGCTTCTCATTATCATCGTCGTTGCGTAACGCCGTAAAAAGGCTTGTGGAATCGATTCCGTATTTCGTCCTGGCCGCTTCAAATTTTCTGCAGTGCAGAATAATGTGATGAACGTCAACAACGGTCCCACAGCATTCACATGCTGGCGGAGCTGTTTTCTTCAGCAAAAATTCATGCGTAGCCCTAGTATGACCAATGCGCAGACGAGTGAGTATGCGTTGATCGGCAGAGCTGTACTGATCGATCCACTTCTTCGTTTCCCTTTTGACCTCCTTCAGCTTCACATCTGTCAATTGTGCCCAACGTGCTTCCCTTAGCTGACGAAAGACTTGGTTCATGTTCTTGATGGAATCAATTCTTGGTACGGCAACGTTGATTGGTGGACTGTTTCGTGCTTCACTGGCTAGACGGTCTGCTTCTTCGTTACCGCGAATTCCGGCATGACTAGGGATCCAACAAAGGTGGATCGGCCGTCCACGTAGTAAGCGCTCGATTTCCTGGATCCACGGATGCTGCGATCTACCACTCTCCAAATCAGACAGAATTATAACACATTCGGTTGATGCTCTTGCAGCGATGACGGCCGACTTGATTGCAAAGGCCTCCGCCGAAAAAACGCTACATTGTGACGGAAGACCTATTGCTTGCTGAATGCTGCTACTAAATACACCTGCTCCAACTATGTTCTCGCATTTAGAACCATCCGTATAAATAGCCAAAGCACGGCTAAACCGGTTAGCCAGCAACTCCTGCACGATGGGACGCACTGTATTCGGGGGGTCCCCAGCTTTCACCTTCCGTTTCACATCCCAAACAATATGCGGCTTGGGTTCATACCACTCTCGGTTGGCTAGACGTGTTCGTACAGCGATGTTTGGAAGCTCTACATCAATCGTCGCCAGGCGATCGGACGCTCGTTCCACAACTGGAAGATCGATATTCCCGGAATCCTTCTCCATCAAACGAATTGCAGCACGAATTGCAGCACGAATTATGGGTTGCATAATCATTAAATCGAATGGCAAAGTGCCTGCTTCAGCCATAATCGCTGGAATCGGACTTGTGACGTACGCCCCTGAGGCGAACCGGACCATCCGGTTGTAGATGGGTGCAAGAGTCTGCACCACCGAATCCTTCGCTCTACTGACGAGCCCGATACCGTAGATAAGTCGCGACGTGACGATTGCTGATCCGATACCCAACAGAGAATCGCGTTGCCCTCGCGGAAGTTTAGCCCCGATCATCTTCAAGATCCGCAGTCTAGAGTCGCACGTGTTTTTGACTACCTTGCAATGGTGTTTGAAGGACAGCGACCGGTCAAGGTTGACGCCAACAACTTTCAGTTGATTCGTCCTCGGTACAGCTGTACGGTCGATGAATATATCGTTGCTGGGTTCTCGACGGGCGTTGGGACTGCCGTAGAAAATTTTTGATTTTGTCGCGGAAATAGTGAAGCCGACGCTTTTCGCCCATTTGTCGACAGCTTTCACTGCAGCCTGTAGATCTCTATACAGAGGACGCTCCTTACTCCTCCGTACCACCAGCAAAATATCGTCCGCATAGAGAAGCACGGCAACAGTATGCGGCACCACTCTGAAAATCGGCTGCATCGCTATAAGGAATAACGTGCAGACAACACTGATCCTTGGGGGACTCCGTTCTCCAATGGCATTTCACCCGATAAATGTTCTTCCACGTTCACCCGGAAAGATCTGTCGGTGAGGAAACTGTTCAGTACGTTGAACATGCGCCCACCCATCTGCCACTTACGCAGAGTACGCAAGATACCGTACCGCCAAGTGGTGTCGTACGCTTTCGACAAATCAAGCGATGCAATCAAGCAGTGTTCGTCCCGATTTGGCAATGACCTATCGAACTCCGCCAAGTATGTGTCGACGCCTCTTCCAGCTCTAAAGGCGTGCTGCCTCTTATCCAGTCGTCCATTCGACTCCAACTCAGTCGTCAATCTGCGGTTCACGATACGTTCGAACACCTTTGCGATGCAGTTGGTCAAAGTGATAGGTCGGAAAGCAGCAGGTCCAGATTCAGAACAGTTTACAGTGAAGTGTACGTATGCAGCATGTGCAACCTTTGATTGAAGTGAAGACGGTATAAATTGTCTTTTGCAAACTCTGATGACAATTGCATGGAGATTTTGGCAAGAAAGGAAATAGTTAGAATTCGGAAAAGAAATCATAGAAAATTCTTAAGATGAAACTTAAGGAGAATGCTGATATGAATTGTCAGAATTATTTCAATGAAATTATGTCCAATGTTTCTATGGAGATTAATTTTTATATAATTTTAAGAAATCTGGCAATTTATGGGAGACTTTCAAGGCCTTTTTGGCAAAGTACTTGAGTACTTAGGAAATACTGAAGAGGACTTCAAAACAATTATGATCTTCTTTACAAAGCAGTTCAAAGGATAAGTCTGAGAAAAATGTGACGGTCATTCTGAAGAGCGTACCAAGGGAATTATGAAGAATATTCTAAGGGATTTTCATAGAGAAAAAATTATGCCAATTCTTAGAAATTATTACCAGTTTGAGGGAATTGTGGAATCAGAGAGCAATTTATAAGCGATTACAAGAGATAATGCTTAGCACTTTTAGAATGTTATAAGTTTGGATATTATCAAGATTAGTTAAGGGGAATCCAGAGTAGAAGTATGATTAAATTCTAGGATGATTTAAATTGAACTCTGTAAATGAAGCAAATTTAGACTAACAAAAAATTTCATGATCTGGGTCCCCGGAAAAATATAAATTCCAGAATTTAGAATCATTTCAAGATCCTGAGACTTCAAAAATGACGCTTTCAGACTTTAATTTGAGTTATTAAATAATATTATTCTTTGGCATAAATTATTGGTAACTGTCATGTGGAGTTACCCGTAGTTTAGGTAAACTGCGAGTGAGTACCACGATGTTGGGCTTTGATTCTCACTTCAGCCAGGAGAATTTTAGTTTAAAATAAAATTCTCTACTGGTCTACCGAGTGTTGTGAGTCAGATTTTTCAGAAAATGGCCTGGCAACGCAGCCTGCACCAGTTCTGTACCGGATGCAGTATAAAATTCTTTACCAGAAAGCTGTTAAAAATCAGCCTTCACAAAGAATGATTTGTATTTAACGAATGCGTGTGCAGAATTCAAAACAAATCTGGTTCACTTGTTTGGTAGAAATCTTAAAAACTGAATGCAAAATTCCAAAACCATAAATAGCAGGGCATTTCGTAGGCACACACCTTCAAAAATCAACGATTGTTATCTTTTAAAGTGCACGCTAAACACATATACATTATATTTGAGCTGAGTACTTTTTGTTCGTTTCACTTTCCGAACGGCGGAGATTGAAAATAGCAAAAATGTCGCAGCTCATTTATTATCAAACAGTCTATTGTAATAAAGCACTGAAATTGGGTTGTTAGCGGAATGCTTGAATGAAACAGCAACTAAAGTTATCTTCCATTTAATTCCACTTAATTAAATTTGATATCCGTGACAGATGAGTATTTTGACTACAACAGGCAGTCTTCATCAGTGTAATTACCTGTGATCTTGATATTTTTCCTAGAGGATGCAAATGTTCCTGAATTTAACAACAGACTGAATAACATAAGTTGGCAAAACCTTTTAAAAGATGAAAACAACATGGACAAGGCTGTTGACATATTTTATACTAACTTATACAATATTATTGAAGAATTCGTTCCTAAAAGACAAAAGAGAATAGTGAACAGCATCAAATATCCTGTGTGATATACACAAGAAATCAGAAATATTAAAAACAGGAAACAAAAAGCACACAAGGCGTATAAAAAGTTTAAAACGTCACAAAATTTAGAAAAATACGTTGAAATTTTCGGAGCGCTTGAGGCAGAAATATCGTCAGCATATGAGAATTACAATTCAAGAGTAGAGAACAATATAAAATCGGATCCCAGAACGTTCTTTAACTTCGCGAATGAAAAAATGAAGTCATGTACATTCCCATCACGCATGCAGTTTGAAGAGTGTGATAGCACTGATAGTGAGGATATTTGTAACCTATTTGCTCGTTTTTTCCAAAACACATATAAGAAATCCAGTAATGCTCTCGATTTGAACTATTTTTCTTACCTACATGAAGGGGAAAATGACGTATCAGTTAATAATATCACTGTTAAAGAAATTTTTATGACTCTTGAAAGTCTCGATGCTGGCAAAGGACCTGGTCCTGATGAAATACCTCCATTTTTATTGAAAAAATAGCAACAAGTTTTGTTAAACCATTGTTTTGGCTTTACAATTTATCTCTCAAAACAGGTGATTTTCCAAAAATTTGGAAGAAATCATTTTAAGTTCCAATATTTAAATCTGGCAAACGGTCAGATATTAAAAACTATAGAGGTATTGCAATTATGTCATGCATTCCTAAAATGTTTGAAGCAATTGTTAACCAGAAAATATTAAACCAGGTTAAGCATCGCATTTCAAATAATCAACATGGTTTTTTTAAAGGTCGGTCAACGTCTACTAATCTGTTGGAATTTGTAAACTTTTCTATTGAAGCAATGGATAGAAGTAATACCGTTGAAACCTTATACACTGACTTTAGTAAGGCCTTTGACAGAGTAGACATTCCCTTACTTCTTTTTAAATTAAAACGTTTAGGTATGACAAGTACACTTTTAAAATGGATTGGATCATACTTGTCAGAAAGAACACAGATGGTCCGCTTTAAAGGAAAAATATCTTCGCCAGTTAATGTTACCTCGGGAGTTCCACAGGGATCTCATTTAGGTCCTTTATTATTTATTTTATTTGTGGATGACGTGAAGTTTGTGTTAAATCGTTTACATGTGCTCATATATGCTGACGATATGAAACTGTACATGGAAATCTTTGACAATTCTGATTTGCTACATTTTAAAAATGAAATTGATGTTTTCTACAACTGGTGCGTTAAAAGTCTGCTGGATATTAATGTTAAAAAATGCAATATTATATCATATTCCAGAAAAAACACTACTCTAGATTTTACATGAACTCTAGGAAACCAGCTGGTTGTAAGGTGCGATAAAATTAGGGACTTAGGAGTAATTCTTGACTCGAAGTTGACATTTGTAGATCATGTGAATACCACAATTCACAAAGCAAATAATATGTTGAGATTCATAAAAAGATTTAGTTATCATTTTAAAGACCCATATACCATCAAAACACTTTATATAGCTTACGTGAGATCAATTATCGAATACTGCAGTGTGGTTTGGGCTCCATACCATGAAACTTACATAAATCGTATGGAATCAGTTCAAAAACAGTTTTTGTTATTTGCTCTTAGGAAACTAGGCTGGACCTCTTTTCCCCTTCCTTCTTATGAGTCCCGTTGCATGTTGATAAACATTGAAACACTTAAGAAACGAAGGGAAATTTCCATGATTTCCTTTGTCAATGATATCTCACAACGCGTAAATTCAGAAAAAATATTAGCAAGATTAAATTTTTACGTACCATCACGCATGTTTAAGAACTCGAAATGTATTCAACTGTCACCTTACAGAACGAATTATGGTAAAAATGGACCAATTAATAGAATGATGAGAGTGTATAATAATTATTGTGAGCATATAGATCTAACGATGTCTAAAGATACAGTAAGGAGAACACTAACTGCTAGGATTTCATCTCGTTAAGTTTAAAACAATTTTTATTTTTTAGATATTTGTATATGCAGTCTACATTTACTGACAATTTCAAATAAAATGTATGTTTTAAAATAGAATGTAAGGCAACAGCACTATTGTAAAACGGTCTACCACTGATTGACGACAAACAAATAGATTGGTACTTAAGGGGGTTAGATTTTGATAAGTTCTATTGAATCTGGAATTCTACAACCATCTTGCACTTATGTTTAATTCGTGTTGGAAGTCAGCTAAAGTCATACCCGCCCCGTAACGTGGGTAGATACGATACGATACCACGTCTTCATCTATGTAATTCCTAATCTTCTATTCATTGTTCCCTAGTTTGAAGTGGTTAAGACTAGGGTTCTGATGCATGGTCATTATCGGTGTCATACCTTAAATTTTGTTGCTAAGGAATCCAATTTTGACTGACAAAGGGGCGCGTCTTTGGAGGGTGTTTCAACACTCCGAAGGGTATAAATAGCGGGGCCTTTCAATTAGAGTCGGATCCTTGCTATATATGCAAGAGTGGCAACTGTAAAAAAAATCGTATTCTTCTTCATTTCTCAATAGTGATGGAGTAATACGACATGCACTTAACTAAGGACGCGGGATATACTACAATAGATCAATTTACTGGTCGCAGTAGTGTTAGGTCCCGAACAGAGGAAAAAAAAAAAGTAATACCCATCCGGAAACCTGGGAAGTATCCGTCTTCTCCTTCAAGTTATTGACCAATCAGCCTTCTCTCAGGGTTCGAAAGAGCCGTCTATCACCGGCTCCTAACATGTACCGAAGAAAATAACTTGTTACTCGAGGAACAGTTTGGTTTTCGGAAAGGTCGTTCGACCGTCCACCAGCTGACTCGAGTAACAAACATTCTCAGGCGGAACAAGTCTGTTTCGAAAACATCTGCCATGGCGTTGTGACGTGACGTTGGACGTTGAAAAAGCGTTCGACATTCAAAGTGTTTTTTATGTTACTTCATACGCGAAGTTAACGATTTTCAGAGTTGGTTGGAAATGCTAACATGAAGCTTTAGTGTGATGATTTATTAGCTAGAGAATGATCTTTAGAAGAGTGTAGGTGGATAGTTCCGTTAGAGTACGGCAGTATGAAAATTGAATAGAAGTTGAAAATGAGCGAAGGGCCATTAAAGCGACAGTTTACAAGATAGACGCACATTTTTGCCTAGCCCGTACGATGTACGCGGGGACTTGAAGTATGTCTCCAAGTCCACAGGCAAAAATGTGCGTCTATCTTGTAAACTGTCGCTTTAATGGCCCTTCGCTCATTTTCAACTTCTATTCAATTTTCATACTGCCGTACTCTAACGGAACTATCCACCTACACTCTTCTAAAGATCATTCTCTAGCTAATAAATCATCACACTAAAGCTTCATGTTAGCATTTCCAACCAACTCCGTTCGATATTGTCTGGAATGATGGCCTGGTGTTCAAATTGCAGCAGTACGGGCTTCCAATCTTGCTAGTGAAGATAATAAACAACTATCTATCGGACAGTCTCTCTGAATGGCATCACATCGGATGCTTTCAACATCGGTGCCGGGGTTCCACAAGAAAGCATCCATAGCCCCATTCTACCCAACCTGTTGACCTCCGATATGTCAGTTCTCCCTGATAGTGGATCGTTGTCTCTGTTTGCAGATGACACATCCATCGTCTACAAGGGTAGGGTCATCGGAGCTTTGACTTCCAAAGGCCTGGACGTCCTGTCTGAATATTTCAACAGCTGAATATCAACGCGGCAAAGACCCAGGTCATCATCTTTCCACACTCTAAATCTCCTAGACTTGTTCCGTCGGAGAATAATAAGATCTGCCTGAACGGCACAGTGGTGGAATGGTCGAACGAAGTAGTCTACGTTGACTTAACACTAGATAGTAAGCTGATTTTCAGGGAGCACGTTGATAAAATGAAAATCGAGTGTAACATCCTGATAAGATCACTCATTAACAGGAGGTCTACCCTGTCCCTGAAAAATAAGCTTGCTGTCTACAAACAAATCATCCTTCCCGTAATCGAGTATGACATGCCAATCTGGGAGAGTTGTGCCAAATGCCATCACCTCAAACTCCAAACGATCCAGAAAAATATCCTTAGAATGATCCTAAACAGTCCCCCGCGATCTAGGAATTCTGAGCTCCACCTCCTGACTGAAATTCATACATAAGAAGAACGGAGAACAGAAGAAAAATGCAACAAGCGAAACTTTTAAATGACGATGTGGACTGCCCTCAACTGCTTTCACAAACTTCCGTGTTCCTTAAAGAATTTTGCGGCAATCATCCTTACTACAACCAAGCTTTCATCGGACTGCATATGGAACCATGAGCCAATGTCTGCGATGATTCGGGCATTCTTCGCTGTGGAAGAAGCATTTGAATTCGGAGAAACATCGAATCAATTTCGAAACCGATTGAGCAGATTGTGAGTAATTTTGTAATTTGTTTATCTGTTGCTTTTTTGTGTATTATCTAAGTTTTATTAATTAAGACAACTACTGTCAGATTAATTGCAATAAATAAATAAATAAATCTGCCTGTTCAGATCAGCCATTTCACGTATTTGGTCCAGATCTCCAGACCTCTGAAACTGGCGTCTACGAACATTTCTCAAGTGAATCAAGGGATTTCGGATGTTAATCTAAATGTATATATGGAGGTGAGTAGTAGAGAAAGAAAATCTATCTACTATTTTTAATTAGTGCAAAATTACTACGGTGTGGTTATGTGAATGGCTGCAAAATACATGCGTAATTTCCGCAAGTGCGCGAAGCATCGTCAGGCAGGTCCTTCAACTCGAGGTAGGAAATTTAAATAATTTTTTAACAAACCTTTGGAACTGTATCCGTTCGATACGTACACTGAAAATATATTTTCGTTATTTCTCTGAAAACCGTTTCGTAAAAATGAATATCGTACATACAACACATCTTTCATACATGGTGCGAAACATTCGTTTTTCCTGTCATCTGGCGCAATGTCAATACTACGCCTTATTCGTATAATATACAAATACATTTTCGAACAATCAAGCCAACAACTTCGATTATTGTCTCCTAAAGTGCTGATTGTGTGTTGGAGATGGGATTTTTTTTTAGAATTATTGTCGGTTTGACCAATACATGCAAGCTACCACAATAAATCATCGCGGGGGTTTTATGTTAGAGAAAAAAAATACATGCAAGCAGCAGAAAAAGCAAGAGAAATCGAAGTACCGCTCCATGAATGCTCTTATTGCTTTAAGCTTTACCTTTACTC
This sequence comes from Ochlerotatus camptorhynchus, assembly GCF_037179485.1. Classification (NCBI taxonomy): domain Eukaryota; kingdom Metazoa; phylum Arthropoda; class Insecta; order Diptera; family Culicidae; genus Ochlerotatus; species Ochlerotatus camptorhynchus. The sequence continues at coordinate 571,342 of NW_027040612.1, read as the reverse complement.
ATAGCACAGATAGAGCGATGGATAAAGCACAGATCTGACGATCGCAAAGTTCATGAGTCGAGTTCGGTCTGAAGCCTATTTTTATTTTTTGTCATATTTATTCCTTCTAATGATGAAGTTATTTTTACCCATCCTCACTAACACACTCCACATTTTTCGGTTTCCACAACCAACACTTGTGGACCGCTGGTTGGGTGTAGCGATAGCGAGTATGTCAGTTCTAACGAAACTAGCTTCATACAATGTACAAATCCATTTCGTTGCAGAAAACAACGAATAAATTCGTAGAACAAACGAGCGATTTCGTTGTATAAACGAAATTTTATTTTCAGTGTAACTATGATGCTCACTATCAAAACATTTAACATGTGAAGAACCTGTTTACAAGTTTTTGCTCTGATTTTGAATTTCAATAACTAAATCCCTTAATGTTGCACTAAACACCTACTTATTGGAAACCAAACGGTATATTTGAGAAAAGACACAGTATTCTATGGATTTGAGAGAAACAAGCTTAATGAGCACCCTTTTCCATTTCCATTGACCTGCACTCGCGAACACATAAAGGAAGAAAAAAATAAACAGATACCATAAACTGCAGTATGAAATCTATCATATACTTCTACTGTATTTTAAATCAATATTAAGAAAAAAAGGACGAGAATTTCACTAAATAGCTCAACGTAGTCTACGTCAACCATGCGGTCGTGTATTGTACATAACCCCACCAATTTTTCATATGTTACGAAAACCATTTACTACGACCATTTGTACGAGAAAAAATTTCGTTTTTCATATTACCCCATGGCGCTTCACCTTACCCTACGCATATTCCACTAACGTTGACTTTTGCAATGCACTCCAATTCCAAAAGTCACCCTTAAAAGCTCACGATCAGTTTCCGCCTTACTTCACAGGTCGGGTGTTGTGAGGTGTACGTGCCACTTTACTGTGAACCAAAATTATCCACCGGGATAGCCAGGGACTAGTGTAGTAACAACCATTCTTACTCGTCAAGCGTGCAAAGCAGCAAACCACCGAAAGCCACGACTTGAGCGTGTGCTGCAGCAGCGATGATTACGCCATATTATTATAATCTTCAACTCCAGTCTCCCGCACGAAAATAGGCCAAACGCGGTGATATTTGAATGTCATGAGTAAACAATTCACCTCGCTGTTCGTCGAGTGCTGCTGCAGTAGACTGGTCCACAAAAATAAAAGTTCTAATTTTCCACCGGCCAACCTCTAGATTTGTGCCTTTAGGTGAGGAAACCATTCTTTGAAAGTTTTAGCTCGTTTGGTTGTAGGATGAGCTGGTGCTTTTAGTTTGAATTTTGTATGGCGATTTTGAATTAAAAACATGAAAAAACGACACTCTTGGAATCTATCTAAAAGTTTCCTTAGTATTCGCTTTTAATTGTAAAACCAAAAGCACTAGGCCATGTTAGGTCAAAGAGAGTTGAAACATTCAAATTATGGTTATCTCACCTATGATGATGGTCTGTGGAAAATATGAAATTTTTTTTTTTAGTGGCAATCTATTTGATACGTTGCATAAGCTAAGCTGCCTGTATTTTGTTACAATATATTAAATTAAAAATGAATATCTCCATAATACCATCTTGAATCGTGATGCTGTCTTCATCAAAGTTGTTCCTTATAGTTTAAGCTACGTATGTTAAATTTTGAGCTTAATCGAGTTTGCTGAACCAGTTCTATGTACAAAACAGTGTAGGAATGTTATTTCTCTGTTACTATATCAATTTGAATTCAAAAGCACCAGCTTGAGCTGAAAATTTCAGAGAGTGGTTGTGTCACCTAATGGCACAACTCTGGGGGTTGGCCCGTTGAAAAAAATGATAACAAGATTCTCCCATATATATGTGGGCCAGTCTACTGCTGCAGTGTCAGCAGTGCCCGGTATGGTGTGAGGTGGCAGTGATGCATTCGCCGCCGTTCGTTATTGGGGCCGCGTTTTCCGCTGTTTCTGATGACGAAGGATGCAACGGACGGCCGGTCGGTGGTGAAGTGCATTCGGTTCGGAGAGCAGATGAAGTTACGGCAAGCGATAATCATTGTTTGCCAATTTGTCAGTTTTGGTCTGATAGCGCTGCGCAGTGTGCAGCAGTGCTGCTGAATCGAATGTTCCCATTATCTTTGGGCAAGGAGCGTGCATTTGGGACAGATGGACGTGCACTTTGCCAACACTGTTTCCTCTCACGATCACACAGGACAGCAATCACCACCGAAGGGTGAAGGGAAGTGCATCGTTCTAATTAGGCGAACATCACCGCGTGTTTTCTGCGCTGCTGTCGGAGCCGTATTTGTTTACTTTCATCAATGAAACGTACCACCTCACAATTCCTCGTATTCCGTGAAGTATTGTATGCTACCAGACTGGTACATTTGATTGTTGGCAAATGGCAGACTAACAAATTCGATTATTTAGTTGATTTTCAAAATTGAATCGATTATAAAATGGTGAACTTCAATAGGTTCGGGCGATTAGATTGAAATCATTTATCTTGGATGATTGCAATCTTCTCATTACTGCCGATGCCCAGATATCCAAAGCGATGCAAATGTGTAGCGCAAACAAACGCCCATTCCGCCATTTTACGACTCTATTCGCAATCTGGGTTAACATCGATAAGTGCATTCAGCAGATCACCATCACTGACCGACCGGATGTGCTCAAAAACGAGAGAAAAAGACTGAACTGCGTTCTCGCTTTGGAGTTATGGTCCACTTGTTCCCGAAAGGATTGGCAGTGGCGCGGTACGCATCAAAATCGATTAGATTGCACAAATTTGCCCCAATTTCCGCTAGTGCTCTCGATCCCGAGCCAAATTGTATTTTTCTGCGACGTCATTGGGTAGTCATCAATAAAATTTGGAGTCAATGCACACTGACTCGCACTCACACAGTCGAACACTTGATGACGGCAACCGAGTGAAACATGATCCACTGCACATCTCGCAATCTCGATATAGCCACACCCTCGCTGCCTTTCCCCTGCTGCACTTGGAAACGATGCACTCAACTCGGATACACGCCAAAGCGGATCCTCGCGAGCGCACCAGTGCTTATCTTGATCTGAATCTGAGTCCCAGGATGGGGTGGAATTATAAATTAATATTTAATGGCATGCGGCGGAGTTTAGTGTGCGTTTCTCCTCTCCCCGCATCCCGTTTGGCATGGACGACGGCGACGACGACGAGTCGTCGATGGTGCAGATGGATGGATGGTGTTTATGCGTAATTTGAGACGAAATAAATCAAAATTATAAAATCGACGAATTAATCAACGTGCAGCAGCGCTGGAAGGTCATTAAAACCGGGGATTAAGTTATGACTTTGTTGCTGGATCGGTGTCAGTTTTAGGGTCATAAAGTGTCCCGAATCCGTACTAATTGCTATCGGTTTCGATGGATCTCGGATGATGGATTTGCCTCGCTCTCTGGTTTCAGGTGAATGGGCTCAGTTTTAGTCATTTGGGCTGAAAACTCAACACGATGAAAGAAAGTCTTACAATATGAATGTTTTCGAAAGGGTTAAACATGGCCCGTAAAAAACATGTTTTTTTTTCTTTCACCTATTCTAGTCAACGGGTTAAACATTTGACGTTTATGTGATCACAATGAGTAATGATGATAGTATATTTTTTCCAAACCGGAAATCAAATTTGTTTTAGAAAAACTTAACAAACAAAAGAAAATAAAAGATAATGATTATGTGCTATTATTATTATATATTATAAAAAAAAAGTACAAAGAACAAAGACGAAGGCTGGAAAAACACAGTCATCGGAGTGTCATCCAGGAATTCTGCAGATGTGATGATTTGGGATAACAACTACGAAAGCGTAATATTAAATCGATGAAATTCTCCTTCTGCCTTGGAAAAATGCTCTTTTGCAGCATAGCTGCTCAGATTTACTGTAATACCCGTGTTCTTCCAGAAGCTTATTCACGACGCTTGCCAATCGCTCCACCGCTCTGAGCATGAGCATGAGCATGATTGACCGCCCACGGTTGCTACTCTGTTATTGCCAGACCAGCTGTAATTACACAGAGAACCAATAGACGATGCTTGGGACTAGCAATTATTCTCAATGTGTAAATACTGGTGATCTCGAATTAGGCAATACCAGCGCCAGCCGCGCCTGAACGCAGGTCAAGAAATGAATGGGTAGGAATGTGTTGACGTGACACTCGCTTTGATGGAAGCCGAGGAGTCCTCTGCACTTCCACGAGGAATCACAGGGATGTTGGGTAAGAGGGTTGGGTTTGCAGCAGGGTTCGTTTTGGTAAACGATAAGCTGAATTGTTGTCCTAACAATCATATAACGTGAAGGAGCTTGGGATTGAACGGTCTTCTGCTCAGTAAGCAAAAACGTTTGCTACTAGACAGACGAGCTCCTTTTTAATCATCGAGTTGCTGTTATTACCATGTAGTCATGTTAAAAAATAAAACGATTGACGAATATTGACCGTGGATGGGCTTGAGATTAGACTCATGATGTTCTGCTCAGTAAGCAAAACCGGTTGCTCTAGGGCCACCGAGCCCCTCATATCACATTATAGCGTTACTCAAGTTTTTATAACTATTCAAACCCGGCACCGACGACAACGAAAAGTTTTACAAAATACACGATAAATAAGTGATCTTACCATACATTTTTAATATGACAGGACCTGGGACCGCGTTTTTCTGCTCAGTAAGCAAGCCACTGCAACCGACGGTCTATGAAATCCTAAAACTAAAAGCTACGAAAGAGTACGTAGCCCTTTCTTTAAGATCCACTTTCACGCGACGTTCAATGTTTCGATTTTCTGTTTTACGCATGGTTCAATCATAACAAGCTATGACCGACGTGACGATTGTTTAAGACCTGGTTAAACAAGCTATTCAAATGAAATGCGCGATAATTCATATTTTCAGCGGGTGGTGTTTAATTTTAAATATACTAACGGTACTGCCTACGACTACGACGGCGATTACGACAACGACAACAGCGAATTTGTAACCTACCATTTGTCTAGGATAAACACCTTTGCCCGGCACCTCCACTGGTTCTTCATGTCCGCTATCTGTCACTGTTTGCAGAATATTTAATAGTAATTACCTTAGTTGTAATACTTCCTGCATTGCCATGGTCATCTGGGAGAAGGCTTCGCATGTAGTGCTTTCCCCAGGAACCGTTTCCAGCTACCAGCTACTGCCCGACCAGTCTTGGGCGTATACAGCGAGACATCCTTCAGCTTACTCACAATCTCCGACACTCAATGCAAATCGCAGGCACACTTAAGCTAGTTACAAAAAAACACACCCGTGCAAAGAAACGGATCCAATAAACGTCACTCTCGCGAAAGCACCCGTTACTTTCCATAGCTATGACCTGAGACGAATCCAAAGCAATAGGTAGAAGCATCTTGTGCAACAAGAACAAAGAAGTAATGCATATAATCTTGGATCCAACCAAACAACTGATTGCCATGCGAGATCATAATGCGGACAGACGTATTTCCCAACTTTGCGTGGTGGCAGGATGGCACCGTTTCTTTCCCTAGCTATTGATGTAATGGCAAATAAATACGCTTCGACTAAGACAATAATTAACGTGTTCAACAGACAATCAAAACAACATTTGACACTTTTCAGCTCGGCTTCTGCCTTTGTCAGAGTGTTAATGGTTTCCCTTGAAATGTTAGAGAAAGAGGTAATATCTTGACCTCAGTACGTACATTGTAACATGTATGCACATAACTGTAATACTTTAAAACTGCCTGTCCAAAAACAATAGCAATACGTCACGTAGTTTATGCTAGCAGTTTATAGTTGGCATTGTTTTTTTTTTTAATTTTTATTTGTTCCAAATTCAAAATACATTACATTTCATTTTAACCTAGGTGCTCCAGTTACTACAGTAACTTACCAGCCTTAATTGTTATGATATATATCTAAGTATTTTTACATTGTTCCTGTCTTGGCAATTCAGTATTTTAAACAGGTTTTTTAAACCTGCTTGTCAGTATTACAATTGATATCTTAAAACTAAAAACTAAAACTAAAGCTTATCTAAGTATAAAGAAAACTAATCGTTGCAATTGAGGATTGCAACGATTTTTGCCTGAAATTATTAATTATTTTGTTGGACATTTGTTCTAAAGTCTCAACATTCGAAATTATATGTACTTCGGTAGTACTGTACCAGGGAGGCAACTTCAAAATCATTTTCAGAACTTTGTTCTGAATCCTTTGAAGTGCTTTTTTCCTGGTAGTGCAACAACAAGACCATATTGGCACAGCGTAAAGCATGGCCGGTCTAAAAACTTGTTTAAATATTAGAAGTTTATTCGCCAGGCATAGTTTGGATTTCCTGTTTATAAGAGGATACAAACATTTTATATATTTGTTATATTTGGCTTGAATGCTCTCAATGTGATCTTTAAAAGTTAATTTTTGGTCAAGTATTAATCCAAGATATTTCACTTGGTTTGACCAGGAAATTGGAACTCCGTTGATAGTGACTATGTGACTACTACTAGGTTTCAAAAACGAAGCTCTAGGCTTATGTGGAAATAATATAAGTTCAGTTTTGGAAGCGTTGAGAGAAATCTTCCATTTTTGTAAATAAGAAGAGAAAATATCTAAACTTTTCTGCAGTCTGCTGCAAATAACACGAAGACTTCTTCCTTTAGCGGAAATGCCTGTGTCATAAGCGGACAAAGATTTGTGGCATCTCTGAGGTAAATCAGAGAGGTCCAAAGTGCAAATGATATACAATATAGGCCCAAGAATGCTACCCTGAGGAACTCCTGCTCTAACAGGTAGTCGATTGGATTTGGAATTTTGATAATTTACCTGCAGAGTTCTGTCAGTTAAATAATTCTGAACTAATTTCATAATGTAAAGTGGAAAATTAAACTTTTTCAATTTAGCAATCAAACCTTCATGCCAAACACTGTCGAATGCTTTTTTTATGTCTAGAAGAGCAAGTCCAATTGAGTGGCCTTCAGATTTGTTTGAACGAATTAAATTTGTAACTCTTAAGAGTTGACGACTAGTTGAATGCTCATGGCGAAATCCAAACTGCTCATCTGAAAAAATTGAGTTCGTATTGATGTGAAGCATCATTCTATTTAAAATTATCTTTTCAAAAAGTTTACTTATTGAGGAAAGCAAACTTATTGAACGGTAGCTAGAAGCTTCAGCTGGATTTTTATCCGGCTTCAAAATTGGAACAACTTTTGTGTTTTTCCATTTATCAGGAAAGTATGCCAAAAGGAAACATCTGTTAAATAATTTTACCAAGAAAGACAAGGTACTCTCTGGGAGTTTTTTCATGAGGATATAGAAAATTCCATCATCACCTGGAGCTTTCATATTTTGAAACTTTTTAGTTATAGACCTTACTTCGTCCAAATCAGTCCCCCAGGAATCTTAAAAAATATTTTCCCGGGAGAAAATATTCAGATAATCCCGAGCAACCTGATTCTCAATAGGACTAGTAAGACCCAAACTGAAATTATGGGAACTCTCGAATTGCTTAGCAAGTTTCTGAGCTTTTTCCAAATTTGTGATCAAAATTTTACCACCTTCTTTAAGCGCTGGAATAGGCTTTTGAGGTTTTTTCAAAATTGTTGTGAGTTTTCAAAAGGGTTTGGAACTCGGGTCTAATTTAGAAACGTTATTTTCAAAAGTTTTGTTCACAAGGGCAGAGAATCGTTTTTTAATTTGTTTTTGTACGTCCGCCGCCAGATAACTTTCATGACAGGATCGCGTGTTCTTTGATATCGTCTCCTACGGACATTTTTAAGACGGATCAAGAGCTGAAGATCGTCGTCTATTATAATTGAATCGAATTTAACCTCGCATTTTGGTACTGAGGCAGCTCTTGCTTCAACTGTAGAAGTAGTCAGAGATTCAAGAGCATAATTAATTTCATCTTTGGTTTGCAAAGGAATGTTTGGATCGAAGTTATATTCCATAAATGTTCGATATTGCTCCCAATCAGCCCTATGGTAATTGAAAATAGAGCTTTTGGGATTAGAAATTATTTCTTGGGATATTTCAAAAGTTACTGGAAGGTGATCAGAACCGAAGTCAGCATGGGTAACCAATTGGCTACAAAGTTGACATGAATTAGTTAAGATCAAATCGATAGTTGAGGGATTTCTTGCTGAAGAAAAGCATGTTGGACTGTTTGGATATTGAATAGTGTAATGTCCTGCAGAACAATCATCAAACAGAATATTACCATTGGAATTGCTTTGAGCATTATTCCATGAGCGGTGTTTTGCATTAAAATCACCAATAATGAAGAATTTAGACCTATGACGGGTAAGTTTCTGGAGGTCACCCTTGAGAAAATTCTTTTGCTGGCCTACGCATTGGAATGGCAAATAGGCAGCTATAAACGTAAGTTGTCCAAATTTTGTTTCAATAGAAACTCCCAAAGTTTCAAAAACTTTGGTTTCAAATGAAGAAAGAATTTTATGTTTGATTCGTCTATGAACAATGATGGCAACGCCACCACAGGGTCCATCAAGACGATCATTTCTATAAATTAAATAATTTGCGTCTTTCTTAACCTTATGGTTAGTTTAAGGAACGTTTCAGTTATAACGGCAATATGCACGTTATGAACTCTCAAAAAGTTAAATAGCTCGTCTTCATTATCTTTAAGAGATCGAGCATTCCAATTTAAAATATTTAAAGCTTTAAAATCCATTACTGAATTTTAAAGTCTTGACAATAATATTAGCAATTTTTACTCCAGTTTGAATAGCATCAAATATGGAGTAAGATTTAAGCATATCAGAAATCATGTCAATTAATGAATTCTGTAAAAAATCCATTTTAGGAGCAGTAATGCTTCCTAAGTCAAAATTGTCAAAATTTCCGTTAGAACATTGGTTAGTATTTTGATTTCTACCCGCTGCAATAGCAGCATAGGTAGCTCCATTAACTCGTTGAACATTGTTAGCAGCGAGGGGAGTAGGTACAGATGAAACATTTGAAGCAGGGGTGATATTTGTACCTACGGGTACGAATGTAGAATTTGTTCCTCGCTGACCGTTGTTAACAGCAGAGGAATTTGTACCTGGTCGGAAACGTGGAGCGTTTCCTACCTGTCGCTTAGAACGAGATTGTAGGATCGCTTTGCGAGTTTTACATTCCCAAAAATTGGATTTGTGGTTTTCACCACAATTTGAACATTTAAATTTCTTAGGATCTTCCTTCACAGGACAGTCGTCCTTTGCGTGAGAGGAATCACCACAATTCATGCATTTAGCTGGCATGTAGCAATATTTAGTTCCGTGACCCCATCCCTGGCACTTACGGCACTGAGTGAGGTTTTGGAAATTTCCTCCAGTCTTCCTGAAGTGTTCCCATTTCACTCGGACATGGAGCATAAGGCTAGCTTTTTCTAAGGCCTTAAGGTTGTTTAGTTCACTAGACTTGAAGTGAACTAAATAAAAATCATTAGAAATCCCGTTGCGCGAATCTCCAGGACGGGATTTCATTTTCATTTTGATAACTTGGAGTGGCACAACTCCAAGTAAGTTTTCCAGTTCATCTTTGATCTGATCCAGGGATTCACCACTGGGCAGTCCTTTCATGACAACCTTGAACACACGTTCAGTTTTGGTGTCGTAAGTAAAAAATTGAAGCTGCTTCTCAGTAAGATACTTGAGAAGACATTTATATCCGCCCAAGGTTTCAGTCAATACACGGCATTCACCCTGACGTCCAATTTGTAGTGAAAACTTAACTTTCACGAAATTCAAAAGTTCCATGCGAAGAGCATGGAAATCGGAAGTGGTTATCACAATAGGGGGTGTTGGGTGGTAGTTGAGCAAATTTGTAAATATTCCGTTCCGAGTTCCGGTTTATTGGTAAATTACAAAATTCCTATCGAAATTTCAACATATTAGTTTTAAGACTATGTTTATGATAGATTTTAATTTCTTACTTTAGTGTTCACTACCACTCAAACTTGATAACCTGTTCGTTGGCACCGTGCCGTACATCTAATATTTGTAGTAGATAATTTGGCTAGATGTAAGAATGATCGATTAGGTTTATGAGGTGCACCTAGTTCAATTCTTCTCACCTTTTTAGGTCACTAAGTTTTAAATAGATAGGTAAGTTAAGTAGACTAAGTTCACCAAATTTATCTAGCAAAACCGTTTAGCTGTAATGATAGTTTTAAGGTTAGAATCCATGATTTACTTTTATCGTTAAGAATTCACTTTTACAACTAGTACCTAATGAATTTCTATATAAGCCGATCGCTCGTAAGTAGATAAGTTCAAATATAAGAAGGTTTAATATTAAGATAGTTTAATAATGTGTAAATAGCAGGATAAATTTTAGCACGCCGTTCGTCACGTCTAATAATTTTTCCCTCAGTCCACCTTTTCTCCTTTACGTCTATTGTTCCCTTGATGTTTGTTTTGGTTGTTTCTTCATTAGCTTCATATTCGTCCGGGTCGCTGTTGACGTGGGATGTTCAGCACCGTTACCATCGGGGTGCATCGGGTCCGACGGGCGTTTCGACCTAGCGTAACCAACAGGGGGAATCTTTTCCTTCTTGGCATTAAGCATCTGTGAGCAAATCAAATTGATTACTTAAATTAATTTCATCAGAAGGGGGGTCAAGAGTTTGCCCCTTTCTTTTGCGTTTAGGTGCCATGGCGGCAGTAAATTTTTATCCAAATCGACTTCCAAGCAGATTACTATAAGAATCTGAAGGATCTAAGAGGAATTTTCCAAATCGATATCCAAGAAGGATTACCTCGGGTAGGGTCCAAACAAAGATCGAAGAGGAATAAGAGTTGAAAAAGGTAGAACATTTTTTACAGGTTGAGCACTGAAAAGTTCTGTTTAAATTTGTTGTAGCTTTAGGTAGCAGTAACAATTCCTTAAGCAAAAAGCAAATAGATCCGCACGGCAAGACAGCACGATGCGGACTGGGTAAATAATTTTATGTTTGGTTACAGGTGGGAATAGCCCCCATCCATCATTGCCATCATTGTTCAAAGACGAATCAAACATAAAATTCTTTCTTCATTTGAAACCAAAGTTTTTGAAACTTTGGGAGTTTCTGTTGAAACAAAATTTAGACAACTTACGTTGATAGCTGCCTATTTGCCATTCCAATGCGTAGGCCAGCAAAAGAATTTTCTCAAGGGTGACCTCCAGAAACTTACCTGTCATAGGTCTAAATTCTTCATTATTGGTGATTTTAATGCAAAACACCGCTCATGGAATAATGCTCAAAGCAATTCCAATGGTAATATTCTGTTTGAGGATTGTTCTGCAGGTTATTACACTATTCAATATCCAAACAGTCCAACATGCTTTTCTTCTGCAAGAAATCCCTCAACTTTTGATTTGGTCTTAACTGATTCATGTCAACTTTGTAGCCAATTGTTTACCCATGCTGACTTCGGTTCCGATCACCTTCCAGTAACTTTTGAAATATCCCAAGAAATAATTTCTAATCCCGACAGCTCTATTTTCAATTACCATAGAGCTGATTGGGAGCAACTGCATTTTCCCCGTTACATAATTTGTCAATAGACCCTAAGTCTACTTTTTCAGCTTTTGCAATTTTCCATTTTCAATTGCAAGGGTTTCTGATATTTGAAAAATAAAAACCCATGTTCCTAGTTTATGTATCTTAAACTCATAGCTTGAAAAACATTAGCCTTATTTCAAGCACCTTTGGTCAAATTAAAAAGTCAAAACCAGAGCTCACACAACGCTGCATGAGCAGCAGGGAAATCAATCGCCCCAGGACATTTTCCATCTTCTTCCGACTGTACGAGTTGGATCAAACGAAAAAGATTGACTCCGATTGAGTTGCCTACCACCATTAGGTTCGCTGTAGATGCCGCAAAGATCTTTGCACCGACCGGATTGGTACAAATCAAGCAGTTCTTTGTGAAGTTCTCCCGTTTGTACGGATCACAACTCTTTCAGAACATTCTCTACGATGCAGTTGGTACAGGTAGATATAGCATAGCAGTTTCATTTCCGACTGTTGCTGCTGCGCCAGTAGGAATGGAATCAATTGTTTCATTTCTAATTCTGTCTGAAAAGCAATCAGGTTGTAGACTCCGTGGCATGGAGCATGGAGGAGAGAAGGCAAGAGCCATTCAAAGTGACCCTTGGAGCGATTTCAGGCTGTACACAGGATTGCAATTTCAAAGAAAAACAATTTCAAATTATTGTGTCAAAATCACTTTCGATAAGTCACAGCATTTCGGGCGATGTCGAGATTTTGTTTGATCTTGTTTCACGGTAGAGAAGTGTGGGAAGTACGGCAGCAGCAGCAGCAGCAAATTGGTGCAAAAAGCTGATGCCTTCGGGGAGGGCTTTGGAACGAAACTTTTAACCTACATTCAAGAATTGGAGCTCATTCGATTGAAAAGGTCAACTTGGACGGAGCCAGTCGGTTGATTGCTGATTGGTTGCTCTTATTTTATGTCTAGCAAATTTAGAGCTGAATCGCATAAGTATGCGAAATACGATGAAAATGTAGCTATTTGCAATTTCGTTTGACTTTTCAGCCAGGCAATGCCGTCTGAATGTTTTCGCCTTAACTGACCTTCGACAAACAAAACAACCGAGCACGTTGAAATTCTTATCTTTCCATGGGTTATTCCCCCCTGCATCGACCGTCGACAACCGACAAAAGCGAAAGAAATCGTCACACGAATTGTGCTAATTGCGGAACCCGGTGTCGTTATCGGTGAATGTGAATGTCAATGCTTTTCTTTGTTGTGTTTTCATTTTTTTTCAGTTGAATGCCCATCTGCCAACAGCTTGGAAATCGTCATTCCAATCGAGCAGAAGACCTGTCAAATGACTTAGTTGTCATAACTCTACCTACAACTACTCTACCTAGTAGCAACCGCTCAAAAATAAGAAAAAGTAATCAGTAGGAAAGAGGGTATGGAAGGGTAAAACTAAAAATATATTTGTTTTTAAAAGTCTGCTCATATAGGCTGATTGAAGCGGCTGTGGCAATTTCCTCGAAGCAAAAAGTTGTACAGTATGTATGTAGATTACAAAAAATAAATCAAATAGGGTAGGTGTAGCAATGATGGATATACATACCTATTATGATGTGTTCCAATTATGACCTATGGGAAGTGTACGCACCTTAAGTGGAAAATACCGCAGTTAAAACGTATAGCCATAATTGGTACATCTACCCTATCGATTTTTTAAAACAATTGCTCGACATATTTTTCAGAAGTTAAATAAACCAAATACTCGAAATACCTAAAAATCATGATCCAAACTTGCAAATCATGTTTCAAACATTCATTGACACCTCGTGACCTTGTACGCTAAATTCGCGAAGAAAGTGAAACGCACCAACAGCAACGACAAAATATAATATATCACGGGTGTGCGCCGGGTTCGCAGAATTTTATTATCGCGCGTGTCTACACACTAGTGTGTTGTTATTTCTGTTTTCGGCTACGCGACTACGGGCGATTTGATGACGTAATCGGTGAGGTGGTGTCTGTGTTTGCTCACCGGCTGGCAGCAAACATTGCGTTGGTCGCTAACTTTTGCGATTAACGAAAGAGTACAGACCGGTGTACCATGACCCGCACAATATTTCCCCGTTTCAAGGTCATCTATTTCGGAGGTGCGAATTCAGTCGGCAGAGTAGGAGATATTCGGTTCCATGAAGAATGGGATTTATAGAAAGGGTGCGCAAATCGATGATCTGAAAATGAAAATCATGTGGCAACCAGTCCAGAATGCAGATTTAGCTGGAAGGATATGTTTTGAGCCTTAAATTGAAACTATAGACTGAAAGTATCTTCTACAAAGTTGTTCCTTATAGCTAGGTCCTCATTTTTATGACAATGAATTCTAGGGTGGTTCTTATTGTCATTGAAATGTAAAATCTAACTTTTTTGAAGTAATGAAATTGGGTTGTTAGCGGAATGCTAAATAAAACAGCAAAAGGGTTTATCTTCCATTTAATTCCACTTAATTAATTTTGGTATCCATGACAGATACGTATTTCGACTACAATGTGCAGTCTTCATCAGTGTCATTCCCACTAAAGAACTTATCAAAATCTAACCCCCTTAAGTACTCATCCCCTAGGTAAAAAAAGTCAAGATCATAGGTATAAAAATGAAACTACAATGTGTTGAATCGGAACCTACCTAACTAATAAAAACCAAAGATTTAAGTAAGCTAAAGGAGAAAAATCTATACAAATCTCTAATAAGGAAAATCCCCAAAGGCTTGGTAGCCATCATAATGAAGTAATGAAATTGGGTTGTTAGCGGAATGCTAAATAAAACAGCAAAAGGGTTTATCTTCCATTTAATTCCACTTAATTAATTTTGGTATCCATGACAGATACGTATTTCGACTACAATGTGCAGTCTTCATCAGTGTCATTCCCACTAAAGAACTTATCAAAATCTAACCCCCTTAAGTACTCATCCCCTAGGTAAAAAAGTCAAGATCATAGGTATAAAAATGAAACTACAATGTGTTGAATCGGAACCTACCTAACTAATAAAAACCAAAGATTTAAGTAAGCTAAAGGAGAAAAATCTATACAAATCTCTAATAAGGAAAATCCCCAAAGGCTTGGTAGCCATCATAATGAAGTAATGAAATTGGGTTGTTAGCGGAATGCTAAATAAAACAGCAAAAGGGTTTATCTTCCATTTAATTCCACTTAATTAATTTTGGTATCCATGACAGATACGTATTTCGACTACAATGTGCAGTCTTCATCAGTGTCATTCCCACTAAAGAACTTATCAAAATCTAACCCCCTTAAGTACTCATCCCCTAGGTAAAAAAGTCAAGATCATAGGTATAAAAATGAAACTACAATGTGTTGAATCGGAACCTACCTAACTAATAAAAACCAAAGATTTAAGTAAGCTAAAGGAGAAAAATCTATACAAATCTCTAATAAGGAAAATCCCCAAAGGCTTGGTAGCCATCATAATGAAGTAATGAAATTGGGTTGTTAGCGGAATGCTAAATAAAACAGCAAAAGGGTTTATCTTCCATTTAATTCCACTTAATTAATTTTGGTATCCATGACAGATACGTATTTCGACTACAATGTGCAGTCTTCATCAGTGTCATTCCCACTAAAGAACTTATCAAAATCTAACCCCCTTAAGTACTCATCCCCTAGGTAAAAAAGTCAAGATCATAGGTATAAAAATGAAACTACAATGTGTTGAATCGGAACCTACCTAACTAATAAAAACTGTTTACCTAGGGGATGAGTACTTAAGGGGGTTAGATTTTGATAAGTTCTTTAGTGGGAATGACACTGATGAAGACTGCACATTGTAGTCGAAATACGTATCTGTCATGGATACCAAAATTAATTAAGTGGAATTAAATGGAAGATAAACCCTTTTGCTGTTTTATTTAGCATTCCGCTAACAACCCAATTTCATTACTTCATTATGATGGCTACCAAGCCTTTGGGGATTTTCCTTATTAGAGATTTGTATAGATTTTTCTCCTTTAGCTTACTTAAATCTTTGGTTTTTATTAGTTAGGTAGGTTCCGATTCAACACATTGTAGTTTCATTTTTATACCTATGATCTTGACTTTTTTTACCTAGGGGATGAGTACTTAAGGGGGTTAGATTTTGATAAGTTCTTTAGTGGGAATGACACTGATGAAGACTGCACATTGTAGTCGAAATACGTATCTGTCATGGATACCAAAATTAATTAAGTGGAATTAAATGGAAGATAAACCCTTTTGCTGTTTTATTTAGCATTCAGCTAACAACCCAATTTCATTACTTCATTATGATGGCTACCAAGCCTTTGGGGATTTTCCTTATTAGAGATTTGTATAGATTTTTCTCCTTTAGCTTACTTAAATCTTTGGTTTTTATTAGTTAGGTAGGTTCCGATTCAACACATTGTAGTTTCATTTTTATACCTATGATCTTGACTTTTTTACCTAGGGGATGAGTACTTAAGGGGGTTAGATTTTGATAACTTCTTTAGTGGGAATGACACTGATGAAGACTGCACATTGTAGTCGAAATACGTATCTGTCATGGATACCAAAATTAATTAAGTGGAATTAAATGGAAGACTAACTTTTTTGTTTGAAAAAATTAAGGTATACATTCTTCGGCAAAGTTATAGCTGACTTAATTTCAAGCAACTTTTTTGTATCTCTTAAATTGACCGATGAAGAGCCCTTAGTCATAAAAATTAACGTTTGACAATAAATTCCAACAAATAATAAAACAAAATTCACGAGAAAACATTATACAATCATTTAAAAATATTTTAGCTTGTCTTGTATCTATCACGGTTGGTTGATTTTTGTGCGGTAGTTCTTTTGATATCAGAAAAATTCCGGAACATCCGTAAAAGTGAATAATCCATGAAACTGATCCTAGAGCTCCGCGTTTTTTAACATCAGGACACTGGCGTGCACAGGGTGGGGCAAGGTGGGGCAATTGTAAGATTTTTATTTCCACATTTACAAAATTATGATATAAAATAACTTGATTTCTTAATACCTAGATTTGAAGGTTAGATTATGTTATCTTTATTAGCGAGACTTTCAGACAGAGGCTGGTTTATCTCTTCTTGATTGGAAGGTAAAATAACTTCATTTCATAATATAAGGGCACTGAAAACTTTTTATTGCCTCAATTCCTTTGAGATGGTGCCTGAAGATTGCACCTTAAAGGTGCATGAAGGGGCAAAATTCAATGAAATGTTTTGGTCAAAAAATTGCACCACAATCGCATATAATAAATTTCTGGAGTATTTTTTTTCAGAAGAGGGTAAATTTAAGGTTGATAAAATCCAGCTTCGTGGTGGTAAATCGAAGAAAAAGCTTTTTATTGAATATTTCTGGTGTAAAAATATCATCAAGGTGGTGCATGGAGGGACTAATCAAAATGAATCACTCTGGTGGAAAAATTGAATCATGCTACAAATTTGGAGGTGCACATTTAACTGAAAATTTCTGGTGGAAAGTTCGCAATACTGTCGTGAATGTAGAAGCAAGGTTTATTTATTTTTCTGGTGCATAATTTGCATCGTTCTGATGAATGCAAGCTTCATTAAAAATGTTTTGAAGAGGAGAAGCCTGAAAATTGCACCACAAAGGTGCATGGTGAAGCAGACTTATCTGACAATTTATGGTGCACCGTTCTGGTGAAGGAGGGGCTTGCTTTATTGAAAATTTCTGGTGCAAAATTTGCATCGCTCTGATAAATGAAATGAACCGAATATTTCTGGTGGAAAACTTGCAGTGGTCTGGTAAATGAAGGCACAAGCTTTATTTAAAATTAAGCTTTATTGAAAATTTCTGGTGGAAAATCTGCACCGTTCTGGTGAACGGATGGGCAAGCTTTTCCGAAAATTTTTGGTCTTAAATTTGCATCCTCCTGCTGAATAGAGAAACAAACTTTAATAATATTTTCTGGTGCGCCGGAGATGAACCAGCCTGCGTCTAAAAATCTCCTAAATAGAGAGAAAAAAATCTGGTGTAAATTTGCACCATTCTGATGATTGGATGGGAAGCTGCTTTACTGAAAATTTATGATGAAAAATCTGAAAATAGGGGCAAGCTTGATTTGATGGAAAACCTGCAACCTTCTGATGATAGGAGAAGCAAGCTATATTGAAAATGTATGGTGGAAAATGGGAAAAGGAAATTTGCACCAATCAGAAGATTGGAGAAGCAATTTTTATTGAACATTAACGGTGGAAAATTGGAATCGTTCTAGTCAATTGAAATTTTCTGATGTCAAATTTTCTGGGGGCATGTTTGTATTGAAAATTTCTGGTGTAAGATTTGCAACAATCTGCTGCATGAAGGGGCAAGCTGAATTGAAAATTCCTGGAGTAACAATTTCAATGTTCTGTTAAATGGAGGGGCAAGCTTTATTGAACATTTCTGGTAGAAAAACTACAACGTTTTGGTGAATAGATGGACAACTTAAACTTGACTTCCGAGAAGAACCTCAAGGGCATTGAATTCTGAGGACAGTTCCAAAAGAAAAGATTTCTGGGGATGATTTTATAAAAATTCTGCGAATAATTTCTAGTGAATCCTGCAGATAGCTCCAAGATAATTTCGAAAAGAATACCGAGAAAATTAAAATTTGGAGTGAAGCTCCAAAGGGATTTTAAGCAAAATTTCAAATGAATTCAGAAGATATTTTCTAGCTCATTCCAGGAAAAATTCCTGGGACTCTAAAGGAATGTCAGTTCCAATAAGAATTTCAAAAGAGCTCTTAGGAGAGTTCTAACAAAATCCGAGAAGAACCGCAAGGATATTGAATTCTGAAAGGATTTCTGGGGAGAAGAAAATTCTACGAATGATTTCTAGTGAATCCTGCAGATTGTTCTAACATAATTCCGAATAGAATACCGAGAAAATTAAATTTTGAGTTAAATTCCAAAGGGATTTTGAGGAAAACTTCAAGGGAGTACTGATAATTTCTAGCTCATTCCGGGAATAACTTCTGGACAATACTCAGGAAATTCTTTTGAAATTCTAAGGGAAAAAATAGTTCCAGAGGACTTCTGAGAAGAGTTTCAAAGGAGAAATGTAACTGAATGTAATGTTGCGGAACATTGCGAAAACCTTGCGAGCAGTTGGCGATTGTCATCAGGTATATTGATAATGTTCGGCCGACGGAAACATTCGTGGGTGTGAGACGGGTGTTGAAAACAGACGCAACGACCATCTTCAATACTATTGCTGAGGTCCTGACAGCGATACAGATTTCTTGGGAGCAGGTGATGGCAGATTTCCATTGGCTGTCTGAAAGGCATTGAAGAAGATGAACCACCACCGGAGGAAAAATAAAATAAAATTAGCTAAATTGAACAGTAGGGAAACAGTGGTGGGTGGACAGAACCATCCCCCACGCACTTTGGAGTACTCCCCATCCCCAGATTAAAGCACCATAGAAAAAAAAAAAATTGCCCCTTCTTAACAAGATTCCTGTGCACGCTAGTGCATTAGGATCTATGATATAAGAATGAATTTGGGTCATGAACCCAGATGGCCATCGGACCGTCCAGCTGAAGATCCAGAACATCCCATTAATCTTAATTACAGATCTTGCGCCACTTACAAAACCCTACAAACACACCTTTCAAAAAAACGTGTAACAATTTTTTTCACTTTTTAAAAAAGTAGACGACTCTATTTTCAATTTTTTTTACAATCAAAATCATGTACAAATCCTAGGAATTCTAAAAGTACCACAATTTATGAAACTCATAACTCAACTTCGGAACAGGTCTGTTAATTTCATGGCAGTTACATGCATATCAGGAAAATAACGAGAACTTCAGGTAGATTTCTAGAATTTTCGAGCAGTTTAATTCATTTCAGGAGAATATCTGGAACATCAAATCTAAAGCAAACTCTTTAAAACTTGAGGGAAGTTTAGTTAACCCAACGAAAATATAAAAAAACAAAAACATAAAAAAGGGACAACTTCACTGAAGCTTCATCATCTTCAGTAAATATTTGAGATTTTCAGGGAAGTCCCAGTAGCTTCACAAAAAATGTTGGAACTTTGAGGAACTTTTCAGGAATTAAAAAGAGAATGCTTATAATTTGAAAACTTTAAATTTTTTAAATTGTTCAGGACGTTCCACAGTAGCACAGTTATAAAAGGCGGCAAAACACTTTTCTCACCTTTCCCGATATTTTGGAGCTTAGGCGTCTTAGAAGAAGTTGCTTGAAATGTTGCTTGGCATCATTTGAAATATGCAAATACAATTTTATTAAGGTGGTATTGCACTTTAAAATACATTTTTTTGTAATCTCAAGATAAAAGGTTATGTCTTCGAAAAAGTTACAACAGCTGAGCATTTTTTTAAACAATTTCCTCATTGAAGGCCAACCATTTGGCAATACGCAAACGACCCGAAACAATTAATCCATGCTGCAATTACCACCATGACGACATCGCAGTGGCTTAATACTGAAAACGGATCCTCCCGCTGGCAGCTATTAACGATAATAAGCAAAAACTTCATCGCTGCCTGTGCATCCTCTCGTATCGCACTGCCGTTGATATAGTTTTCTGTTTCGCAACTTTTCCGACCTCTCAGCTCGGTTGGAATTTGTCTTGGCTGTTTACTCTAGTTGCACATCGTAAATCAACTCCCGAGTTTGTGCGTCGTTGTCGTCGTCGTCGTCCGTTGATGCCGGCTATATGCACTCTTGAACTTGAGGTGCACTATATTATGAATTATCAGCGGGCAATTATCGCTGCACGCGCCTCTAAATCATAACAATTACCCAACAATGTTCTGACGTTTATAATGGTCACATAAGTTGAAACGACGGCGTGCGCGCTCGCGTATAAATTATTGCCCCAAGAAAAGAGTGATGTTCATCAACATCAAGTTCGCTGCCATGATAGTGAATGGGATGTTTAGTATTTTTTTTGATATGGCTTGTTTCTCGCCACCAACGACGTTGCTGTTATGATACATCGGTACATAATGCAAAAGGATTGCAAGCGGAGAATGATAGTGCATACAGTTTTGAATGGTGGGAACTTGTTGGATCGCAAATGACAACATGAGAGCGAGAGTTCAAAGTTGTTGGCAAACGTTTGCAGATTTGCGTCTGAAGACGGAGTAGATTTCACTTCACTAGTAAGGGCCAGTGCACAGTGGGTCGACTCCTAACAAAACCCGGACACAATCTTAGAGTCCTTGTAGAAGGTCACCAAAGATTCATTCGATCAGCTTCAAGGCGAAGAACCAAAGTGGCAAAATTCGAGAATGGTCCCGATTAGGGTACTCCCGATGATGTGAGCAAAATGTGTTTTGAACTAACATTCAGCATGCAACATTTTTATTGCAACAATTTGTCTACTCACTCAATTATCGATGGTATCGAAAACAAGTTGTAATCCAATTTTTTTACATTTCCGTACATTTTTTTATTTAAAAACAAATCTTTGACTAAACTAACAAATTACTCTTCAAGAGACTGGTATCATGTTAGATTTTATTCCTCCTATGAGGTTTTGGATAGTTTATTTGTTCTTTGTTCTTTGAACGCATCGTTACAGAGAATTTTTGACTATTTCAAGGTCTTAGAACTCTTATGATCCTTTTGAAGATGCTCTTTAAAATTTCATTCATCATCAGCAATCGGTATTCCATAGCTTGTAGTTGAGAATAAGTTGAATTATCACAGTCCGCATAGTGCGGATCTATTTGCTTTTTGCTGAAGAAAGTGTTACCACTACCTAAAGCTACAACAAAATTAAACAGCACTTTTCAGTGCTCAATATACCTGTAAATTTTCTACCTTTTTTGAATCTTAATCCTCTTCGATCCTTGTTTGGACCCTACCCGAGGTAATCCTTCTTGGATATCGATTTGGAAAATTCCTCTTCGATCCCTTAGATTCTTATAGTAATCTGCTTGGAAATCGATTTGGATAAAACATTTCTGGCGCCTAAGCGCAAAAGAAAAGGGCAATCTCTTGATCCCCCTTCTGATGAAATTAATTTGAGGAATCAATTTGATTTGCTCACGGATGGTGAGAATGATCCATCATCCAGGAAAAATTCTTGTAAACTTTCCCGGTTTAATGCCAAGAAGGAAAAGAATCCCCCTATTGTGATAACCACTTCCGATTTCCATGCTCTTCGCATGGAACTTTTGAACTTCGTGAAAGTTAAGTTTTCACTACAAATTGGACGTCGGAGTGAATGCCGTGTATTGGCTGAAACCTTGGGCGGATTCAAATGTCTTCTCAAGTATCTTACTGAGAAGCAGCTTCAATTTTTTACTTACGACACCAAAACTGAACGTGTGTTCAAGGTTGTTATGAAAGGAATGCCCAGTGGTGAATCCCTGGATCAGATCAAAGATGAACTGGCAAAATTACTTGGAGTTGTTCCACTCCAAGTAATCAAAATGAAAATGAAATCCCGTCCTGGGGATTCGCACAACGGGATTTCTTATGATTTTTATTTTCACTTCAAGTCTACTGAACTAAACAACCTTAAGGGCTTAGAAAAAGCTAGCCTTATGCTCCATGTCCGAGTGAAGTGGGAACACTTCAGGAAGACTGGAGGAAATTTCCAAAACCTCACTCAGTGCCGTAAGTGCCAGGGATGGGGTCACGGAACTAAAAATTGCTACATGCCTGCTAAATGCATGAATTGTGGTGATTCCTCTTACGCAAAGGACGACTGTCCTGTGCAGGAAGATCCTAAGAAATTTAAATGTTCAAATTGTGGTGAAAACGGGTAGCAAACGCTCCACGTTTCTTAAAATCCTCGCGAACCGGTACAAATTCCTTTGCTGCTAACAACGATCAGCGAGGAACAAATTTTTACTTTCGTACACGTAGGTACAAATATCACCCCGGCTTCAAATTCTTCATCTATACCAATGTTCAACGAGTAAATGGTGCTACCTATGCTACTTTTGCAACGGGTATAAATCAAAATACTAGCCAACGTATTTCTAACGAAAATTTGGAAAATTTTGACTTAGGAAGCATAACTGCTCCTAAGATGGAATTTTTACAGAAATCATTAATTGAAATGATTTCTGATATGTTTAAAACTAACTCCATGTTTGATACTATTCAAACTGGAGTAAAATTTGTGAACAATATTGCCGTGACTTTGAAATTTAGTAATGGATTTTAAATCAATAAATATTTTAAATTGGAATGCTTGATCTCTTAAATATAATGAAGACGAGCTATTTAACTTTTTGAGAGTTCATAACGTGCATATTGCCGTTATAACTAATACATTCAATAAACCTTACCATAAGGTTAGAAGGGACGCGAATTAATTCATTCATAGAAATGATCGTCTTGATGGAGCCTATGGTGGCGTTACCATCATTGTTCATAGACGAATCAAACATAAAAGTCTTTCTTCAGTTGAAACCAAAGTTTTTGAAACTTTGGCAGTTTCTGTTTGAACAAAATTTGGACAACTTTAGTCTGTTGATTTGATTTGTTTGAATTGGTTTTCAGCTCTTTGGTGTTGGCAGTCGCGGGCGGTCAATTTTGCTCATACTCATGCTCTAAGTTTATTTTCAGCTTTTTGATGACGGAACGTCTTCAGATTAATATTATAATGATCCACCATTTTGTTTAGGCTTCAGCCAAATCCAAGTATAATGCATGATAGCACTGATTCATTTAAAACCATGGTCACATCACTTATGAAGCTGAATCCTGATCCAACGAACCCATTTTACTAACAAAATACCCTTTCCTGTGTCTTTTGTTGGGGTGCAGAAGTAAACATGGCCCACAAACAACAAAGGTCACTCTAATATTCCTTCTACAAAAATTCTACATGGCGACGGCACGAGGAGATGTTCATGCGAAGTTTAAGTTTGCTTTTATGGACAAATTTGCCAATAAACTGATAATTTGGCAAGGGATATGCAGCTGCGGAGCAAAGACCAAAGTGTTCGTGACGAATAAGACCATGGACTCGAAGCTGTACAAGGAAGAATGCATCAAAAACCGCTTAAAGCCCATAAAGGTCCCGTGAAGTTTTGGCCAGATTTGGCGAGTTGGCACTACAGCTGGGAAGTCATCCAGTGGTACCGCGACAATAACGTAGATTTCACCGATAAAAAAATAAATCCACCCAACTGCCCGCAGTTCCGGCCCATCGGGAGATTTTGGGCAATAATGAAGCGGAAACTTAAGAAAAGTGGAAAAACGGCTCGGGACGCGATTCAGATGACCAAAATGTGGAACAAATGTGCCAAGGAAGTTGACTCCGGAGGTGTGCAGCGTTTGATGTTAGGAATAAAGAAGAAAGTGCGAATATTCATTAGAAACAAAGAGAAATGATTTGTGTTGATATTTTTTTCCCTAAAAGCACAGTAAATTACCTTTGTTTTGATGTTTTAACCTTATTTGAACAGATGATTTTATTATTCCGGATTCTAAATGGACATAGCTTTAAGCTAAGCTAAATATAATTTGTTCAACTTACGTTTATAGCTGCCTATGTACCATTCCAATGCGTAGGCCAGCAAAAGAATTTTCTCAAGGGTGACCTATAGAAAATTATCCGTTTAAATTCTTCATTATTGGAAATTTTAATTCTAAACACCGCTCATGGGATAATGCTCAAAAAAGCCCAACATGCTTTTCTTCAGCAAGAAATCCCTCAACTATTGACTTGGTCTTACCTGATTCATGTCAACTTTGTAGCCAATTGGTTACCCATGCTGACTTCGGTTCAGATCATCTTCCAGTAACTTTTGAAATATCCCAAGAAATAATTTCTAATCCCAACAGCTCTACTTTCAATTACCATAAAGCTGGTTGGGAGCAATATCGAACATTTATGGAATATAGCTTTGATCCAAACATACCTTTGCAAACCAAAGATGAAATTAATTATGCTCTTGAATCTCTGACTACTTCTATAGTTGAATCAAGAGTTGCCTCAGTACAAAAATGCGAGGTTAAATTGGATTCAATTATAATAGGCGACGATCTTCTGCTCTTGATTCGTCTTAAAAATGTCCGTAGAAGACAATATCAAAGAACACGCGATCCTGCTATGAAATTCATCCGGCGGGATTTGCAAAAACAAATGCAAAAGCGATTGTCTGCCCTGAGAAACAAAACTTTTGAAAATAATGTTTCTAAATTGGACCCGAGCTCCAAATCCTTTTGGAAACTCACAAAAATTTTGAAAAAAAAACCTCAATAGCCTATTCCAGCGATTGAAGAAGGTGGTAAAATTTTGATCACCAATTCGGAAAAAGCTCAGGAACTTGCTAAGCAATTCTAGAGTTCCCATATAATTTTAGTTTGGGTCTTACTAGTCCTATTGAGAATCAGGTTGCTCGGGATTATCTTAATATTTTCTCGGGGGAAAATAATTTTGATTATTCCTGAGGGACTGATTTGAACGAAGTAAGATCTATTACTAAAATGTTTCAAAATATGAAAGCTCCAGGTGATGATGGAATTTTCTATATCCTCATCAAAAAACTCCCAGAGAGTACCTTGCCATTATCTTGGTGAAATTATTTAACAGTTGTTTCCATTTGGCATACTTTCCTGATAAATAGAAAAATGCAAAACTTGTTCCAATTTGAAGCCAGATAAAAATCCAGCTGAAGCTTCTAGCTACGTTCCAATAAGTTTGCTTTCTTCAATAAATGAACTTTTTGAAAAGATAATTTTAAATAGAATAATGCTTCACATCAATACGAACTCAATTGTTGCAGATGAGAAGTTTGGATTTCGCCATGGGAATTTAACTACTCATCAACTCTTAAGAGTTTCCAATTTAATTCGTTCAAACAAATCTGAAGGCTGCTCAACTGGAGTTGTTCTTGTAGACAAAGAAAATCAGTCGATAGTGTTTGGCATGAGGGTTTGATTGCTTAATTGAAACCGTTTAATTTTCCACTTTATATTATGAAATTAGTTCAGTATTATTTAACTGACAGAATTTTGCAGGTAAATCTGCTCGACTACCTGTTAGAGCAGGAGTTCCTCAGGGTAGCATTCTTGGGCCTATATTGTATATCATTTGCACTTCGGACCTCTCTGATTTACCTCAGAGATGCCACAAATCTTTGTCTGCTTATGACACAGGCATTTCCGCTAAAGGAAGAAGTCTTCGTGTTATTTGCAGCAGACTGCAGAAAAGTTAAGATGTTTTCTCTTCTTATTTACAAAAATGGAAGATTTCTCCCAACGCTTCCAAAACTCAACTTTTAATATTTCCACATAAGCCTAGAGCTTCCTTTTTGAAACCTAGTAGTAGTTACATAGTCACTATGAACGGAGTTCCAATTTCCTGGTCAAACCAAGTGAAATATCTTGGATTAATACTTGACCAAAAATTAACTTTTAAAGATCACATTGAGGGCATTCAAGCCAAATATAACAAATATATAAAATGTTTGTATCCTCTTATAAACAGGAAATCCAAACTATGCCTGACGAATAAACTTCTAATATTTAAACAAGCGTTAAGACCGGCCATGCTTTACGCTGTGCCAATATGGTCTAGTTGTTGTACTCAGGGCCCCATA
This sequence comes from Ochlerotatus camptorhynchus, assembly GCF_037179485.1. NCBI lineage: Eukaryota > Metazoa > Arthropoda > Insecta > Diptera > Culicidae > Ochlerotatus > Ochlerotatus camptorhynchus. The sequence goes on along the minus strand of NW_027040612.1, from coordinate 545,231 downwards.
TCGTCACTTTCAATCGAAAATCGTCAAGTGACAATGAAGCTGTCAACCATCACATTCAATTAAAAGTCATTCTGTCGTCTCTTCGAGCAGATCCCCGTCAACATCAACAGAACCACTTTCAATCGGTTTTCATTCTGTTTGTTTTGGCTTGACTCGTGTTTATTGTTCACTCGGTTCATTTAAGCGTGTGCGCATAGATCTGTGCACGTGGTTGTAAAATGTATCATTGTTGGGTGGTTTGTTTACCCATCAATATGGGTATTTTTTAATCGGGGTGACGTCTAGAGACCAAAAATTGATATGCGACGCCATTTTTAAATCCAAGATGGTGGCATTCAGTTTAAAAAAAAGTGGGAAATATTGTCAAATACCCATCAATATAGGTATTTTTGGAATCAGGATGATGTCTAGAGGATGAAAATCGATATCCGACGCCATTTTGAAATCCAAGACGGCAGCTTCCGATTAACGAAATAGTGGAAATACAGTCATATACCCATCAATATTGGTATTTTTGTAATCGGTATGAAGTCTACAGCCCGAAAATTGATATGCGACGCCAATTTGAAATCCAAGATGGTGGCTTCCGATTGTAGAACAAGTGGGATATATTGTCAAATACCCATCAATATAGGTATTTTTGGAAGGAATATGTTTGGATGGCGTCTAGTCTATTTATGAAAAAAAAAAAATGGGAAATGCCGATTCCGTCCCATCAGTATGGGTATTTTTGGAATCGGGGTTACGTCTGGTGATTGGAAATCAATATCCAACGCCATTTTGAAATCCATGATGGTGGCTTCCGGTTTAAGAAAAAGTTGTAAATTCTATCACATATCCATACAAACGGTTTTTTTTTAGAATCAGGGTAACGTCTAGAAGCCGCAAATTGATATCCGACGCCGAAATTTGATGTCACGCCTTCTTTAAACTCAATGGCATCCAATATCGATTTTTGGCATCTACACGTTGTTCCATTCCTAAAATTCCCAAATTGTAGGGTATTTGACACTTTCTGAACCCTGATGGCTGCCATATTGGATTTAAAAGTGGTATCTGATATCAATTTTCGGCATCTACGCGTTGTTCCTGCTCTGAAAATATATTGTAGGGTTGGGGGCAACCCCGGCGTAGTGGTTAACATCCATTCCTATCACGCCAAAGTCACGAGTTCAAATCTCACCCCCGGACAAGTCACGAATGACCCAAGAGTGTTAAAGTGACTATAATAAAAAAAAAATATATATATATATATATACAGCAATTCCATAGAAAAAAGTTATACTGGGTCTCAGAATTTCATGAAAATTGGTATAGTTCCTCCTTATCAAAAAATATTAGACTCATATTTTTTATTGCGCCATTAGGGTGACCATTTCCGTGTTAGGGTGGTCCAAAAAATCATTTTTTTTTCAAAAATGTCTTTTTTCAAAAATTTATAACTTCTTAACCTCTTGACCGATTTTTACGATCTCCATCGAGTCACAGCAGCTGAAACTAATGAAATCTATGAGTAACTTACAAGCTGGGTGCAACATTCAGTTCAACCTGCGGGCCGTCCATAAACCACGTAGACCAAGTTTTAAACATTGCAGATCCTACCTCCCCCTCGTATACTTTACTAAAATTTTAAAATATTTTTACCGAGCGTATACTGTCGCTGGACTCCCCTCCCCCATTGAAGTCTTCGTGGCTTTAAAACAGGTCCCAGTTTGACATTATTAATTTTGGTATCAAAATTCTATATATATATATATATATATATATATTGTAGGGTATTTGACACCTTTTCTGAAACCCGATGGACGCCATATTGGAGTCCAACATAGCATCGGATATCGATTTTCGGCAGCCACGTGTTGTCTCCGTGCCGAAAATACCTATATCTTAGGGTATTTGACACGTTTTAGGAAACTTGATGGTCAACATCTTGGATTCCAAAATGACGTTGAATATCGATTTTCTGCATCCACGCGTCGTTTCCGTTTCGAAAATACCCCCATTGTAGGATATTTGACACTTTCTGAATCCTGATCGCCATCATATTGGATTTCAACATATAGTCGAAAAACGATTTTTGCCATCTACGCGGCATACCCGTTCAGAAAATACCCTATTATAGGGTATTTGACACTTCTTCGGAAACCCGATGGCCGCCATTTTGGATTCCAAAATAACGTCGAATATCAATTTTTCGCACCGTCGTGTCGTCCTCGTTCCGAAAATACCCATATTGTGGGTGATTTGAGACTTTCCCTGACCCCAATGGCTGCCATCTTGGACTCCAGAATAGCCTCGTTAATTTAATTTTCGTTTAATATAAAATAATATATTTTTACTACACATAATCTGGCTGCCATCCCTATCGGCAACCTATATTGTGCGGATACTATCCGGATACTATATTTTGGTGCCTGCGTCGTCAGGTCGTGACAAGTCGAATGAGCCCCGAATTGAAGTGAATGTGGAAAAAACGAAGGAAGCAGTTTTCGAGTCATTCATTGCGTCAATTGAAACTACTATTTGCTTCAAATGAAATGAACTGAAGCACTCGACGAACGAAACAAGTGATAGTCCAGTCATGTTTGAAAAGAGGAATGTTCATCGTGACTCAAGAAACACGATGACTTACACGAAAATTATATTGCTCGAAATGAAGCGATTCTTCATTTTCTTATCTTTGTTTCGAAAATGCAGAACCCTGATTGTACTACCAAGAAAAAGCCACTTCAAAGGATTCAGAACAAAGTTATGAAGATGATATTCACAAGACGCGACGCGAGACAAGACACAACACTTATCGTTCTTACAACTTTAAAATAAATTAAAATCTACCTTACTGTCGACCGGACATTGTCCCGTAGATGGGCAGCATCACGCCCGAAACCGGTCGACAGTAAGGTAAATTTTAATTTATTTTAAAGTTGTAAGAACGATAAGTGTTGTGTCTTGTCTCGCGTCGCGTCTTGTGAATGTCGTGTAGTTCTTACGTTAGCACAAAACATAAAAAAATAAATGAAGATGATTTTGAAAGTGCCTACCTGGTACAGTAGTACCGAGGTACATAGAATTTCGAATGTTGAGACTTTAGAACAAATGTTCAACAAAATAATTAATAATTTCAGGCAAAAATCGTTGCAACCCTCAATTGCAACGATTAATTCCTTTTATACTTAGATAAGACTAAGTTTCAGTGTATAGTTTCAAGATTTCAATTGTTTTGCTGACATGCAGGTTTAGAAAAAAAAACCTGTTTAAAATACTAAATTGCTAAGGCAGGAACAATGTAAAAACACTAAGATATATAGTTATGAGTGGAATTACCACCCAGTAAACAGAATACACCAACACCGCCACGCTGGCGCATCACGCCATACCGGTCAACCAGGAATTACAGCGTAAGCAGATTGATATAATAAATAGCCCCGACGACCACATGTTGCTCTCTCTTAGATTACAGTAGTGATAGGATAAAGTAGCTTCGAAGAATTCATTCAGTAATTTTAGTTTCAACCGATTAAGTTTAATGCTCGGTATTTAAAAAATAGAATAAATGTTTTTTTTTTAACTCTCTCACGTAAGTTGTATTCATAATTATATATTATAACAATTAAGGTTGGTAAGTTACTGTAGGAACTGGAGCACCTATGTAGGTTTAAATGAAATGTTATTTATTTTGATTTTGGAACAAATGAAGAGTTGAAATAAGATGAATTATCAATCTAGGTGAGAATCTAAATTTCTAAATATTTTAATTTTTCAGCAAGATTGGCTTTCAGAAATGATGTTTAATTAGGCCAAAAAAATGATTATTGTTGTATTTTCTTCACAACCGGATGTTAAAACCGCTTAGATCATGCAACAACTTCAAGCAATATTTACGATGCGTTCAAAAAGTGCGAAAACTGTGTGCACTTAAACTAAAATCAAAAACTACAATCAGATGTTTAAGCAAAAGATAAAACACGTCGCTTAAAAATGTAATTTTATTAGGATTTTCTCATTTTGTACTCAGAAGTTCTACTAAACTACATTTATTTACTCATTGAGCTGAAAACTTGTATCTCCCTATAGAATTGAGAGATAACCGATCAACTTGATTTTATTCGAAATTACTTCACGCCCCACTGTGCAGTGAATGCGGCAAAATTCACGGATACCTGGATTCGTCTGGAGTGCTTGTGTTTCACTAGAAATTCCGACCTTCCCCAAGGTTGTGAACTTGAACTGCAATTTCTCCAGCAAGTATACCATTCCCATTGAGTCATCCTAAAAAAAAAACAATCAAAACCACAGCACTTGACTGCAGCAGATGTTGATTTATAGGGCCATAATTTTGACGCGACGCTCAATTTTTCTTATTCGCTCTGTCACCTCACCTCCAAACGACAAGGATTCTGCGAAACAGCTACCAACGAACGTCTGAGGACTATCCTTCGTCGTCGTCATCGCTGCCGTTGTACCCTTGCCAGCGTGTTATTGCAATTTTATTTGCACTATTTAAGAAATGTCAGAAATGCAACGTCTCCCTTCATGCTTGGCTTGGAAAATCTGCACCAAGGCAGCTGGAAAATGCCGTGAATGTTTTAGGCGGTGCACAGCGAATGCAGCGATTCCTGTTTAGTTAGGGCCGACGACGATGACGGTATATTCGCGAGGGGATATTTTTATGACACACAAGAAGTCACCGGTTCATAGCAGGGAGCTGAACGCACGGCGGAGAGTATAACGACTGCAGTCGTATGCAGTTTCAAGTTACAGCACTGCGCACAGCTTAGATCCCGTGTATCTTTTTGCGAATCTTCACTTCGCCGTCGAGATTCTGTCGAGAGTTTGCTGCGGCAGGAATTATTCATCAATCACATTGACATTGGAAAATGTAAACAACCGACGTGAGCGATCCTTGGGAATACTCCTTCCCGCACCCTTTCGCGGTGCTGCGGTGCATGATGGCCAAGGCTGGTGGTGCCAATGAACTGTAATGTAATAAAATTATGGCTCACGTTATTAGTCATTCCTCATGTCTTTGGCCGTTGCGCGGTGCCGCCGTCCCCGGAGTTTGCGTTCACAGCCGATGCGATGATGGGCTTAGGAAACATATAGCTGCCAGCAGAATGTGAACTGCTGCGAAAGGCAAAAGGAATAAACGGATAAGCATTTGCACACGGGAATTATGGCTGCGACACGGGGCGGCAAGGTCGGACGTGAGGGTGAAGTTCGAGCAGTTGGCATAATATGCGTAAAATGTTTACTCGGTACGGTAGTTTATCATTCAGTCAGCGAATTTGGCACAAGTCATTAACTATGGTTCACTAGCTGTCGCCGAGGCAAGAGTTCAAGGACAATTGACAAACGAATGTTGAGGAAGCTTTGACTAATGTAGGTTTGGGTGGAGCAAATTATGCGGTATTGCTTGGTTTAACATAGATCCGGAACAGCAGGATTGATCACGTCTCTAATAAACTTTTAAGACAATTGACACCGGCTTCCAGCAGAGGCTGTTCATTGAACAAACTGAATACTCACCCACTCACCCTGACAGAAAACTTATCCTAAAATAACAAGCAACACGCACCAGTGGCGCAGTTAGGATTTCTGTCTGGGTTGGGGCTCGTGCATAGGTTGACCTTTTTATTTTGTCCCTCTTTGAATCATTCAACCTTTTGTCATTCGACGTTTTGTCTTTTGACCATTTCTCGATGAACATTTCAAATGGTCCTATCTGCTTTGATCGATTCTCTTCATCGACTTTCTCTTTTCATAACCACTGCTATGCAAACAGATTTCGCGCTAATTCTACCACATAGTTTTAAAAAGGAGGTTCTTATCTAGCGTCCAAAACGTCAAATACAACAGGGAAAGGTTTTGCAGCTGAGTTATTGACGAAAGATAAAGTCGATGAAGAGAATCGATCAAAGCAGATAGGACCATTTGAAATGTTCATCGAGATTTGTTCCATAATCCTTGAGGAGACTTTAACCTACACAGTGGACAGCAGAATTGCCATTCCAACTGATGGAATACTCGGCAGAGATTTTCTTACAAAATATAAATGTGAAATTAACTACAATACATGGATATTAGAGTGATGCAAAATTTTAAATTTTCGCTCCACAATACTTAAACGATTCCAAATCGGATCCTAACTAACCTCTCAAAATTTGAACCCATTTGGTGAGAAACTGAGATCGCACAAACCATTTGAAGTTTGTATGGGAATTACTATGGTAAAACCAAGATTTTTGTTCATGTCTATCTAATAATTCACCATATCGGTCTGCTTCAAAAGCTTTCAACTGTACTTGTAGAAAATTTTCCCAGCTACAACTTTGCACTTTTTGATTAAATGCAAGGATTGAAAGTTATCAATGGTTCAATGCGCTGATGTCTTATGATCATGCTCAATCAACTGCTCAGCAGGCAACATTGGTGTTTCTGGGGCGTTGAATAGGACACAACAATCATGGCTACTATGTCACACTGCAAAATACAGTGTTGCCTACAGAGCAGCTGCTTGATCATGTCATAAGTTTACCAATCTCTTAAATACTTAATAACTTTTTCCTGTCTCGTTTTACATAGAAACGATCTTCAGCAAAGTTGTAGCTGAGAAAATTTTCTACAAGAAAGGTTATCAAACTGTTTCGCAGCTCAATATGGAAAAGACTGGAAGGCAATGAACAAAAAGTTGAGATTTCCCATAGTAATTTACATGCAAACTTCAAATGGCTTGTGCGAAGTCTGTTTCTAACCAAATGAGTTGTAACTTTGGGAGGCTAATCAGGACCCAATTTGAAACCATTTAAGCACTGTGGAGCGAAAAAGTCAAATTTTGCATCAGTGCATTAAAGCCCATTCAAAATAATTTGCACTGATTATTTACTATTCCCGCAAGATTAGAAGTAATACGACATAAGTCAAAATTAAACATTAACCAAGATGGGGTTATTGAATCTATGGAAATTGCACCAGGACTGTTTTGTGGCAACACGATTGTCTCAAAACTTTGTCCTTGCAATAGGTTAATCAATACAACTACACAAAGTGTAATTATAAACAGATTTATTCCAAAACTTTCATCCCTATACGATTTTCATATAATAAATCGAAAATTTTGGAATACGAACTGCATTTCGATCACTAGCGTGCACAGGAATCATGTTATGGAGGGGCCATTTTTATTTCTATGGTGCATTTAATCTGAGGATGGGGAGTACTTCAAAGTGCGTGGGAGATGGTGCTGTCCACCCACCACTGTTTCCCTACTGTTTAATTTAGTTAATTTTATTTATTTTTTGCTCCGGTGGTGGTTCATCTTCTTCAATGCAAACTGCGGAAATTGGCAGTACCGTTAGTCGGGGTGACAGAAAATGATGAAGTTACAAATGACTTGAAATTTTTAGAGAAGATTCTTAGGCCAATTTTTAGTAAGACAACAATAGACCAAGGTTCAATGGCTCACTAATACCCACTTTTCAATAAGAGAATCCAAAAGCTGTCTTTGAACTTTGTACAGTTGCGAAAAAGTCCATCCTCAGAATTCCTTGAGGTTCTTTTCGAAATTTTTAGAACTCTATGAGTTCTTTTAAATTCTTCTCAGAAGTCCTCTGGAATTATTTTTAGAACTCTTCTTGACTTTTACTCAGAACACCTTAGAACTGAAATTCCTTTAGAGTTTCAGAAGAATTTCCTCAAAAAAAATGTTCCTTGAATGAGCTAGAAATTATCGGTACTCCTTTGAAATTTTCCTCAAAATCCCTTTGGAATTTCACTCAAAATTTAATTTTCTCGGTATTCTTTTCGAAATTATTTAGGAACTATCTGCAGGATTCACTAGAATAAACGCAGAATTTTCTTGGAATACTCCCCAGAAATCCTTTGGAACTGTCCTCAGAATTCAATATCCTTGAGGTTTTTTTTTAGAACTCTCCTAACAGCTCTTTTGAAATTCTTCTCAGAAGTCCACTGGAATTATATTTTGAACTCTTCATGATTTTTTCTCAGAACACATTGGCATTGAATGAGCTAGAAGTTATCCTCGGAATTTGCTTGAAATTTTGCTGCAAATTCCTTAGAAATCACACTCAAAATTGGATTTCTCGGTTTCTTTTCGAAATTGTCTTGGAAATATCTGCAAAATACACTAAAAATTATCTGCAGAATTTTCTTTGAATTCTCCCCAGAAATGTTTTGGAACTGTCATGAGAATTTAATATCCTTGAGATTCTTCTCGGAATATTTTAGAACTTTTCTAAAGTTTCAGAAGAAGTTCCTCTGCAATCTACAGAAAGTCTTCCCAGAATGAGCTTGAAATTATCCTTGGAATTCCCTTGAAATTTTTCTCAACATCCTTGTGGAATTTCATTCAAAATTTGATTCTCTCGGTATTCTTTTCGAAATTATCTTCAAACTATCTGCAGGATTCACTAGAAATTATTCGCAGAATTTTCGTGGAATCATCCCCAGAAAATTTTCTTTTAGAACTATCCTTAGAATTCAATACCCTTGAGGTTTTTCTCGGAAATCAAGTTTAGGTTGTCCGCCCATTCACCAAATCGTTGTAGTTTTTCTACCATAAATGTTCAACAAAGCTTGCCCCTCCATTCACCAGAACTGTGCAATTTTTACATCAGGCCTCTCCGTGCAGCAGATTATTGCAAATCTTACACCAGAAATTTTCAATACAAACTTGCGACCAGAAAATTTCAATTGATCAGAACGATGCAAAGTTACCACCGTTAATGTTCAATAAAAATTGCTTCTCCAAGCTTCTGATTGGTGCAGATTTCCTTTTTCCATTTTCCACCAGACATTTTCAATATAGCTTGCTTCTCCTATCATCACAATTTTGCAGGTTTTCCACCAAATAAAGCTTGCCCCTATTTTTAGATTTTTCATCATAAATTTTCAGTAAAGCAGTTTCCCTTCAATCATCAGAATGGTGCAAATTTTACACCAGAAATTATTATAAAAGTTTGTTTCTCTATTCTGCACAGGGATGCAAATTTAAGACTAAAATTTTCCAAAAAGCTTGTCCATCCGTTCACCAGAACGGTGCAGATTTTCCACCAGAATTATTCAATACTGCTTAATTTAAAATAACGCTTGTGCCTTCATTTTCCAAACCAGTGCAAGTTTTTGACCAGAAATTTTCCGTTCATTTCATTTATCAGAAATTTTCAATAAAGCATGCTCCTCCATTCACCAAAACAGTGCACCAAAAATTGTCAGTTAAGTTTGTTTCACAATGCACCTTTGTGGTGCAATTTTCAGGCTTTGCCTCTTCATGCACCAGAATGCTGCAATTTTTCCACCATAAATTTTAAATGAAGCTTACATTCATCAGAACGATGTAAATTATGCACCAGAAAAATAAATAAACCTTGCTTCTACATTCACCACAGTGTAGCGAACTTTCCACCAGACATTTTCAGTTAAATGTGCAACTCCAAATTTTTAGCATGATTCAATTTTTCCAATTTTTATTTCGATTAGTCCCTCCGTGCACCACCTTGATGATATTTTTACAACAGAAATATTCAACATAAAGCATTTTCTTCGATCTACCATCACTAAGGTGAATTTTTTCAACTTTAAATTTACCCTCTTCTTTAAACCCTCCATGAACCACCTTGAAACAAAAATTAAACCAGAATTTTTTTTGTATGCACCACTGTGGTGCAAAAATGCACTGTGTTGCAACCTAAAAATTTTATTGAAGTTTGTTCCTTCATGCACCTTTGTGGTGCAATTTTCAGGGACCATCTCAAAGGAATTGACGCAATAAATGGTTTTCAGTGCTCTTATTTTATGAAATGAAGTTATTTTACCTTCAAATCAAGTTATTTTATATCATAATTTTGTAAATGTGGAAATAAAAATCTTATTTATAAAAGGAGGGGCAATTGCCCTACCTTGCCCCACCCTGTGCACGCCAGTGATTTCGATACGGTTTCGTCATTCGCTAAGGTAGAATTAGTAAATTTATGTAAAGAATACAACGATATATTTCATTTAAAGGACGATTTACTTACATATAATAATTTTTATAAGCAGCGTATAAATTTGGCCGATCCATCGCTTGTCTATAATAAAAATTATATAAGCCCTCAAATTGAAAGAGCGGAAGTTTGTCGACAAATAGATAACTTATTACAGAACGATATCATGTCCATTGATGTCAATTGCTCTCAGTAGACTCAGCCCAGAATGCGCTTTTCTGTATATTGATGATGTAATCGTCGTAGGTTGCTCAGTGAAGCACAATTTACAAAATTTACGAAATGTTTTCCACTGCTTTAGACGCAGGAATCTTAAATTGAATCCCTCGAAATGTATTTTCTTTCAAAAGGAAGCAACATTTTTCGGTTACAGAGTTATTGATTGTGGAATCTTACCCGATAACACGAAATGTAATTTAATCCGTGACTTTCCTATTCCTAAAAATGCCGATGAAGTTAGAAGCTTTGTCACATTTTGCAATTATTATCGGAGATTCATCCCGAACTGTGCACAGATTTGCTATTGTTTAAATAAATTACTTCGGAATGGTAATCCTTTTATTTGGTCTGAGGAATGCCACAAATCATTTGAAAAACTTACTACACCAAGAATTTTACAGTATCCTGACTTTTCCAGACAATTTATTTTGACATCTGACGCCTCAAACTTTCACTACAACATGACATCGATGATCTGCCTATTTCTTTCGCCAGTCGCGCGTTTACAAAGGGCGAAACAAATTAACATATCATAGAAAAAGAGTTAGCAGCCATACATTGGGCTATTATGCATTTTCGACCATACTTATATGATCGTAAGTTTGTGGTTCGTATGGATCATAGACCTAAAATTTATCTTTTCGGAATGAAGAATCCCTCTTCGAAATTGACACGTATGAGGTTAGACCTCAAAGAATTCGATTTCGAAGTGGAGTTTGTACCGTCGTCACTGACGCGTTGTCTAGAATAACAATAAATACGGCTAGGTTAAGAGAAATTAAAGTTTTACAAGTGCAAACTAGGTCAATGGCAGTCAAACCTACACAGTTCGAAAAAGTAGTGTACATTTCTGTTCAATATGATGCACATAAATGGAGCGTCACATATCATATACGTTTACATTATATATCATGTAAAGTTCTGACACATTTCATGCTATGTAGCAAATATTGTATACACAATCCCATCTTTGCAAACAACATTGTTTGCAAGTTGCTCGGTTGCGTGAAATGAAATACAAGTCTACGTGAATGAATGTTTACATCACAATTAAAATTCAGAATTTTTATCTGTGTAGTTCAGCAGCAGTTAATAGTAAAAATGACGTCCAGGAGCCTGATCAACTCCGAGTCTACAATGCCATTAGTAATGAACAAATATTCAAAATGAGAAAAAATACATTTCAAGTAATGCAAAATGATACAATTCCAATTGGCGCTTTAACTTTGTTTGAAAAAGATTGTAAAAATGGTCCAACTCTTGCGTTAGGACTTAAGCTGAATCTTAAAGAAATGCCAAATATTTTTATTAATTTAATTTGTTTTTCTTCATCGGACTTAACGTGTCCAAAAGAAGCCTGATGGGGAAAAGTCTAGAAAAGGCGTAAAAACCCCATATCTTTTTGAAATACACAAATCACAATAATACAATACAATTACAACGAACAGTCAAGTCTATAGCACACAAAAAGTTATCCTCCTATGGCATAGAATTGTCCGTGAATCAGGTAGAAGTCCTCGTCATGCAGTTGAACCGGAAACAAAAAATAAACAGGTAGCACAATCCTTCACGTGTACATTAAATGGACAGCTACTCACCTTCTCAAGAGTCTGCGTTGAATACGGTGACGAAAGGTTTCCGCTGCACAGTTAAAGTCGAAAAACTCGTAAAACTCGTTGAAACGCCCAGACATGAACCGTATTGGGTCATGCAAGCTGTAGTTCGCAGCACGAGGTCCAAGATGCAGGAAACTCCTCGACCGAAGAACTCGTTCGGGTGCGTAGATTTCGAATTCAGCCAAGATTCCTGGAGAGTCGATATCACCAATAAGTACTTTCTCTGCGAACACGGCCTCACTAATCGTCCGCCTATGTTCTAGTGTTTCAAGACCCAGGAATTGACAACGATCTTCGTAGGGCGGAAGGTTCACAGGATCATTCCAAGGAAGATGACGAAAGGCATACCGAACAAATTTCCTTTGAACAGATTCAATCCTCGCTATCCAAACTGCTTGATACGGGCACACTACTACCGAGCTGAATTCCAAGATCGATCGCACTAGAGAGCAGTATATTTAGAGCTTTTAGACAGGCAGGATCGCGAAACTCGTCAGCGATCTTGAAAATGAACCCGAGTTGCCTGTTAGCTTTCGCAACGATGCCCGAGTAATGAAGCTTGAATGTTAAGGCACAGTCCAGCGTGATTCCTAGGTCACGAACATTTTCCACACGTTGCAGAAGTTGGTGCGATGAAATGAGATAATATTATATTTTTGTACATTCAACGTGAGATAGTTTCTTGAGCACCACTCTTCGAAAGTTCGATTATGTGCTGAAGCCGCAAGCAATCGGCGAAGCTACGAACAATCACACAAATCTTCACATCAACCAGTTGGGAGGATCAGTCCGGCCTCATGTATGTATGTAGGTAGCCACCATTCCTTCGAAGATCTTGTCTTGTATGCAGCTCCACTTAATAGCAAGATCAATTTGAGCTACCGATCTGAATTCACAATATCGCTGTATGAAGGGCCAAAAACGGTGAGGTGGACCCGTAAGCAGAGGCACTTACGCGAAATCCACGGGAATTTAAGAATCTCCTTCCAACGATACGATCCAACAAATCGAATAACGCAATTCGCAATACTTATTAAGCTTCCTACAGGATGGTTTGTTAAGAAGGGCGCGTCAATTTCCATGAAACTGTTGGAGTGGAATTCACACCATCACAATCGAATCGGTAGGATAAAGAAAATGATAGTGTTTATTCCTTCCTAGACTCCGCTTGTCATACCACTCCAATCGTCCAGTTCCAGGTCAAATGATACCCTGATGCTCCCTCCCAACCCAGTATTTATATATATATATATAGTAAACATATGTAATGGAGAAATGAAATATATCAGAACATTAAAATACGTAATAATGAAAATACATTAATATGGATAAAAAAAACTGGTATTCCGCAATGAAAATAATAATTATTTTACATACAATATGATGCAGCTCTATGTCTCCTCAGCTCCCAATAAGGAAGATTTCACCCTGAAATTTCCAGGTTATATCATGCAAATAAATATTTTTAGCTAGAATGATACTTGATATGTTTGTCTTGTGTTATGTTGTGGGAGAGCTTGGGATTAAACCCATGATATTCTGCTCATTAAGCAAAACCGATCCCTCTAAGGTTATCGAGCATCTCAAAACCAAAACACTAGATGGCAAAACATGATTAAGCCCTCACCTGGTATGTAATGAACAACAGAAATACGCGATAATTCATATATTTTCAGCATATGATGCAATATCACAACTGTTGATAAAAGGAACGGATCCCATCTTATTTAAGACCTGGATGACCTGAAATATGTGTAACCGGGTTAATACTTATTTAAATGTAATGTAATATTGAAAATGCGTTATAATGCCATGTAACAAGATACAATAAACACACGATTTTTACAAAACAGATAATGAACGATTCAGATTTCTTTTCAAGCTGGCACTATGCTTCCCTGGAGCCGCTCATAATAGCTAACATTAAGAATTAAGTATAATAAAATGTAATTTACAATAATATTAAATGATGTAAAGTCAATAATGAAAGATATGTAGTACTATAAACACTATACATATACGATAACCAATAGCTAGCTTAGCTTAGATTGACTGCACATATCAATGGTTGCTACTCCGTGATTGATCAGAATCAGTGAAATTGTACAATGAATCAACTGAATGGGGCTGGGAGTGACCGTCCATTCTCATTGTACAAGTTTCAGTGACTCTATATGTTGTAGATCAATAACGGCGCCTGTCACGTCCTTGCAATCAGGTGGGAGTAGGGAAGGAATATTAGAGTGACCTTTGTTGTTTGTGGGCCGTGTTTACCTCTGCACCCTAACAAAAGACACAGAAAAGGAGATTTTGTTAGTAAGTTGGGTTCGTTGGATCAGGATTCACCTTGATAAGTGATGCGACCATGGTTTTAAATGAATCAGTGTTATCATGCATTATACTTGGATTTGCCCGAAGCCAAAACCAAATGGTGTATCATTGGGCCTTATTTCGGGTGTCACTACACGGTGATAAGCAAGTGATACTCAGAATAAGAGCCGTGATTACCGTACAAATCAAATGGGAATCACTTCACCGTGACGACAAGTGACAACTTTCACCGTGATGTGACACCCGTAATAAGCCCCATTATAATATAAATCTGAAGACGTGCCATCATCGAAATGCTGAAAATAAACTTAGAGCATGAGCATGAGCAAAATTGATCACCCGCGACTGCCAACACCAAAGAGCTGAAAACCAATTCAAACAAATCAAATCAACAGACAAAACCAGGGTGAAAGCTGTAAGAGTGAATCATTACAGTATAAATCTAGTGATGTTCCGTCATCAAAGAGCTGGAAGAAAACTCAAATAATTTAAATCAATAGATCCAGTCTGAATGAAGGCTGCAAAAAGAGAATAATTATACAGCAATGACCTCATTTTGTCAGCTAGCAAAGTATGTGTATCTTAAACATTCATCTTGAAGGAGGAAGGTATGAAATTACAATTATGTGGAATTATTTAAAAATAACAGTCTGATGCACGGAGAGGTTGACAGGATCGGGTCATAACTGTAATGTGAATATTAGGAAGATTTATCATCATCAAACTATTCTTTAATTGACCTGGAAGAATGCTTGTGAATAATTGTTATACAGATAAATTAAATTGATAAACTAAATGGTTCAAACAACAACTCCAGCCTGTAAAAAAGCTGAAAATAGGGAATCTTTACAATATGGATCCCCCACGGTCTTCTACTCAGTAAGCAAAAGCGGCAGCCACCAGGCTAGTCGAGCTGCTCAATTTAAATATTGAAACCTTATTTTGTGAAGTTCTTAAGAATACCGATTGAAGCACAATGTAAACAAATAAAAGTTAAGAGTCTCATCCGAATCAAATGATTCCAAACGATACGCATTCATAGAAATTAAGTTTAAATAGACAAAAGTAGAAAAAAGGAACAATCTCACCAAATCAGTCCAACTGAATCCCTTGCAAGCAGCTATGTCACGCTTGGTGTAGTAGCTCCGATCATAGACCCGCCCTACGGGGATCAATCCTCTGGTCGAATGTAGTCGATTGCTCCATGACGCGAACACGAAGCGACCGCTCACAAAATCATACAACGCGTAAACAAACTGAAATCAAAAACTATCACACGCGACGCCACAAATTTCTGTACCGGGAGCACAAGCGAAGAAAAAAACAAACAACGCAGATAGCGACATCTTTTCTGATGCCTGCAAACATGATGCATCACGTTTTCTTTTTCGATTCCAAAACTTCTCGGAAAGCGAGAAAACCACCAATCACACACGTATAACCGTCCGGGAGGCAGAGTGCCAGCGCTAATCTGGCAAAATCAGCGAACGCACGCACAAAACAGAAACAAACTTATACACAACCCTATCCGAACAGGTTCGAAGCTGAACTGTGGATCAGTCCGGCCTCATTCACAAAAATCGAGAATAGCAATGGTCCCAAGTTGCTACCTTGAGGAACACAGGAGCTGTTTGTAAAATAGTCCGATTGCTCTGATCCGATTCTAACACAAAGTTCCCGATTGGTCAGATAGGACTTGAACCAACGAGTTAAACCCGAGGATACACCGAGTTTTTCAAGTTTAGCTAGCAGTATGGAGTGGTCAACCCAGTCGAATGCAGCCTTAAGATCTGTATATATAACGTCCCCCTGTGCTCCAGCTTCCATACTCCGAAGACATAAAGAAATGAACCGAGCTAGATTTGTTGAAACTGATCTCTTGGGATAAAAACCGTGTTGGTCAGGAGAAATGTAATTTCTGCAGCTAGAGAATAATGCGTCGTTGATGATGATTTCGAAATCTTTAGATCAGGCACTGAGTGATGTGATCCCTCGGTAATTTTCGATGTTTCTCTTGTCTGCTTTCTTGTAGATCGGGAACATGAATGACGATTTCCAACGCGTAGGGAACTCCCCCTGCTGTAATGAAATATTGAACAGCTTCGAAAGCGGTGTTGTAAGCTCTGAACAGCATCGCTTCAGGATGCTTGAGGAGATCCCGTCAGGGCCAGCAGCATTAGAAAATTTCAGCTTCTTGATGGCGGATTCGACGAGGTCTACTGTAACCGAGGTAATCGAAAAATTGAAAGCATCACTGGGAGTGTCCCTCACCGCTTTAGCAACTTGGGACAACGAAGTCGTAGTGTCATTGAAAATGTTTTGAAATGTTCTGCCAGAAGATTACATTTCTCAAGGGAACTGCTGGCGATTCTATCATCCAGGCGAATTTCGACTGGTAGCCCCTCCTCGTTTCGTTTGGTATTCACGAATGACCAGAACTGCTTTGGATTAAGCCGTAAATTAGCCTGCACACACCTTGTGTAGTTCTTGTAAAGAATGCGGTTCGATGTGCGATATTCGTTGCTCGCTGTTGAAAATAATCGTTTGGTGAATGGGTTACGAGTACGACAGTATTTACGGAGGGCCTTTGATCTCAGACGATTCAAATTCCGTAGTCGAGCATTGGACCATGCGGGTTTGGGAGAGGGTCTCCTCAATGGGACAGAATCAGTTATTGCCCGGCCAATGACCTCAGCGAAGTAGTTGACGGCTTCATCAATAGATGAACACGTGTCAAGGAACTGCCAATCTGCCTGGGCTAACGAGTGACTCAGCACGACGAAATCTGCTCTACGAAAGTCGAGCTCATGTACATTAACAGGGGGGTTATCGTAACGAACAGGAACAGATAGGTTAAAGGAAACTTCCAACGTAGGATTATTGGGGTCGATGCCAATCAAAGGCTCTGGGGCTTTTGAGAACAATTGAAAACGGTACCCTAAACCAAAAAGATAAAGCTATAAAAAATATGATGGGATCTGTCGCTATTTCGACTAGTGACGTTATTTTCAATTTCATTAGCATACATGATTTCAAATCATTAGGCAATAAGATCCTAGATAAAATATCAATTATTTTGTTTGATCCCCCGCAGCGAATAACTGATATGAACCAAATACAACAAATTATGCATGATAACCACAACTTACCAACAGGAGGACATGTTGGAATTACTCGACTTTACAGAAAATTGAAAAAGATGTACACATGGCCCAACATGAAATATTATGTAACAAAATTCGTAAAATCTTGTGAGCAATGCAGGAGAAACAAACATTTTTCGGCAGTGCAACAAAAATATGTTACTACCTCAACACCCACAAACGTATTCGACAGAGTTTCCATAGATACAGTCGGACCAATCACAATTTCGGAGAAAGATAATAGATACGCAGTAACCATGCAATGCGATCTAAGAAAATATATCATTGTCACACCAATTCCCGATAAATCAGCACTTACAATAGCTAGAGCGCTGTGCTTTACGGGTTAACCAGTATGAAATTTACCACAGTGACTGAGTGAGTATGTTATACAAAGACAAAATTTACAGTAAATTTTCCATCTTTCCAACCCAATAAACTATATGCTTATAAAAATAACGTTTATTTTGACCAGGAAATAAAACTCAGGTTTGTATGTTCCGTGTGTGAGAAATTTCCAAAAAGAGATAGATGTCTCTAACATCCAATGTAAGGCTGGATTTATTACATACCTTGCATATGTTTTATAAAACAAATGTAATTGCAGTTCTTGCACTGGACTGCAAGCTTTTTTCAGAATGCATATTTTTGTATAAAACTTTCACGAGATAATATTCTAGACGCAATTCGTTTTGGGGAGGCAAACTGTGCTTGAAAAATAAGGTATAATAAAACTTGTCAGATTATATTAAAAACCTTCTGGCAACGTTATTATAGAATCAGTTCATTGTGCAAACTTTTCTTGAAAATCTGCAATAGAATCATACATTTCCCAGTTAGGTGTACAAAAGTCGCTCCTAAACTGAGCCGTATAAGTATGCACCATTTGTTGAAATACGTTTCCAAAGCGCACCTCAAAATCAATATCAGCCAAACACGGGTTTCTAAGCGAGATTTCGTTCGTAATCTCCATCGCAGAGTGCATTCACACCGCACGGCATTTGCATGAAAAATGTATTTTCGGAAATATTTCTCATCTTCTATTATGAAATGCAACGAAAACAACCAACACCAATATAAGCATACGTAATTCGCGATTAAAAAAAAGTTCAAACGATTCTCGTGCAACAGATTCCCGAGTTGAATGAACTATCATCTCATCGAGGCGGAAAGTAGTCGCGCGAGAGAATATACACGGAAAAATCCCCAATCGCGTTCAAAACTCGCCGAGTCGTGCACATCCACCATCCACCGACCGACCATCATCAACATCATCAACATCATCGCCGTCGTGGTCGTCGCGGTCAACATATGGCCTGGTGCAGATTTTGTTTGCAGTTGCACCCGTCGTCGTCCCCATCATCTCCCCCATCCCCGCCCTCCATCCTCCTTGTGTGAGAAAACAAGTCCACCGCGAATCAACTGACCAACAAAAGCTCACTTCTCAGCTTCTTCCTACTCCTCTTCGCGAGCGACGTAGAACGGTTGAAGGTTCTCGTTTCTCCTGAGCAGAGCGTGCGGGTGCGCGACACGTTCAAGGACAACAACAACGCGGGAGGCGAATAAACTCTTGCAGTTGCATTCACCTTCTTCTGCGGGTCTGTTTTCTGTCTGCCGGTGCTGCTGCTGCAATAGACTGGCCCACATTAATATGGGGGATTTTTTTAATAATTTTTTTTTCTACGGGCCAACCCCCAGATTTAAAGATTATATTGGGATTTGTTTTCCGAAATGTATGGAGAAATAACATCCCTTCGCTCTTTCGTGCATAGACCTGGTTCAGCAAACTCTTTTAAGCTCAGAATTTCAGCACAAGTAACTTAATCTATAAGAAACAACTTTGCTGAAGACAGCATCATTATTCAAGTTAGTATTATGGAGATATTCTTTATTGAATTTAAATAGGTTCTTTGTTCGTATGATTGCAATAAAATACAGAAACGTATCAACTAGATTACCACTAAAAATATTAAAGTACTTATCTTCCACAGACCATCATCCAAACTCGTGTCAGTAGGTGAGTTAACCACAATCTGAATGTTTCAGCTCTTTTTAACCTAACACGGATGGGTGCTTTTGGTTTAATTCGTATATAGGGATTTTGATAGAAATTTTCATATACAAAATGCTCACATACATTCAAAAGCGAATATCTCAATAAAACTACCTGGATTCATAATGCAGTCCTCAGCAAAGTTGTTACTCATTGTTTGAACTACACATTTTGCCATTGTGAATCAAATCGAGAATAAGGAAACTTTTTTATGATCGAAAGAGTGTAGGGGTGTCCTTTTTTCATGCATTTCATCCAAATTCCCTATACAAAATTTAAACTAAAAGCGCCAGCTCATTTTACAACAAAATGAGCTGAAACTTTCAGAGAAAGGTTTTTTCATCTAAATCTAGAGGTTGGCCTGTGGAAAATTAGAACTTTGAATTTTTGTGGGCCAGTCTACTGCTGCAGCCCCGTCGTCAAAGCCAATGCACGTCTGCACAAACTTTTTTTTTTGTTTTTGCTGGCTGCTGGCTGCTGTTGCGATTCAGTTCAAACTCCTTTATCATGATTGATCCCCGCCGAGAAGGGATTCTGCGCGGTGTGCGCAGTTGGGCTGAGAAGCCGAACGTGCAGCAGCCAAGCGGGACGAAAAGGTGAACGATATTGCGTTTTATTCTGTTTGGAGTGGATCAGTTTGGTGAGAATTAAGGGTAAGGAAGAAATAATGGAAGTGGCCTTAAAATAGCCGGGGTAAGAGGGTTCGATGACATTTTGGATTGTCCAATGTTTTAATTAGATATGCAAGCTCTTGAGAATGAACAGCAGTAAGGGTAAAAATATGTTTCTCCCCAATCATAAAATTGATCTGTCAAGCGGTCAAGGAATAAACTAGTAGAAATAATCCTTTAAATTTGTCGAACCTCTTAACGGAATCCCTTTATTTATTTATTTATTTGTCGTCAATCAGTGTAGACCGTTTTACAATTGTTGTCTTAAGAGCTATGTTTACAATTTTGTCTTTGTTTATATTTTTTATAATATGTCTTGAGAACAAGTTAAAACATTACTTCTAGCTGACGTTATGCGAGGAATTAAAATATTGCTTTAATTTGGTTTTTGTCATTGTAAAGTCAATGTTATCGCAGTGCTCATTATATGTATCCATCATTTGGTTCAAGGGTCCAAATTTGGCATAATTCGTACGATGACGATTTGTAGCAAATATATTTCTATTTCGTAAATGCCTAGATGGTGTATATAAATTTAAGGATGACAATAGTTCTATAGAATCAATGCGATGTGATACGATATCGTTTACGAAAGGAATCATAGCAAATTCACGACGCTCTTTTAATGTTTGGATATTTATGAGCATACACAGAGCTGTGTAAGATGGCAGAGGAAATACACTCCAACCTAACTTGCGGAGTGCATACAATAGAAACTGCTTTTGAACGGACTCTATTCTTTCTTCGTGTGTGATTGAAAAAGGTGACCAAACTATGCTGCAATATTCTAATATCGATCTTACATAAGCAATGTACAATGTTTTTATCGTATACGGATCGTGAAAGTTATAGCAGAAACGTTTTATGAAACCAAGCATGTTGTTAGCTCTGTTAATAATTGTGTTATAATGAACGGTGAAAGTAAGTTTTGAGTCCAAAATAACACCTAGATCCCTGACTCTATCACACTTTTCTTCGATATGGTTTCCTAAAGTGATTGTTATATCGGGTAGGGTTCGTTTTCTACTAATGGTAATTGAGTTACATTTTTTTATATTTAATTGTAGCAGGCTTTTTTGGCACCAAGTATGGAATATCTGTATTTCCTCTTTGAATGTGATGATGTCTTTGGCATCTTTTATTTCCAAAAAAAGTTTAATGTCGTCAGCATAGATTAAAACTTTCAATTTCTTAATAATGAAAGATATGTCATTGACGAAGAGAATAAATAAAAGCGGTCCTAAATGGGAGCCTTGAGGAACTCCAGAAGTGACATCAACGGGATTTGATGTCTTTCCTTTGTATTTTACTATTTGATGGCGGTCAGTTAAATATGATTCAAGCCACTTGAGGAGTGCGTAATGAATTCCCATTTTTTGAAGTTTAAAAAGATGCATGGGTATGTCAATTCGATCAAACGCTTTGCTGAAATCTGTATACAACACTTCTACATGATTTCCGTTATCCATTGCATTCAACGAATAATTAATTAATTCGAGCAAATTCGTAGTTGTTGAACGGCCTTTAAAGAAGCCATGTTGCATAGTAGTTATTCTGTTTTTAATTTGAAGAAAGAGTTTTTCATTTACAATCGCATCGAAAAGTTTCGGAATGGAAGAGATAATAGCTATACCACGATAATTACGTATGTCAGATTTTTTGCCCGATTTAAAGATGGGCACTAAAAACGAGTTTTTCCATATTTTAGGGAAGTTTCCGGATTCCAGTGACATATTGAAAATCCAAAAT
Source organism: Ochlerotatus camptorhynchus (assembly GCF_037179485.1). Lineage (NCBI taxonomy): Eukaryota > Metazoa > Arthropoda > Insecta > Diptera > Culicidae > Ochlerotatus > Ochlerotatus camptorhynchus. Next base: position 523,448 of record NW_027040612.1, on the reverse strand, counting down.
AATGGAGCAGTAAGTTCAGTTGCTAAAGCTTTCATGAAAACTGGCGAGCTGAAGAGCTTTATGCTTATCTTTTGACAGATACACGTATTTCGTCTACTACGTGCAGACTTCATCAGTGCCAAGCACTCAACACCACTAGTACTGATTTGTTTTCCGTCGATCTTGTTTTCTGTGCTGAGCACCAATTCTACCGACGCCAGGAAGGCAGCTCCCACACCTGGACCCTACCTATCGACCCATCAACTCATGAACCGGGGACCAACGGCATAACTTCCCTAACGGAAGGCGTGATCAGAAATGTTATGTCTCAGAACATCCCGGCGGCGCTGACTGGGATTGAACGCAGGCCTGCAGGGGTGAGAGATAATCACGCTTGCCACTACACAACCGGTACCGCTAGCGGATGATGCATGAAACAGCTTCGAAAACATGGAAAGACAGACATTCCATTTTCACATAATATTTACGTTACGAAAACAAAGCTCATGATATCATAAATATTATTCATGGTTTATTTTCATAACATGTAAATACGCTATGTTCATGAATTCATGAGTCATTTTTTCATTTCGTAGATTGGATTTGTTCCAGTGTACCATTTCCTACTAACACGAATGTTCCCTCCCGTGACATCTATGAAGGTATGGGTTCCTTGCACCTTCTTAAATAGATGTTGAACTAATTTTCCTCCCTAAATATTCCCCTGCTATTGTAAGCATGTAGCCAGGTGTATAATGCGATGCTTGTTTTTCAAATTTTGATGTGTGGGAAAATCACTTACATAAGTGTTTTTTCACGGCATTTTCTGCTAAATGTATTGGTAGACTATTATATAGCACTCCACGATTTGTACAATAACATATGCTATGCTATACTATTTATTTATAAATTTATTTATTTATCATCACCGTCTGGACTAGTCTTACAAACTGTACTTTTCTACTTATAAACTAGAGATCACTTTCAAAGTGTTTTTATGTTACTTCATACGCGCAGATTGCGATTTTCAGAGTTGGTTGAAAGTGCTATCTAACATGAAGCTTTAGTGTGATAACTTATTAGCTAGAAAATGATCTTAAAAGAGAGAAGGTAGATAGTTCCGTTAGAATACGGCAGTATGAAAATTGAATAGAAGTTGAAAATGAGCGAAGGGCCATTAATGCGACAGTATAAAGTCAAACGCACACCTTTTGCCTAACCCGTACGATGTACGCAGAGATTTGAAATATGTCTTCAAATCTACAGGCAAAAAGTGTGCCCCCCCTTTGCTCATTACTATCTGTGGCGGTAGAATAGTTCTAACGACGTTTCATCACTACCTAAAGCCCCACGTTGCCGAGAGCATTTCCTCCAGTCGATGTTGTGTTATAATGCAACTCTTCTTTACCCAGCTATTGTGTTGCTCCTCTCGTCATGACCAACGTGGTCATCTCAGAGAGAAAACAGTAGGGTGGTTGTTGCGTGCTGTACCATCATCAGCATGGTTGACGGCTTCTCCCGCCTTGAGTTATTACATTCAAAGTGTTTTTATGTTTCATTCTCTAGCTAATAAATTATCACACTAAAGCTTCCTGTTAGATAGCACTTTCAACCAACTCTGAAAATCGCAATCTTCGCGTATGATGGATTGGAAATTTTTCTACAAATCTGTTAAATTGAACCCTTTATCAATTTTCAATACATCAGTATTGAAAATTATACAAATGTCTAACTGTTGCAATGGTTATCAAAATTATCACCGATTGCCTGCAAAAAGCGCTATCCCTAACCAGGGCTCTACATTTTCGAAGCTCTAAAATGAACTCGAGTTTTGTTTCTCTCATACAAACGTGTTCAACGCTTCATTTCTATAACGCCTAGCTAGACTATCAGCAAGAAATGATAATGAAAAAAAAGCACGCTTAGAAGGAAATGCTGGCTGTGGATCTTCTCGTCGTTGCTTTGCTCATCGCTTTCAATGTAAGTATCGTCGATTTTCTAGTTAAACGAAACTTCATTATGGCTTTCAATCCCCTTTCACGAACATTCTATCACCGCTCTTTCAATTTGTTTAAAATGCGTTATGTCCCGTTTTCGTTATTTTTTTTTAGATTAATATGTGGATGGAAGATAAATTAAACATATTACGTGTAACCTTCAAGTGTTTTCACGTGAGAAATGCTTTAAATATGTAATTTCATTTTCCGTCATATACGTCATGAAACCTCTGTTGATGTGTTTCATGAAAGAGAAAACTATCAAAGTCGAGCGCTCTTTCGCTCATCCGTTTCACCGAAGCTTGAAAGGAAGACCAATGGAGCGACGGGAGAAAGAGAGACAAGCGATTGAACATTTGTTTGTGCACGCCGACTGAGGTTTTAGAATGCTGCGAAGCTGATCGACTTTAACACAAAAAGAAAGCCAGCAGTCTCTTCGTCGCATCGATTTGGTCGATTGAAGCTGATATTGTGACGCCCTGTCCCTGACACAGATTTCAAAATCAAATTTCATTTGGTCTCGCCGAACGGTGCTTATTCAATAACCTTGTGTGGTGGTGTCCGGTTGGTCGTCATCAGCAGCAGCAGCAGCAGCAGTTATTTTGACGCGTGGCGTTGAACATTGTTCTCCAGTACACAACTAAAGGCTGCCCGTAAGCAGCGAGCAGCAGCCCACATGATCGTTCATTCACCGAAAAAGGATGAAGAAGTCGCACGGCTACTGATTGGATTCAGTAGCTCTTCGTGAGTCGCTGTGGGCCATTTATTTTTCATTGAACGTTATCTCGCATTGCTGCCAGCTTCTATTCCCCAAAGTTCTTTGATATTGTACCCAACAAGCAAACGTTTGTGGTCAAATGCGTAACAGTATTGAAGTGGAACATAACAATTCACACAATGACCGGATACCATATGACCTTGTCAATTTAGGTTAGGTTTTCTCCAGGATGCTAGAAAAAAGCAAACGAAATCTCGAATATATATGATTGATCGCGAATATCTTGTGACTAGAAAATTTTAGCAAGAAGTAACTCCAATAAATTTTCGCTTTTTTATTATCTAAAAAAAATCCTCGCGTTTTTTGCACGAAAATACGTAATTTTTTCATCAGAAAACGAGGCGTTTCCATGATGGGAAAAGTGGTGTCCCTAACACAGTCACTGAATGTTAATACCAAGCACGTAATCCTTCGTCAAATCTACGGTTGTGTCTTAAGTACAAGCTCTTACTATTTTTTTTTTGAAATTCTACAATTGAAGGTGCAGTTTTTGAGATATTTGAGATTTAAACGCCTAATTTTTGCTCAAAATTAAAAAAAAATATCATTTGTATTTTTCATACATTTTTCTCTCAAACGTGATTTCGGTCAGAAGAGTCATTTCAGTGCAATTTTGAAAAAAAAAATCATAGCATCCAAAATGGCTCAATTTTTGTAAAAATGTGAATGATTGCCCATAAAACACTATTATACAAAGCTAGGGTAGAGAACTATTTCTGCCTAATCGCCCATTTTGGGCCTATCGAGCAGAAAACTTCAAATAAATCCATGATTTCAGGGCTGACAAGTCAATTATGCGTTTGGTACGAACCTTTAGCTAATAAGCTATCGAACGAAGTTAATGTGAACGCGTGATATTAAGGTTTGCGCCCATTATTCCCCAAAACCAACAGAAGCACTCCCACCGAATCAATTTATATCTTCTTCCGGTAGGCCGAAGTGAATTCATTGGCGTTTCAACGGCGGTTCAATGCGTTAGGCCGAGTTTAGAATCCGTAGGCCGAGTTTGGCGTCAAGAAGTAGTGTTAGACTTTTGACAATATCTCAACGATTGGTTTCTCTTTATCAAATCTTATGGTACATACGGAAAGGTAAATATATTTGGAAGCCATAAATAGTAATAACATTCCGTTTGGTGCTAAACTTTGCTAGATTAAGAAAGACTAAATGCGGGTTGTGCTTAATAGGCCGGAAATGGGGTAGTTAACCCCATATGCAGATAGAAGATGGTCGAGTTTTCCAGATTCGTCAAACCTTGTTTGTATATTGTAAATATAGAAAAACAATTGTTATGGGATAACAATTGTAATCATCGGTATGAAAACTTTAAAAGGATCGCATAGGCATCCCAAAAATCTTCTATTACTCAAATCAAATCTCAAAAATTCTCATGATAAGGCACTAACTATTGAATGCACGAACATTACTTTTCAACCATAGATTTTTAAGATCATAAGGTCAAATACAAGATTATCATATTGTTTTTAGAAAACTGATATGGTTTTCGAATTACGGGGCACTCAATTAGCACAGAGGTTAGGTTTATACTATACTTTATTAAAATTATTTACAGTTGTTGATAGCTCGATGGTTGCCAAGCCTGTCAGCAGGGATTTGGTATAAACGATACGATCGATATAATTATATCTAGATATGCAACAGAAATCTAATGGCGATCTGCTCAAACTTTTTGACGTAGGACCACTAGCGTGCACAGGAATCTTGTTAAGGAGCGGCATTTTTTCTATGGTGCATTTAATCTGGGGATAGGGAGTACTCCAAAGTACGTGGTAGATGGTGCTGTACTACTCCCACTTTTTCCCTACTGTTCAATTTAGCTAATTTTATTTATTTTTTGCTCTGGTTGTGGTTCATCTTCATTACATTACATTGTGCAACGACGTAATCATGTCATTTTGAATACGGTTACTTGTATACTGGCAATTTTTCGCACCTTCCGCCAAGTGTTTTTCCAGCACAGGATCGTAGTTAGCCACTGCGATTATGTTTGCCCAGCAACTCGGTCGATTTCTTCCAAATTTCTGAACCCTGTATGTAGCGTTGTAATAATCTTTTGCGTCATGCTCTTCTTTACAGGTTAAAAATACAAATCTTCAAGGTACTGGTCTCATCTTTTATTCAGTTACCTCTCTGAAGTTTTGTGTAGTACGTTTTTGTATATTTTGAAGACATCGATAGAATTTTTGACTATTTCAAGTAAGTATTTTTGAAAGCCCTTATATGCTGTTGCAGTCACTTTACTGTTACCTTTGCGAGTACGTTGAACTTGGTCATTTTCAGCGATTTTTTTTTTCAAATTTTCAAATTTTGACCTAAATGCCAAGACTAATAGGATCATTAAAAGTTTAAAAAAAATATAACGATTGGACCAAAGGCGCACAAAACTATTTCGATAAAGGAGTACGGAATGACGACTTGTGCGAAGGATTGAGCATGTCAACCACGGTAACAAATGACTTGAAATTTTCAAAGAAGATTCTTAGACAAATTCTTAGTAAGACAACAATCGACCAAGGTTCAATGGCACACTTATACCTAATTTTCAATTAGGGAATCCAAACGCTGTCTTTAAACTTTGTACAGTTGCGAAAAAGTCCATCCTCAGAATTCCTTAGGTTCTTTTAGAAATGTTTAGAACTCTATGAGCTCTTTTGAAATTCTTCTCAGAAGTTCTCTGGAATTATTTTGAGTATACTTCATGACTTTTACTCAGAACACCTTAAAACTTAAATTCTTTCAGAGTTTCATTAGAATTTCCTCAGTACTATCGAGAAATAATTGCAGGAATGAGGTAGAAATTATTGGTACTCCTTTGAAATTTTCCTCAAAATCCCTTTGGAATTTTACAAATTAATTAATTTTCTCGGTATTCTTTTCGGAATTATCTTGGAACTATCTGCAGGATTCACTAGAAATTATACACAGGCATTTCTTGGAATACTCCCCAGAAATCTTTTGGAACAGTCCTCAGAATTCAATATCCTTGAGGTTCTTCTCGGATTTTTTAGATCTCTGCGAAGAGCTCTTTTTAAATTCTTCTACTACTGGAATTATATTTACAATTCTTCATGATTTTTATTTTCAGAACACCTTGGAACTGAAATTCCTTTAAAGTTTCAGAAACTATTCCCGGAATGAGCTAGAAATTATCCTCGGAATTCGCTTAAATTTTGCTTAAAATCCCTTTGGAAGTTCACTCAAAATTTGATTTTCTCGGTATTTTTTCGAAATTATCTTGGAACTATCTGCAGGATGCACTAGAAATTATCCGCAGAATTTTATGTGAAATCTCTCCAGAAATATTTAGGAACTGTCCTAAGAATTCAATATCCTTGAGGTTTTTCTCGGAATATTCTAGAACTTTCTTTTCTCAGAACACCTTGGAAATGAAATTCCCCTTATGTTGCAGAAGAATTTCCTCTGTATTCTCCAGAAATTCTTCCCAAAATGAACTTGAATTGATCTCCGGAATTTCCTTGAACTTTTCTCCAATATCCCTTTGGAATTTCATTCAAAATTTGAGTCTCTCGATATTATTTTTGAAATTATCTTGCAGCTATCTGCAGGATTCACTAGAAATTATTTGCAGAATTTTCATGGAATCATCCCCAGAAATCTTTTCTTTTGAAACTTCACTTCAGAATTCAATACCCGTGAGGTTCTTCTCGGAAGTCAAGTTTAAGTTGTTCGTCCATTCACCAAAACATTAAAGTTTTTCTAACAGAAATGTTCAATAAAGCTTGCCCCTCCATTCAACAGAACTGTGCAATTTTTACATCAGGAATTTTCAATTCAGCTAGCCCCTCCTTGCAGCAGATTGAATCTTACACCAGAAATTTTCAATACAAACTTGCCCCCAGAAAATTTAACACCAGAAAATTGTACACCAGAAAATTTTACACCAGGAAATTTCAATTGACCAGAACGATGCAAATAATTCACCGTTAATGTTTAAAAAAAATGGTTCTCCAATCTTCTGATTGGTGCAGATTTCCTTTTTCCATTTTCCACCAGACATTTTCAATATAGCTTGCTTCTCCTGTCATCAGAATGTTGCAGGTTTTCCACCAAATAAAACTAGCCCCTATTTTCAGATTTTTCAGCATAAATTTTCAGTAAAGCAGCTTCCCTCCAATCATAAGAATGGAGCAAATTTTACAGTAGAAATTATAATTAAAGTTTGTTCCTCTATTGAGCAAAAGGATGCAAATTTGAGACCAAACATTTTCCGAAAAGCTTGTCCATCCTTTCACCAGAACGGTGCAAATTTTCCTCCAGAAGTTTTCAGTATAGCTTAATTTAAATAAAGCTTGTGCCTTAATTTACCAGACCAGTACAATTTTCCGCATGAAATTTTCTGTTAATTTCATTTATCAGAGCGATACAAATTTTGCACCAGAAATTTTCAATAAAGCATTCTCCTCCATTCACCAGAATGGTGCACCAACAATTGTCAGTGAAGTTTGTTTTACCATGCACTTTTGTGGTGCAATTCTACCATAAATTTTCAATGAAGCTTGCATTCATCAGAACGATGCAAATTATGCATCAGAAAAATGAATAAACCTTGCTTCTACATTCACCACAGTTTTCCGAACGTTCCACAAGAAATATTCAATTAAATGTGCACCTCCAAATTTTTAGCGTGATTCAATTTTTCCACCAGGGTTATTCATTTTGATTAGTCCCTCCATGATTGATGATATTTTTACACCAGATATTCAATAAAAAGCTTTCTGTTCGATTTACCACAATGAAGGTGAATTTTTTCTCTTCTTTTATCCCTCCATGCCTTGAAAAAAAAATTACAACAGAATTTTTTTGTATGCACTGTGGTGCAATTTTTTGAACAAAAAATTTCATTGAAGTTTGTCCCTTCATGCACCTTTATGGTGCAATTTTCAGACACCATCTCAAAGGAATTGACGCAAGAAAAGGTTTACAGTGCCCTTATAGTATGAAATGAAGTTATTTTACCTTCAAATCAAGTTATCAAGAAAACAGAAAAGCAATTGCCCCACCTTGCCCCACCCTGTGCACGCCAGTGCGTAGGACTACGTCTTTGATTTCTATATGGGGGTACACTTTGTGAAAACCAAAAATGGAACATGTAAAAAATTAAGAAAGATTTTGAACGTTAATGACTCAGCTGCCCCTGGTCCAATTTTAATAATTTTTTCATCAATCGATCAGAAATATGGCTACGCATCGATAACAATGATTCCGAATGTTGATTTACAACAAGAAACTATTTAAAAACTGGTAAATGTACAGCATTGTCCAAAAGCGTCGAATTACCTAACAAATCCCCCATTTACCTACATGCATATGCTGCTTCGCCAGCACAGTCGTCAGAGAGTAGTAAGTAGACGATAAAAGTCGAAGTGGCATTCGCCTCCGATCCTCGGGCGCGTGCGAATAGGGATATTTTGCACACTCATCGCTATACTCAGAACCTCATGCTCCCAACACATACATCAAGGCTACATAGATCTCCACAGGATCTATAGAATCCACGCAATTTCAAAAAACGAAAATGCACAGCCTTACGAAAAGAGGTCAGGTTTCGACCAATAGCAGATAGATTTTAATTCTAAACAAGCCAAACGATTGGAAATTTATCTACCAATCTGCTAAAATGAACACTTAGTTAATTTTAAATAGGTCACTTTTGAAAAATACCAAATGTCCAACTGTTGCAATGGTGATCAAAATTATTACCGAATGTCTGAAAACAGCAGCAGCAGCAGGAGTGCTTTCAACAACAACAACGAAAGGCTGCCTGCAAGCATCGAGCTGCAGAGCTCATATGAGCAACCATAGAGAAGGAGGAAGAAGTCCCACCGCTAGGCTAGGATCGGAATCAGTAGCTCGTCGTGCTCAGCTCAGCATTACTCAACCATCACTACAAAACGGTCCTTTTCAGGACCACCAAAAATTTGTTAAGAGTATTATTTGGACATTTGTCAAGGTCATCAGTTCCCGCAAGCAGCTAGCTATCAAGGCTCAACCTGGTCTCTATAGAAGGTGTGGAATTGTAGGCCCGAATGTATTTATGAGATTAATCATCGTCCGACCATTTTCCATAACACGCTGGTAGGAAGTGTTAAAAAAAAAACCATATAGAATTTGAGAGAAGTGGGAATAATTAGCTTTGGGTGTTTATTCAGTCCCCAGAATGCCAATAAAATCAAATTTGTGAGAAAAGTAGCTCTCATGAGTTCAATCTCTCAAAGTCCCTCCTTTTTTACATATTCTGCACAAACGATACATTCCGCCCCGCCCCATTCATATAATTCGAAAGGAAATCCTGTGAGGGGTGAATTGAATACACTTTAATACCAAAATGCACGAAACATTAAAATTCATAAATAACAAAAAAAATCAAAATACACCTTTTAAAGTCGGGTAGATGAATCGAAAATACTCAAGTTGACAGTCCCTTGGACTCTCTTCATCAACTTTCTCTTTGAAATAAATACTACAAATTTGATACGCTTACAAACAAAAAACAGAAAGAGTTAAGATAATTGATGATTGATCAATTAAAAGAACTAAATGTTCACATTTGTTCCGTCCACTAGCAGTCCTACGTAAAGCTTTCGTTCGTGCCCCTAGGCACAGACCCTTCTTCTTTTTTCTATGGAATTGCTATATATTATAAAATGTTATCGGTTTAATTTGGACATACATATCATCAAACGATGAGATGAAAGGTAATCTGTTGATTTTTTTCACAATTCCTGTTAATAAATTATCTTTTATGTTTATGTTTACATTCCAACGTTTTGACTTCATAATTTGAAGGGTCATGTCCATAGTTCATAAGGTCATGTTCAGTGGAGCAAACTCATACGCACAGAATCGTGAAACTTCACTAGATCGATTAGTACGGCTCCACCTGCCAAATTATTCACGGGCTTGGAACCATGACGTGAGCCAGAAACTTTGTAGACAAAACGAACCGAAATGCAATCAAACATAATTTTCTACTCATCATTTAAATCGAGAACAAAACGAAGCGTGCGCATTGCCATGCTAATGTTTGTCCATTTGCAGCCCATGTTTTTTCCATTCGTTCGCTTCCTCTTAATATGCTGACCCTCCTTCTGTATCCGCCTGGCGCCTGCATGAGGCTTCTATATGCCATCAACCACAGCCTGGTAGTTAGGTATGGGTAGTGAACAATCGTTCCAGTGTGGACTGTCGAAAATGATTTCATACATACGGTATCATTAAATAAACATTATCGAGGCAAAAACCGTGGTTCGTGTGATTGCTCTTTACTTTAGCTGCCCTCGTTGCTCCCAATGTTTAGGTTTATTTGAGGTACTATTCGCAGATGAAGGTAAACACGTGGTACTTCAGCACTATGTTTGTCAAAATTAATTCAAATGTAAACTTATCCACCTATTTGAGGTATCAAATGCAAATATACCGCCTTGAATTGTATCATCAAATATGATTTGTTCACACACAAAATATTGCATTGATAGAATACCAACGAAAGCAACGAACACCACGGGCAATTAAATAGCAATCAGAAAAATAACACACTTTCGTGTACTGCGCTGTCAGAAAATCTCCCGAAAACCTGATTCTGGAGTATGATTCCGATTTTTTTACTCACTCCTACCCATTTGCCACATGCAAGCCCGAACATTTGGGAAAATTTTGTAGGCGCAGGGTAAATGCAGGTGATGGCGAACTGACGGCACGATCTTGCTGCTTCAAGCTGAGCCCGGTAGCGGTGTGACGACGACTATGACGGAAAAAAACCCTAATTGAACAAGAATGGTTGAACATTAGCTTAACAAATGGTTTGATTACAGACTGTGGTTGATGTTGATGCTATATTTCTGTGTTCATGAAAAAAAAATCAAACTCTCGGGGATCACAAGGGTAGAGGTGCTGGACATAATGAAGGTAACTGTTGTTTTGTAATTGGACGATACATATTGGATGATTAATTGAAGTGCCATGCAACGAAAAAATGGGAGTGAAATTTGATTCGAAAACAAATTGCCGGTTGATTAGAAGCAGCGCAAAAGTGCTTTTGAAATGAAAAGTTGTTTGAGTTGATTGCGCCGTTCCTTCCGAAGTTCTTTCTTTTTCTAGCTTGAGACAAACATCAAGAACTGCAGTTGGCTTGATACGTGATAATCCAATCAACAACTACAATGTGCATCTCAACAGCAGTCAATAAGTTTGCATCTACTTTCCAAACGTCACAATCATCGTAAAAAGAAAGCAAACCTAGCACCTAGAACGATGACAAAGAGATGCTGACTCATCCGACGAGCAGACGTCCGGCATCACAAGTCTAGAAACGTTTATCCTGAAGAACATAGTGCTGAAATCAATCATCCCCATCGACAGCCAGTCCAGTCCACCACCGGGGCTGCAACGTGACAAACGGAAGTTTTTCGTAACTTCGCAGTACAAGTCCATTCATTTCACCTTCACTTTCGCCCCCTCCTCCCTCCTCCTTTCCTCTGCTCTTATAAAATAAACGAACACATCGAAGAATAAAATCCAGTTATTTCCACTTTGTCCAGATGAATACATTACTAAAGTCGCAAGCAAACACCGCCCCGTGTGAGAGGAGCAGGAGATCATCGGCACGCTTGCTTCTTTTTTCCAGGATTTTTACGCCGGTTCTCAACTTTGTGTTCTAGATGCACTTCCACAGTTATTACCTGAGAGATTTCGATGCCAACCAATGCAGAAATTTGTCTCTATGCCCATGGAAGTCGATAGTATTTTTAAGATTTCCTCGACCGAACCCACCGCCTCCGGTTTGGTAATACAGTTCTTTTACCAACTAGGCTATCTGAGGGCCCCATCATCGTCACCCGTGGCCAGTAAAAGTCACACGAGCACACGTAGACTTGCACTTCCGTGCTAGTCAACAACAGCCGTGCGCGGTTGTGGTTAAGTACCGTTTTCACTTTCAAAAAACTGCGCGCACACGTCGGTCAATCCACCCCCGTCGGCCAGCGTCACGTTCGTTCCCGGAAAGAGTGAAAACGAATAGCTGCTTATTTGCGCAAAAAGACCTGTTTTTTTTAACGACTGTGCACGCGATTGCTAACCCGTGTGTGGAGAATCGGAAGTGTAATTCTTATAGGCCACGAGCGGTACTGAAACTGCGTTGGTTGCTTTGGAAGGGTCATCGGTAGTCTAATTCGGCATTAGAATCTTTGGCGTTGGTCGACGGCAGATTGGTTTGCTTTTGAGTCGAATGAATGAGAGCTTTCTTAAGCATTTAAAATTTAATATTTTCCGTCTTCCACAGCCAACTGTAAACGTTCATAGTAGCAATTCCATGTTTCATGCAGTAGTCAAATGGATTTTTGGAAATGACCCTGAATAGTTATCAGGCCAAAGATATTTCAAAACTTCCGTTTTGAGTCGATAGAAATAGAGCTTTCTTATAAATTTAAAATAACATTTTTTTCCGTCTCCAACTTAGAACATTCATATTAGCAATTATCAGGTCAAAAGATATTTAAAAAAAATCCACCTTTTGCGTTTGAGTCGAATGAATGAGAGTTTTCTTAACAATTTAAAATTTAATATTTCCGTTTCTCACAGTCAACTATAAACATTCATAAAAGCAATTTCATGTTGCATGGAGTAGTCAAATAGGTTCCTGGGAATCATCATGCAAAAATATGATTTTGATAAAATCAAGCTATCCTTTATCCTTATACATTCATCGATTCTCTTCATCAACTTTCTCTTTCGTTAATTACTTGGGAACAGAACTGTTTCTTGTCGTGTTTGTCTTAGCTAAAAAGAAGCTAACTTCTTACATCGATCTATGTGCTGAACAAATCTGGAAATGTCTGAACATGGCCATGAGGATGCATGAGGATGATAGGCCATAGATGCTACTCCGTTATTTCCAGATCAGCTGTAATTACACAGATAACCAACAGATGATGCCTAGAAGGATGATTACTAGTCCCAGTAATCAATCTCAATTTGTAAAAACTGGTGATCTCAAAACCAGAGCCGGCCGCATCCAAATGCAGGTCAAAACTTGATAGGGTAGGAATGTGTTGACGACGACTTAGCTTTGTTGGAAGCCGAGGAGTCCTCTGCACTTCCACGAGAAATCACTGGGATTTTGGATACAATTGTTGAGTATGCAGCAAAACATGAGATTAAACTCATGATGTTCTGCTCAGATGATATATAGATAGTGGTTTACCACCCATTGTAGCACGGAAACTTAGTCCGACAGCAGTGGGCTCTCTTCTCTGTTTGTCTTGATCAAGCTTAATAACCTCTGATTGTCCTGAACGTGTCGCTGTATGAAGAACTAAACACGAATGGAGTAGATCGATAGGCAAAGTCACCTATACGTATCTACAGAACAATAAAGAATCTCCTTCCAGCAACTTGATCAGCCAATTGGTCAAAAAGACAAGCCCCACGCTATGTCTGAAGGCACTTTTTTTTTGCAACATTCTTGTACCTCAGATTTTTCTTCACAGGATGTTGATTCTAACAATCAAATCTGTGATGGTTTTAAAATATTTCATCTTGGGTTTTTTGAGAATAAGTGATTTGAAGTTTACAAAGCCGATTATGAAGGCGTATATGGACTATTGACCATACAACTGTTACGAATTGAACAAATGCAGTCAAATAAGTTTCAAAAGTTGATTGCATTAATCCAAATGGCATTAAAAAAATTTTCTTTGACTCCCAAGTAAGATCCATATTGATTTTGTCGACTTTGTGATAAATCAATTAATATATGTTCGTAGCACAATATCTTGTTTAATTTCTCTTCCCTCATAATAGTAAAAGAGAATGAAGTGAGCAAGACAGTCCGAGACAGCCACGTAATCATAGTAGGCATTGATTTTCGTCCTATTTCGAGTGTTTTTTTTTTTATGGATGTATCGTGTAGAAAATCTGGAAAATTTAAAAAAAATCTCATGAAGAAAATAGAGAGCTCGCTTGTCGTGCTTCGACTCTGCGACTCTGTAAAAAAATGAAGCCACTTTAGTAGCGACGGTCGTTGAAAGATTTTTACCGGAGTTAAATAAAGGAGATAGTAGGTATCCCAAGTAACATTGAAAGTTTTATCGAGGTTTTGCAGAACTCTTCAAGCTTAAACCATGATCTCAAAGAGCGTTATAAAACCGTTGCTTGGGATCCGAAAGTTTTGTGTCTTGTACTCAGCAGCTGGCGAAGGTGGCATTTACCACTAAATCATCCTGAGGGGTGGAACATTTGCTTGGATTTTTAAAAATAAATAGATATGTTTGACTCAACGGCGAGATCAAAAATAAATTCTGGCAACCATGACGATATTTTTTGAAAATCGCTTAACCGATAATGCCGATAATACAGGAATGAAACTCACATGAGGTTAGTTACTCTTGCCCAGTGAGTTTAAGTAGCTCACCTTGAATTACTACAGAGTTGCTAGAGCTTCATTGCAGTTCCCATATTTTGTCCATGGAAATTTTCTGGAAGGTTCAGCGACCTTCTAAGAAATTCTGCGAACTATAGGGAGCTGTAGTGAATTTTAGGAAAGTACTGCAAACTTTAAATAATTTCCTCCAATAAAGCAGAGAAATTCAACAACTTTCAGATAAGTTCATTGAACTTCAGGGAAGTTCTACAAACTTCAGGAAAATTATTAAAACTTCAGGAAAATTATTAAAACTTTAAAGATGTGCTTCGATCTTGAGAGAAGCTCTATTAACTTCAGGAAAATTCTGCAGACTTTAGGGACGTTTTATGAGCTTCTGGGGAGTTCAATGTCGTTCTGGTTAGTTTTACGAACTTCAAGAAAGTTCTGTGAACTATAGCAACATTATATGAATTTCAATGATGCTCTGCAAAAAGTTCTTTAAACGTGAAGAAATTTTGGCAAACTTTAGGATGGACTGTGAACCACAGGGAAAATTTAATAACATTAGGAAAGTACTGTGAACTTTAAGAATTATCTGAGAATTTCAGAAAAAAAGGCAAAATCAGAGACGGTCAAAGAACATCAAGAAAGTTCGAAGAATTTCATCGAAGTTCCAGGAAATCAAGGAAAAATAGGGCTTTGAATTTGAATGTAACTTCTATAAGCTGTTTCATCGTTGGTTGAACAACTCCCACTCTATGTCTTAGAAAACAGGTATAGTAGAAATAATTTCTTGAGATATCTCCTTTTCTTTTACGCTTCTCTTATTAAATGTAATCGAGGGCATGAGCAGGGTAAAAATGAGAGTTCACCACCTAAAAAATATCGTGAATACTACTCACGCATGTAACATGCCCGTTTACCGGTATAAAAAAGGGAGCAGTTTATGAAAATTGAGGTTCACAAATATCCAGAAGAAAGATGTTAACAAGAAGTTCAAACCAAACTCGGCAGTCAAAGATGTGCGGGTTGTAGATATTTGTTAGAAAAAAACATCGCAGAAAAAAAAGATAAATTCATAAAAATTTGCAAATTATGTCTGACGCAGTTTTCTCCTAGAAAACGTCATGCATGTAGTGAAAACCACTTTGTCGCCAAAAGCAGGCAAAAAACTAGCCGACATTATTTTTGTAAACGTCGCAGGAAGACCAATGGGCTTACATTTGAAACAGTCGGGAAAAAATTCGAAGATTTCGCACGAAGATTTACACAGCTTTAAGAAAGATCTTAATCTAAGTGCTAATAGGTTCAGTGTGTAGCAGTTATCTTTATAACTTTATATTTTACAAAACTTTACACTTTACTTTTGTTATATTACAGACGCTAAAAAATGGCTAAACGTATGAGATATACCGGCTATCAAAAAGCCTTGCCTCAAATCAGCTATGAGGAAAGACAACGCAATTGGGTGGCTGCCGACTCGGCATACGCAATTTGGATTCGCTGGTCGCCATTGTAGGTGCTTGATAAATGCCATTGCCTGATAAACGTGCAGTTTTTCAAGGATGAAATTTTGATCATCAGCTTACGAAAAACAACACATCGCTGATTTTTTGATATGTTGTGTAAAAAAGCCTAATATGTTAAGAAAAAATATGAATACATATTGAAACCTCTATCTTCAAACCATGAAAACTATAATAAACGAACACAATCAATGTTTTTCAATATAAAATTCCAGTACTTTAATAACATTATTTACACGAATTTTTAATTACCTTTCATTAAATATTTCGATCTTTGAAATCAGCCCAATAGTTCAAAAGTTATAAATTTAAAAAAGAGGCATTTAAAAAATAAAATAAAAAATAAACGATTTTTTGGACTACTCTAACGTTGAAATGGTCGTTGATTGATGACACAAAATAAAACAAAAATATTTTGCGATAAGGAATAAAATAACAATGACTGAATAATAGTAAATTTAGAGACTACACAATTGTTTAATTATTTTTTTAATTTAAACATTATGAGATCATGACAAAGATACGATATCTTACGGTACCGAAAAGGGAATCTTACTTTACCAGTATTTTGGCAACTTTAGTCCCATTTTGAATCATTTTCAGCTGAATTTATTTCGATCCGTAACAGTTTTGTATCATCAGTAGTTCGTTTACGCCTTTGTAAACGACTAAGTATACTTCAAAACACTTTTTCTCTAAAAACCCAAGATGAAATATTTTAAACCATCCCAGATTTGATTGTTAGGATCAATGCTAACATCTTGTGAAGAAAAATAAGAGGTACATCAATGTTGCAAAAAAAGTGCCTTCAGTGTGCCACGAAGTGTTATCATTCCCACTCTCCTCGTCCAAATCGCTTTAATCGGGTACCCTGTTTTACCGTCCCTTCCCTTTAATATATGTATTTCAATGTATATACGAGTTGATTGTTATAATTATTATCAATAATACTAACATTTCAATGAAGACCGCGCTACTTATTTACCTTTTATGTGATACCCATCATGACAGAAACCAATCTTGAATCGTAGACCAGGTCCATCAACAAAACACTCATTCCGAGACGGGGCTCTTTGATAAAGCAATCTTCTTCTTCTTCATCATGTTCGCTCACCACCCGGAATGAATGCAAACGAAAAAGAGACACAACTAGGATTAGTCTTTTTTTATAAGTATAAGTAATTTTTTTTTTTTTGAATACCCAAGTTACCATATTGTGTCTCAGTGACATTGTCCCACTCTGAACCCACATTCAAAGCTACCTCGGTTATCATATGCAGGTGTGTGTGTGTGTGTGTGTACAATCTAACCCCCACTGTCCGGCAGTGTTATTATGGAAGAAAACTGCTTTTTATTACCCTTAAATTAAAGCAGGTTTAGTCCGGGAGTTAGAAGGTGTTAGCTCTATTGCAGCTCCAGTGACCCATTTCAGAATGCCTGGTAATTCACGACCACTCCGAGGTCACTTTTACTTACAATAAGCCCCGCATGTTCACTCCACCTTTATCAAATGGATAATGGAATCATAAACACACTTCCAGATCCAAAAAATATTATTTCCAAATCTGGCACGTATATAGTTTTGAAATTTGTTCAACTGTATTAAATCGATTTGAATGGACATTTCTTATCAATTTTGTTTCGAATACCTCTTGATTCATCTGCTGGCAGCACTTGCTGGCCCTTACCGGCGACCAACTCATCTGCCCGCAAATGCAACAACGCCTAAATCTCAAAGCTCTCCGAACGTCCCCTCGAAAATGCAATCGAGATATGTATAAGAACAATCTTTAACTGGAACGTACTCACCAAATCAATACATCCGGGAGCAAATTCCAGATGCTTATTTTTCTCTCGCAAACCCGTCGTCGTCGAACGGTAAAAAAAGGAAACTCGGTGAGCAATTTTGTGACACGGAATTTTCACGAATTTCACCACACCCAACTGCGAAACACGTTCAGAAGCACTTTTGGTACAATTTCGATCAATTTCTTTGGAAAACAAAACCAAAAAAGTTACAAGCGAGCCAACATCAACACCGAATGTGCCGAGCTCTTTCACGCACCTTGCAGCGCGTAAATAAACTGAAATTAAAAATTATCACTCGCGATGCCACTAATTTCTGGTCCGGGAGAAAATCAAACAACGCAGATCGCGACATCTCTTCTGATGCTTGTTGAATCACGTTTTCTTTCTCTATTCTAAAACTTCCCGGAAAGCGAGAAAACTACCAATGACACACGTATAAACGTCCGGGAGGTAGAGCGCCAGCGATAATCCGGCAATTGCAGCCGAAAACTATGAGAGCGAACGCACGCACAAAACAGAGAGCAAACTTAAAACACAACCGTATCCAAAGGCGTTCGAAACTGCACCCGCACTTTAGGTGAATCATCCTGTCGCAAAAAAGCCATGCAGGAGACGGATTCTTCATCGCCTTTAACTGGTTTAGCGCATTGGTCACAGGCGGAAGTCATGCTGACTCAGTTTCCAAAAGTGGTTTAGAAACAGCGGTGGAGGTGGAGATGCTCTATTACGCAAAGAGAAATTGGATTCTCAAGATCGCCCAATTCTAGACAGTATACACTACAATATATCTGATTGGATAACTTTTTCACTGTTTTCACAACACAAAATATGCTCTAATTAGATGATTATCGCAACGAACTGCACTTTCCACTAACAACCAGTACACTATTACAGGTATACCGAACGGAAAAAAACGAATAACGATAGCCCGTGTGATAAAAAAATCGACAAATTTAGCAGCGCACAATCACGACGATGTAAATAACAACAACTGTCCTTTTCTAACCTCGAAGTTATGAATCACTGTCCTCTTTCACATGTTTGCCTAATACTGAATTTGCTCAATGGATTCGAATTAATCGCTTATCTATTTCTATCTATTTATGTATTACCTATCTATTTCTATCTATTTATCTATCCTTGTTTTGATCGAAACAAATTTTCAAAAATACTTATGACAAAGCTGTGTTCATTCAAATAGGGAATAGGAGTTATCATATGCAGGTGACCTCAAAATCTTCCTACGAATCGGCTCCATTGATGACTGTCATTTTCTTCAACGTCAGCTGAATTTATTCGCGTGCAGTTTAAACAGAATGGTATTGAACGCAGCCAAATGCTCCGCTATTACGTTCTCAAGAAAAAAACAACAACCGATAATATTTAGCTATGACCTGCTTGGCTAGACAATTGAACGCGGGAATCAGGTGAAAGACTTGGGTGTGATCTTGGATTCGCAGCTTTCATTCAAGCAATACATTGCATATGTTGTCGATAAGACGTCAAGAACTTAAGGGTTCATTTTTAGGATAGCTAAAAGCTTCACTGATATCTACTGTCTAAAATCTCTCTATTGTTCGCTTGTTCGATCAAAGCTTGAGTATTGTTCAGCGGTTTGGAACCAAAACTACAACAACGGTGCCGAAAGAATTAAATCCGTTCAACGTCGCTTTCTTCGTTTTGCGTTGCGTAGATTGCCTTGGAATGATCCGTTTCGATTACCCAGTTACGAAATGATGTTCTGCTCAGTAAGCAAAAACGGTCGCTCTAAGGCCACCGAGTCTCTCATATCACATCACACCACTTATGATGGATCGAAAACGACGGTAAGTTTCACAAAACACGACGAGCAGGCAATGTGACTATGAAACTGATTGATGTGGTGGGGCCTGGGTTTGATCTCACGATTTTATGCTCAGTAAGCAAAAACGGATGTCTGAGGCAGCCGAGCCCTTCACGTCAGAACACACCACTTGATGGAGTTAATGCTATAACCGCACACTTAGAAATTCCTAATCTTACACGTGACGGAATCCATCTTTGCCATAAAGGATGAGACGTAAACAAACATGTAATGTAAAATTAAGTGCTCCGAAACTGAAAACTTCGAAAGTACGTTTAATTGAGACTCAATTTAATTTCAAAATTGACGCTCGTATATGTCAGTCTCAGAGCACCTAAATTAACGTCAAATTTTCTAAGAGTGCGTTCAAACCCGACGGCGGTGCCCGTTACACCAGAACAAGCCGAGGACCGACGCACGGATGGGGTATTTCGATTATCTAGCTGGCCTAAGCCCCTTTTTTTTAAAGTGGGCTAACTGTCAATGAAGTAGTGCATTGAACACGTTAATAATAGGTGACCAATACCCTTTACTTGATTTTCTCTTCTTCGTTTCTGTTCGCGTGCTGTAGCAGTTCAAAGTTGGCTTTCGTACTGGTCGTGTGATTTCGTGCAATTTTGTTTCGCGTCGTTGAGGACTCTGTTCCGCAAATCAATTCAAGTTTTATTTTTGAAAAGACATCTAGGAGATACTCTATTCAAGCAGGCAATTGAAAACATTTTAATTTAAATCAGGCGTGAGTTAAAGGGTGTCCACGATGAAATTGCCACACACAAAATTGATTCGCAAAATTCGAGTTTTCATCCGATTGCCATCAAATTTTCAGGGATTGAGAAATAACTATTAAACTTCATTTTACCATTTTACTCGTATTTTATTTACAGTCCATACGCAAATGCCCGCACCTTGGCCTTAACCCCGGCCATAAAATTCTGCACAACCTGTGAATCAACCGTTTTTTGCATGTAAACCCATACTTTCTTCAGTTCCTCGACTGTCTTCACTACCTTAGGTCGTTTAAGAAGGTGCTGCTTCATAATCGCCCAGTACTTCTCGATGGGGCGGAGCTCCGGAGTGTTGGGAGGGTTGAACATTTTCGGCACGAAATTGACCTTATTGTCCGCATACCACTTCAGCACGTCCTTGGAGTAGTGGCATGAGGCCAAATCCGGCCAGAAGATTGTTGGGACGTTGTGGGCCTTCAGGAGAGGAAGCAGCCGCTTCTGAAGGCACTCTTTTATGTACACCTGTCCGTTCATCGTGTCCTGGGTCACGAAAGGTGCACTCCGCTTCCCGCACGTGCAGATGGCTTGCCAAACCAGGAATTTCTTCGCAAATTTGGACATCTTCTGAGTGCGGACATGCTCCGGAACGCTGAACTTATCGTTGGCCGTGAAAAACAGGTTGCCGGGGATCTGTTTGAAGTCGGCCTTCACATATGTTTCGTCGTCCATGATGCAGCATTCAACTTTCGTCAGCATGTTGAGGTACAACTTCCTGGCACGGGTTTTGGCGGACTTGTTCTGCTTCTCGTCGCGATTAGGGGCCTTTTGTACCTTGAACGTTCGAAGCCCAGCCTTAGTTTTGGCCTTCTGGACAAAACTTCGGCTTAGGTGC
The DNA here is from genome assembly GCF_037179485.1 of Ochlerotatus camptorhynchus. Classification (NCBI taxonomy): domain Eukaryota; kingdom Metazoa; phylum Arthropoda; class Insecta; order Diptera; family Culicidae; genus Ochlerotatus; species Ochlerotatus camptorhynchus. The sequence continues at coordinate 502,498 of NW_027040612.1, read as the reverse complement.
AGCTTCTTAGCCACATCCCTAACGGAGGCGTTCGGATTTCGGTTGAAGGCCCCAACTACGCGGTTGTGATTTTTGGTGTTGTACGGAATACTTTTTCCTTCACTTCTGGGCTTCCGATCGGTGGTCAACCGTTCCTCGAACCGCTTAATCACTCGCGACACCGTGGAATTCGCGATTCCCAACGTTTTAGCGATGGAACGATGCGAGAGATCCTTGTTCTCGTGATGAATGCGCAAGATTTTATCACGCACGAGCTGTTCTTTCGACTCCATTTCCGCGAGTTTTGATCACAGGACTTTAAAACTTGCAGGATGTAAATAATGCACTATGAACTAAATCCACCCAAATTTTCATTAAATTCTACCCAACGGTTAAAAAGTTAGAGCAATTTCATAGTGTGGCAATTTCATCGTGGACACCCTTTATTAACGGTGTTGTAAATAAGTAGCAAAAATGCAAAAAAAGATAAATTTGTTTTGTATTCGGGAAAATTCGGGCGATGTGAATCAGTAGAAGTTGATGCAAGCTGTCTTTGTTTATCGTTGCCATAAAATAAAACCCTGCCGCTAACTGCCTCCAAGTACGCTGGAGGCATTATTTTAGCTCAATTCTATAATAGTTTGATGAAATTTATACATAATTGCCCCACAACTATATTTTTTAAACTTTATGTATATCATAATAATCTCGTTTGTTTAAAGAATAGATTCTTATAGTATATCTGCTTGAAAGTCGATTTGGATAAAATATTTCCGCCGCCATGGCGCCTAAACGCAAAAGAAAAGGGCAATCTCTTGATCCCCCTTACGATGAAATTAATTTGAGCAATTAATTTGACTTGCTCACGGATGATGAGAATGATCCATCATCCAAGAAAAATTCTAGTAAACTTTTCCGGCTTAATGCCAAGAAGGAAAAGAAAACCCATATTGTGATAACCACTTCCGATGTCCATGCTCTTCGCATGAAACTTTGAACTTCGTGACATTTAAGTTTTCACTACAAATTGGACGTCGGGGTGAATGCCGTGTATTGGCTGAAACCTCGGACGGATTCAAATGTCTTCTCAAGTATTTTACTGAGAAGCAGCACAATTTTTTTACTTACGACATCAAAACTGAACGTTTGTTCAAGGTTGTCATGAAAGGACTGCCCAGTGGCGAATCCTTGGATCAGATCAAAGATGAACTGGCAAAATTACTTGGAGTTGTGCCACTCCAAGTAATCAAAATGAAAATGAAATCCCGTCCTGGCGATTCGCGCAACGGGATTTCTAATGATTTTTATTTAGTTCACTTCAAGTCTAGTGAACTAAACAACCTTAAGGCCTTAGAAAAAGCTAGCCGTATGCTTCATGTCCGAGTGAAGTGGGAACACTTCAGGAAGACTGGAGGAAATTTCCAAAACCTCACTCAGTGCCGTAAGTGCCAGGGATGGGGTCACGGAACAAAAAATTGCTACATGCCAGCCAAATGCATGAATTGTGGTGATTCCTGTCACGCAAACGACGACTGTCTTGTGTAGGAAGATCCTAATAAATTTAAATGTTCAAATTGTGGTGAAAACCACAAATCCAATTTTTGGGAATGTAAGACTCGCAAAGCGATCCTACAATCTCGTTCTAACCGACAGGTAGGAAACGCTTCACGTTTCCAACCAGGTACAAATTCCTCTGCTGTTAACAATGGTCAGCGAGTTACAAATTCTACATTCGTACCCGTAGGTACAAATATCACCCCTGCTTCAAATTTTTCATCTACACCTACTCCCCTCACTGCTAACAATGTTCAGCGAGTTAAATGGAGCTACCTTTGCTGCTATTGCAGCGGGTAGTAATAAAAATACTAACCAACGTTATTCTAACGGAAATTTTGAAAATTTTGACTTAGGAAGCATTACTGCTCCTAAAATGGATTTTTTAATTAATCATTAATTGAAATGATTACTGATATACTTAAATATAAATCCACGTTTGATGCTATTCAAACGTGAATAAAATTTGCGAACAATATTGTTATGAATTTGAAATTCAGTAATGGATTTTAAATCATTAAATATTTTACATTGGAATGCTCGATCTCTTAAAGATAATGAAGAACTTTTTGAGAGTTCATAACGTGCATATTGCCGTTATAACTGAAACGTTCCTTAAACCTGACCATAAGATTAAAAAGGACGCAAATTATTTCATTTATAGAAGTGATCGTCTTGACGTTGCCATCATTGTTCATAGACATATCAAACACAACATTCTTTCTTCATTTGAAACCAAAGTTTTGGAACTTTTGGAGTGGTGTTCCGTGAAATTCTGCCAAATTTTCCATAGTAAAATTTTCTGGGGAAAATAATTTTGATGATTCCTGATTTGGACGAAGTAAGATCTATTACAAAAAAGTTTCATAATATGAAAGCTTTTGAAGCCGGATAAAAATCCAGCTGAAGCTTCTAGCTACCGTTCAATAAGTTTGCTTTCTTCAATAAGTAAACTTTTTAAAAAGATAATTTTAAATAGAATGATGCTTTACATCAAAACGAAGTCAATTTTTGCAGATTAGCAGTTTGGATTTCGCCATGGGCATTCAACTACTCATGAAGCCTTAAGAGTTACCAATTTAATTCGTTCAAACAAATCTGAAGGCTGCTCAACTGGAGTTGCTCTTCTAGATATAGATAAAGCATTCTACAGTGTTTGGCATGAAGGTTTGATTGCCAAATTTAAAAAGTTTAATTTTCCTCTCGATATGATGAAATTAACTGACCGAACTCTGCAGATAAATTATCAAAATTCTAAAACTGAACGACTACCTGTTAGAGCAGGAATACCTCAGGGTAGCATTCTGGGCCTATATTGTATAACATTTTCACAACATTTTCACAACCTCCCTGATTTGCATCAGGGTTGCCACAAATCTTTGTTCGCTGATGACACAGGCATTTCCTCTAAAGGAAGAAATCTTCGTGTTGTTTGCAGCAGACTGCAGAAAAGTTTAGATATTTTCTCTTCTTATTTACAAAAATGGAAGATTTCTCTCAACGCTTCCAAAACTCAACTTATAATATTTCCACATGAAACCTTGTAGTAGTCACATAGTCACTTTGAACGGAATTCCAATTTCCTGGGCAAACCAAGTGAAATATTTTGGATAAGTACTTGACCAAAAATTTGCTTTTAAAGATCGCGTTAAGGGCATTCAAGCCAAATGTTACACAAATGTAAAATGTGTGTTTCCTCTTATAAACAAGAAATCTTAACTTTACCTGATGAATAAACTTTTAATGCTAATGGTGGTTTCGACTGGTTGATTGGAATTCTTTTATGGGGTGGCTTTCTCAGTCTTTTAGTAGAAACGATTAATTTTTTACGTTCCCAACGTTTCGACCGTTTGGTTGCGGCCTTTCTCAAGGGTTGCTTAAAAACAATGGATTGCCATATAACATATGAATTAAAAATAATTGCACAAATAGTTAACTCACTAATGTCTATTGTTTCCCGTTATAAACTTTTACGCATCGAGGACAGCGCAAATGTAGATTTTTCGTGACCTGTATAATTTAATTTGTATGGTGTATTGAAGTGTTATTTTGTTGGTTGATCATATTGTCACTTACTGTTAATCGTTTCTACTAAAAGACTGCGAATGCCACCCCATAAAAGAAAGTAAACTTTTAATATTTAAACAAGTTTTCAGACCATTTTGAAGATGATTTTGAAGTTGCCTCCCTGGTACAATACTACCAAGGTACATAAAATTTCGTATCTTGATACTTTAGAACCAATGTCCAACAAAATATTTAATAATTTCAGGAAAAATCGTTGCAATCTTCAATTGCAATGATTAATTCTTTTTATATTTAGATAAGATTTAGTTTTCGTTTTTAGTTTCAAGATGTTAATTGTTATACTGACATGCAGGTTTATAAAACCTGTTTAGAATTCTAAATTGCCAAGGCAGGAACAATGTAAAAACACTTAGATATATATAATAACAATTAAGGCTGGTAAGTAACTGTAGTAGCTGGAGCCCCTAGGTTAAATTAAATGTAATTTATTTCGAATTTGGAACAAATAAAGAGCTAAAAAAATTGAATCAATGTAGATATTAGTATGAGATGGTGTTAAAGAAAAGTGCGAAAAGAGAATCAATGAAATTCGAAACGGGTTAGTTTCAAGAAGTGATAGTTTCATCGGATTTCCCAACTAGCCACACTCAAGCAAAGTAAGTACAGGTATACCTCGATATAACAAAACTGTCACTTTTCACTTCCATCGTAGGAGTTGGGCCGAATACTCACGGCTTACTCGAGGTTAGAGAGGTACATTGTCGAAGGATATAATCAGGGGAGGAGCTTGGGGGTAAGGTTTCGTTGTCTCATCAGAGAGTTGTCGCCAGTATGAACGGTAGTGCGGTTCTAGTTTCGTCTGGAATTCGACCGGCCATGGTGACCAGTGGACGACGATGAGACTCATCGAGACGGGGGACAAGACAAACAAAAACTATTAAAGAAAGACAAAAGACAAAGTAATTAAATTCTTAAACTAGACATTTGAAGAAACACATAAACCAACTGCATATAGCAGATATCACGAGTTACCAACACGTCTCTGATATGAACATAGGGTTGTCTTCCTTGGGCCTCGAGGGTATTCAAAAGTCGCTCTCTGGCAACGTCATTATCTGTACATTGCCAAACTGCGTGATCGATGTCATCGTAACCGTTTCCACACCGACAGATGTTGCTGTCCACGAGGTTTATTCTATTGAGATGAGCATTTAGCGAGTAGTGGTTGGATATAAGTTTACTCATCACGCGAATGAAGTTACGACTTAAGTCCAAGCCTTTAAACCACGCTCTCGAAGAAACATTAGGAATAATTGAATGTAACCACCGTCCAAGATTTCCATTCTCCCAATCGGTTTGCCAACTCGAAAGGGTACTCTGACGCACTAAATGGTAAAATTCATCGTGTGAAATTTTCCTGTCATAAAATTCGCCTTCCTGCGCGCCCACCTTTGCGAGAGAGTCCGCCTCCTCATTGCCTGGGATTGAGCAATGTGACGGAACCCATACAAAGGTAATCATATATGATCTTTCAACCAGCACACTCAGATATTTCTCAATGTTTTGATTTTATCCTAACGTTTCCTCAATATCTTCTTACTTCATTTTTCTGAGTATTTTTATAATTCAGTATGCTACCGTACCAGGGTCGCGATACCTACATCGTGTTGATGGGGCTGCCATCTTGGATTTAGCTGACACAATATAGCATTTCTTTTTCAGCCGCTGGATCCCAGACAGACGCTGTTCGAGCCGCACCTCCTGGTGGACAGACGCTCGACGATTCGCACCTCCTCAGCCTTGCTATCATCACGATATGGGTGATGAGCACATATATGGACATATACTGGCTGTCATCATCCGACACGTGGAAGCGTGAGGTAGGAGCTCAATATTTTATCACATACACAACACATTGAAAATTTCTTAGTGTAAAAAATCGTCACTAAAACACTACTGCCATCTATCGTATACACAGTGATGGGCAATACACGCAACAGCTGGCTGTAGTGTGTAAACGTAAAACACAAGGGATTGATTGTTTGCGCCACAGGTGGCGGACCTATCAAGTAAGAAACATATAAATTGACCGTTAAACCGATTTCGATGAGCATTTTACGAGTGTTATGTCTGCTTCTCTGTGATCAAATCTTCACTATCGAAGCTTCGGGTAGCTGAAATCATTCCTTTCGCTCTCTGACCAAAGCGCAAGGTACTCAAGATACTAGCCACATTTAAGCATATAGGGGAAATGGATGTAATGTCGGCCTAAATGTCCCTAATTTGGGCCCATACATAAATTCAGCAATCGACTAAATTTTCAATAGCGACCAAAAGTATTCATTAGTACCGTCCCAATGACGCGTTCACCTAGATTAAATGGATAAATAGCAAATTTTTAGCGATGGGCCTAATCTTAGATCCATAGGCCAACATTAGAGCCATTTCCCGTATGTATAGAAAATTTAATAATTCCAGTGCCCTTCTGGTGGATAGAGCAATGTTTCACTAACTTCAAAAGAAGCCCCATAACGTAGGTACATAATCTTTTCGTGGTACGTTACGGGATTTAAGATCTACCACAGATTCCTAGTCCTGGCTACTTCAAACTAGGGGAACAGGATTTTTCAATAATCAAATAAATACATCTTAGTCCTTGTTACTTTTTATGCCTTGTTAATAGTGATAAGTCTTTGGCAGGATTGAACCGAGGACTATCCTGAAACAAGGGAAACAATAGTTAGTTAGTCTTCGTCTATGTGATTCCTAATCTTTTATTTTCTGTTTTCTAGTTTGACGTGTTTAAGACTAGGATTTTAATGCCGGATCCTTGCGATAAATGCAAGAATGACAACAGTAAAAAATCGAATATTGGAAATGGCTCTAATGTTGACCTATTTATTTATTTATTTATTTATTTATATATTCTTATTTCATCTGACTTTTTTTTAGTCTTAATGAAATCTAGGATGGAGAAAAGCCTCTCTGAGTGAACCATTCAGTTGGCTCAAAGAGGCGTAAAAACCCCATGTCTTTTCATACATATAACAATAAATAAAATTTCAAATAGTCAATACACAGATACGTTGAATACAAATGAATACAAATGACAAACATATTAAAAGCTAAGTCAATAATCTAAAATAATTAAACACAACAGTCTGCAAATGCGTCGCAGCTCACGCGTCGGAGGAAGGACCATGTAATAAAAAAAACAACACACTTTCGAAGTAGCAGTGATTGGACAGATACTCACCGCTGTGTATTGAAGCGGCGTTGAAAAGTGGCGGCAGAAACATTGAAGTCAAATTGTCTACTAACATCGTTAAACCGAGAAGACATTATCCTGATAGGATCATGTTGATCATAACGGCTGTTCCGGGTAGTAAGGTGCAAGAAATTACGTTGCCTCAAAGGTCTTTCCGGCGCATATACGTTCAATTCAGCAAGAATTTCTGGGGCATCGATTTCATTGGTCATTACCTTAGCGACGAAGATGGCTTGAAAATTGGATCTTCGCTTCTCCAGAGTATCGATGCCTTACAGCATACAACTATGTTCATATGGAGGAAGATTTGACGAATCACGCCAGGGTAAGTGCCGAAAAGCGAGGCGCACAAACTTTTTCTGTACCGCCTCGATACGGTCAATCCAGTTTCTGTTGTACGGGACTTCAGGCAGAGAGGATCACGAAATCCATCAGCAAGCTTAAACATGAAGCCGAGCTGTTTATTGGCTTTTGCAATCACGTCTTCGTAATGCGGTCGGAAAGTAAGTTCGCGGTCCAATATCACACCGAGATCTCTAACCTGATACAAGCGCTCGAGAGTTTGTCCACACATGTTGTAGTTGAAATTGATTGTTTGCCGCTTCCTACTGAATGATATTGTGTTGCATTTGGCTATGCATAAATCGAGTAGGTTTCGCTTGCTCCAGTCCTCGAACAAATCTAATAACCTCTGCAACTCCAGGCAATCCTCAGTGCACGTGATAATCATAAAGATCTTAACATCGTCGGCATAGAATATTCGCTGTCCACGTGGCAACACAAAGGCAATGTCATTTATGAATAATGAAAAGAGCAGTGGTTCAAGATTACTCTCTTGCGGTACGCCAGAAGGAATCATAAACGGCTCCGAATGTGACGAACTAATCCTTACTCTCACGGATCTTTCAGACAGATATGATCTAAACCAGCTAACATGCGTGGAAGATACCCCCCCAGCTTCTCGAGTTTTTGCAACAGGATATCATGATTCACACGATCGAATGCAGCCGTGAAGTCCGTGTATACGGCATCCACTTGTGAATCAGCGTCCATAGAGCGTATGCAGAGTGAGGTGAACTGAGTGAGGTTAGTAGTAACAGATCGTTTCGGGTAGAATCCATGCTGGGCATATGAAATGTAGTTTTTGGTGGCTTCAAAGAGAGCGTTGTTAACAATTATTTCAAAAACCTTAAAGTAAGCGCTCAAGGACGACGTCCACGGTAGTTGACGACGTTACATTTGTCACCCTTTTGTGAATCGGTGACAGAAACAAAGTTTTACAACCAGCAGGAAATTTTTGCTGTTGGAACGAGAGATTGAACAGTTTTACTAACGGTGTCATCAGAGAACTCGGGCAGTTTTTCAACACAGATGAAGGATTCCCATCAGGACCAGGTGACACGGAATGTTTGAGCTTACGTAATGCATTTTCGACATGCTCCTCGCTGATCTGGAAAATTCCAAAGTCGATGGTGTCTAGCGGCGTATCACGAACAGCAGCCTCTATCTGCGCTGGCATAGCAGGTGTATTTGAGAAGACATTCTTGAAGTGTTCAGCAAAGATCTCACATTTACTAGAGGCTGTGCTAGCAAATCGGTCACCGAAATACATGGACGTAGGTAATGCATGTTCCTTGCGTTTAGTACGAACAAAAGACCAGAACTGTTTGGGATGTAGATGTAAATTTCTCTGCGTACGATCAACGTATCGAGCATACAATAGACGGTTATTTATTTTATTTGTTTATTTGTTATGGTTGCATCAACAGACTAGAAATAATCCCAATGATGTGTTGTAAAAAAAGTACAGATTATACAGACGACATACATATACTACAGTTACTACAGTTACAAACGAAAATAACTTGGAAAGCATTGTCAAGTTACTAAAAATTTATAAGTCTTAAATTTTACACTTAGCTGTTGGGTATCAAGCGCCTTCGGTCAGCAAAAAAGGCAGAGAATCTTCGGCGAAGCATATTCCGTGTCAAGTGGAAATCGAACATCGACGCTACTCGGTTGAACACTAGCTGCAAGTCGTAAATAGCGCTCCCTATGCTATAATTAGTTCGAAGAAGTGGCAGTCTCAGCATAAGACTGTTGCGTAGTGATCGAGGTTGAACATTAATGTTCACTTGTTGCAGAATTGCTTCGCAGTCGATTCTTCCTTGCAGAGTATCGGCGACGGTTAAGGCTCTGAAAACATCTCTTCGGATACGTAAGGGCTCGATATTGATCAATTGGCAGCGATTCTCGTAGCTTGGAAGACGAAGTGGGTATCTCCAAGGCAGCTTACGGAGCGCGAAGCGAAGAAAACGTCGTTGAACAGATTCAATTCGCTCGGCCCCATTATTGTAGTTCGGGCTCCAGACAGCAGAGCCGTATTCCAACGTAGATCGTACGAGAGAGCAATAGAGCGATTTCAAGCAGTAAATGTCCGTGAAGTTCTTAGTAATCTTGAAGACAAAGCCAAGCGTTCTGGACGCGTTGTCGACGACATACGATATATGGTGTGAGTATGTCAGCTTTGAGTCTAGAAAAACGCCTAAGTCTTTCACGCAGTGCACCCGTTCGATAGTCGTGCCTAGTAGTTTGTAGTTGAAAATAATCGGTTGTTTCTTGCGTGAGAAAGTAATAACTGTACACTTAGCTGGGTTGACCACCAGTCGGTTTAGACTACACCAGTCAGCAAAGATGTCAATCTGATTTTGGAGAGAACGGCAGTCGGCGAGTGAGCGGATGCGCAGAAAAACTTTGAGATCGTCTGCAAACGATAATCGTGGCTCTGTGATAACATGGTGAACGTCGTCGAAGTAGAGGAGAAATACCAATGGTCCCAGATGGCTGCCCTGAGGTATACCGGACTTTGCGCAGAAGCTTGCTGAGCGACAAGTACCCAAAGTTACTGTCAATTGGCGCTCCGTGAGGTATGAACGAAACCATCTCAAAAGATTTCCACCGATCCCTAGCCTATCAAGCTTAGCGATCGCAATTTCGTGGTTCAGCTTATCGAAGGCTGCCGTAAGATCTGTGTAGATAACGTCCGTTTGGGTCCGAGCAATCAAACTGTCTGTGATGTAAGACGTTAGGCACAGCAGGTTCGTAGTTGTGGAACGCCCAGTTATGAATCCGTGTTGATCTGTACTTAGATATTGCCTGCAATGCGCATTTAGGGACTCTATGACAACCAATTCAAAAAGTTCAAGTGATGTTCTTTTTAAGAATAATCGACGGAACACCATCGGGTCCAGCCTTAGTTGAAGTCTTAAGTTTAGATGCTGCTCTAGAAATCGTATCTGTAGTGGCTTCGACCATGCTGAGCGTTTGGTTGATCAAAGGAACATTACTGGCCGCGGAAGTAATGATATTAGCGGAGAGTTGCTCGGCTTCAAACACACTAGCAAATTTGGCTGAGAACAGGTTGCAAATGTCTTGTTGATTTCCAGCAGTTTCACCATTAAAAATCATGGAAAAGGGTAAGCCGACTTCCCTGCGTTGCTCATTTACGAAGTTCCAGAAGGATTTCGGGTGTGATTTTAGCCGCCGTTGAATCCTCCTTTGATAGCGTTGAAAACAGAGACGACTTAACCGCTTATACTCGTGGTTGAGTCTGACATAGTAGCATTCCAGTGGCAGTGTGCGGAGTTTAGTAAATCTTCTGAGAGCAGCCTTCTTAGTTCTTTTCAACGAGCGAAAATCTTTCGTCATCCACGGGACGCGAGAATCGATATGGATGATCTTTTTGGAAACGTGTCTGTCAATGACATATGCCAAGACGTGAGAAAAGGTTTGTGCAGCAATGCTGACGTCTACAGGATCTAGAATATGCTCCCAATCTAGATTAGACAGCACATGGACGATACTGCAATGGTCAGCTCTACGGAAGTCATATGACACAGCGTTTGGAGTGCTGGTGAAATCATGGACAAATCAGGGTGCGGTTGTTTTCATTCAACAGGCCATTGATTTGTGACAGAATTGCGGTACTATAACTGTCCAGGAGCTGGATGGTTCCTACGTGGAAAGATGAACGCTCGTGATCAGGACAAAAGAAACCACTATGGGTTGGAGTCCATGCAATGTCCGGTAGGTTAAAATCGCCAAGAACAATAACTTCGTCGGAAGGGCCTGCTTTGTCTGAAGCGGCCAAGACGGATCGACAATGTGCGTCAATAAGCTCCAAGTCACGGGTTCGATCTGGAGGAATGTACACTGCACAGAGAAGCAATTGACGATCACCAAGTTGAATAGCCACCCACATTTGTTCAACCCTGTTCCAGGAATCGTCCTCGATAACTTCGGCTTTCAGCTTGGAATTAACTGCGATAAAGACGCCTCCCCCAGTAGTTTTCCTACTATTATTCGTGTTTCGATCGCAGCGAAATATTTCGTAGCCAGCACCAAAGACATAGTTTGAAATGGTTCGATAATTGAGCCATGTTTCGGTCAAAACTAAAATGTCGTAGCAGTGATCCATGACGGCCAGATGATAATCTTCCACGAGGCCGTTCATACCACCAACGTTCTGATAGTAAATCGTTATGTCCGACCTCCGCTGTTCGGGAACAACGGAAGGTTCAGCGTGTAGTTGCATTTGGGAGCTGGTAGATGTCACTTGACGGAGGAAGGATGTTTGAGTAGGGCCGTTGCCAATAACAGGAATGTGGAAGATCCCTTCTCCCATCTCAAACGCAGGGCCGGGACGACTGCTGGTTGCTGGCAGGAGGGGCTCGACTGCGATGAGTGGAATAGGGGCTTCCTCAGGGCGGACGGCAAGAATGCGTCCCGGAGTGCAGTTGACTGTGGTGGCTCCATGTTGCCGACTGGCAGATGTTTGAGGTGAGTTGAAGGCACTGGAATTATGATCATCATCAGGCAGTGAAAGTTCGCTAGTAAGTGTGTACTTGCCTAATATAGCAAGCTGGGAGACCCTCAATCCACATCTAAACTCAGGGCCAGGACGACTTGGATGAACGCTGGCTGCAGTAGGCGCGACTGATTTAGAGGAACTGGGGACTCCCAAAATGCTTTCTACGTTGCGTCCTGGTTGAGAAGTAATTTGCCTCAATAGATTTTCAGAGGGCATCACCGAAAATTCGCTTTGGACCGGGGTCAGAATAACCTGAGTATGGGAGAACTCATCACGCAACGATAAACTTAAATCACAGAGGTACTTGCCTATGCAAGCATGGTGGAAGACCCCCTTTCCACCACCAACTACAGGGCCGAGACGACTATGTTGAACGAAGGCGGCGGTAGGCGGGACTGTGTTGGGGCGATCGGGGGCTTGCATCAGACTTTCTACGGTGCGTCTCGGGGGCATTGTTGATTCGTCAGATGAGGGGATTAAGGGGTGACTGTTATACTGGGTGTACCTAAAGGGGCTGGCATATCGAGAGGTGCTGGTGTCCCAAACGGTGTGCCCGTTGGAGAGTCACCCGGAATAGTCTCTGGAACAGTAGGGAGTGCTGGGATATCAGGAGGTAGCCACACATTGTTTTTCGCCTGAGTATCCTCGAATTCTCTGTATACAATCCCCTGTGGCCAAGTTTCAGGGTTCAAAGCGTTCTCTTTTAGTTTCATTGGAATGCCGACCTTGTAGGAGATGAAGTTCATCGATAGTGGGTCGGTGCCTTTTTTCACTAAAGAGACGACTTTAACTGGTTCAGTCGTTTGCAGTTCATCACGAACAAGTTTCTCAACCACATCTCTCTTAACACTGGGGTGAAACCGGGAAAGGTAAACCCAAAACAGGCTTGATGGAACATTGACAGCGAGCGTATCGCTAGTTCCAATGACTCTTGTTCCAGTAGTCGGTTTAGTCGGTGTTTCCGTATCACCTTGACGGCGTTTTGAGGGGCGATCATGATTCGGTCTAGCAGATGTACCTGGGGTAGCAGCATTAACTATGTGAGTGAGTTGAGCGACCTGATTGTTGTTTTTGGCCATTTCGGTTTTCAGCTCGGATAAGCCGGTCAGCTGACAACCTATCACCGTTGAAATTACGTTACCGAGGGATGAAACAGTGTTTCTGAATCGGGCGTACTTCATCAACTTGCTACATTCATCACACATCCAGAACAAATTGATTTTCTCGCGAAGAATCCTGACGAACGGCAAGTTCAAGTTAATGCATCTCACATGATACACTTGGTCGCAGAACCCCATACATTCGATGTGGTCTTCGTCCGGTTTCACTGTTTTGGCACAGCGGTCGCACGCACTTGTACTGGTCATTTCGTTGAACGGAATTAATGCCCTATACACGTAAAATGCCCAATAAGCAGATTACTTAATCCAGATGTAGGTGGCGCGTCGAATGTTAGACGAACGATCGAAAGGTGGTTTTTGCAACACCACTAGCACAACAAACAGAAAATTCTATGGATGACTGGCAATTTCACTACACCAAATATACGGTAAAACTAAATAAAGTCAACACGATTCAACTGATTTCCACTTTCCACGTAAATTCACAAAACTAGAGTTTACAGAGGTACACGAATAACTTCAGTGAAGTGACTTTGAATGGACTAAAACAATCAGAAACCGGCTGCGAATGAGCAGTGTTACTATCAAAACAAACTTCAACTTTGTAACCCGTGTACTTGTTACTGGCCATTACAAAGCGATGTTTGGAGTGCTGTGAACGACTCCGACTATACGTTCGAAGTGCAGATCGCCTACGGCGCTTCAACTGGCGGAGGCTCCTGTTCGTCCACGGAGGCTTCAGTGGAGGGCGCTGAAGAGGCACGTGAGCTTTGATGACTTGACGTATCTCCGTGTTGAAAATACATACAATATCGTCCAGATCCTGATCAGAATCCAAAAATTGCCAATCGATTGATAATAGCGCATCATTCATCGAACTATAATCAGCCCGACGAAAATCGAACCGCCAGTCGTCTAGAGATGGTTCAAATGACACTGGTACCGAAATAGAAACGGTGACGTCAATAGCAGGATGTGGAGTATCGATTTCTACGAGCGATTCAGCCGGTTCGGATACGCAACAGCTTGATAACGCTGAGTCATTCACGAGTACTAAATCGAGAATCCGTGAACTGGAGTTCTTCACAGTATTGATTTGTGTCAGACCCTGGAAGCAGAAGGTATCGTACAATGCACAACTAGCATTCGTTAATCTCGATGTATGGGAACCTATCGTGAGGCCATCATCCTCTGATGGTACCCAGTGCATTTCAGGATGATTATGGTCTCCAAACTGGAAAGCAAGGTCATGAGGCCTCAAGCCGGAAAGGATTGAATCAATGGCGTCAGTATGCTGCTGTATGAGCGACAGGTCGTCTCTACAATCAGGTGGTAGATAAAGCACTCCAATGCTGACATCATAGTTCTGCAGTTTGATTTTGATCCAAAGCTGCTCGAAAGCATTACTTATCGGAGCTGGATCAATACAGCAACACAATTTAGAAGACACGGCTATCAATACACCTCCACCACGAGTTTTTCGACTGTTCAAAGAGCTACGATCTGTCCTGAACACAGTGTAAGAGTCGTTGAATAATTGAGTAGACAAGATGCAATCGTTCAGCTAAGTCTCAGTTAGCACAATAACATCATATTTCGAGTCAGTTGTAGCTAAGAAGAAAGAATCTATCTTTTTCCGAAATCCTCGTGCATTCTGATAGTATATGCGTAGCTCGGAAGTTGTTGAGGAAGGATTGTCACAAACTTCTCGTCCGTTCCTCGGCAGAATGCAATGAATTTGAGTGGGTGTTGCGCTGAAATCCAAATGTTGATCACGAGGAGAATCACCGAGAAAGCACGCAGATCAGATATCAGATTAGGCCCATCGCTAAAAATCTCCTATTTATCACTTTTATCACGATGAACCCGTTATTGGGACGGTAAAGGGTGATACGGTCAAAATTTGATCAATATCAACTTGACGTATTTCTTTCAATTTTGCATCTAAAAAACCTGAACACCCCTCATTTTGAAGGTGTGTGTGTGTGTAGAATGTTGCTCCTATTTTGATTTTGGAATTCACTCTTCAGTTGTCAAAATGCCGTCCAAGCAAGAAGAGCAGCGTATCAAAATTTTGCTCGCACATCGCGAAAATCCGAGCTACTCGCACGCAAAGTTGGCAAAATCGCTAAAAGTTGCCAAATCAACCGTTACAAATGTAATTAAAGTGTTTAGGGAACGTTTGTCGACAGCCAGGAAGTCTGGATCGGGGGGAAATCGAAAACCGGAAGCCGCTGAGACGACAAAGAGAGTTGCCGATAGTTTCAAGCGAAACCCTAACCTCTCTCTCCGAGATGCCGCAAATAAGCTGGGTGTATCGTCTACAACCGTGCATCGAGCCAAAAAACGAGCCGGACTATCGACTTACAAGAAGGTAGTGACTCCAAATCACGATGATAAACAAAATACGACGGCCAAAGCGCGATCCCAGAGGCTGTACACGACGATGCTGACGAAGTTTGACTGCGTGGTAATGGACGACGAAACCTACGTCAAAGCCGACTACAAGCAGCTTCCGGGACAGGAGTTTTATACGGCAAAAGGAAGGGAAAAGGTAGCAGATGTTTTCAAGCACATGAAACTGTCAAAGTTCGCAAAGAAATATCTGGTTTGGCAAGCCATCTGTACCTGTGGCTTGAAAAGCAGCATTTTCATAGCTTCCGGGACTGTCAACCAAGAAATTTACGTGAAAGAGTGTTTGAATAAACGTCTGCTGCCTTTCCTGAAGAAACACGGTTGTTCCGTACTGTTTTGGCCGGATTTGGCATCTTGCCATTACGGTAAAAAGGCCATGGAGTGGTACGCCGCCAACAACGTGCAGGTGGTTCCCAAGGACAAGAACCCTCCCAACACGCCAGAGCTCCGCTCAATTGAGAAATACTGGGCTATTGTCAAGCGGAACCTAAAGAAGACCAAAAAAACTGCTAAGGGCGAGCAGCAGTTCAAGGCAAACTGGCTTTCTGCGGCGAAGAAGGTGGACAAGGTGGCTGTACAAAATCTGATGGCAGGGGTCAAGCGTAAGGCCCGGCAATTCGGATTTGGAAAAGCGGAAGCCTAACTGAATATTTTTCCTGAATTTTATACTAATTGAACTTGAAAAAGAAATTTAATTTGATTTTTTAAATAAACGATTTCACCGATTTACACGCGTTTTCCCTTGACCAAATTTTGACCGTATCACCCTTTACTAATCGATATTTTTGGTCGCAATTGAAAATTTAGTCGATTGCTGACTTTATGTATGGGCCCAAATTAGGGGCATTTAGGCTGACATTACATACATCCATTTGTCCTACTTCATTATTTCTCAATGGTGATGAAGTAATACGACATGCACTAAACTTAGGACACGAAATATGCTACAATAGATCAAATTAGTGATCGCAGTGGTGTTAGGTCCTGAACAGAGGGGGCAAATATCTTAAAAAGAAAGTTTATTGTGATTCAACCAACTTCTCTTTAGAAAGTTCCCTACTGAAATAAGGTTTGCACACCTTAAACAAAAATACGTATTTTTTGGTAGTTTTGGAAAGCTGTGAATCGTAACAAAATGCATCCCAAAGCGTTGTTCTTTTTTAGATTATGAAAGAACATTTGACAACGCTTTGCTTGACCTTTTGAAATTTGTTGACTGAAAAATATCGTGCTATTGTATGTTTCATCTTCAAATATCCTATGCCTGAAAAATGGACTCGATATTGCAGCCCATTTCAATACCACAGACTTTTCTCTCATCTTCAAGATGATCACCTTTCTCTCTCTCTCGCTCCACTTTGTTTTGCTTTGAACTTCTGGATATACTCATGGTTTCTGACGTAGGTACACACAGACACGAAGATGAAGGCAAATTTTCCTTGAATGCCTTTTGGGTGAGCACTGGATTATGCATGCTTGTTTCCTGTAGAAACGAAAAAAAAATATATATATCTGGGCAAGCAGGCATAACAAAAAATTATGCGCCCAGACAGAGGGCAAAACTTTTGTATATTTTGAACGATTTCCCTTCTGCATGCTTCCGGTTGTTTTTTTTTTGCCGTTCGTTTTCCTTTGCCTTCGTATGCAGTCCATTTTCGACAGGGATTTTCCGGCTTTCAACGAGCGCCGCAAAATGGGCACACAGATAGCGGAAGCCCTGTAGGTTGTTTGTGTGTGTTTTGAATAGGTTGATTTATAAATCTTTTATACAGCTCAGCGAAAGTTTTTAGAGGATGGTTGATTTGTTCAGTGTACTTTGAGTCTGTTTTCAGATTGATTCAACCATGTCGACCTCGTGCTAACTTATCTTCCTGAGGTGAGTAAATATGTTGTTCCCTTTTCACTTAATATGAAAAGTTTGTTGAAGCGGTTTTTTTGTGTGTCGCTTGAAGCACTTTGGCTCTTTTTAATGGCATAATTTGAACATCTTCCGGGCGGTGAAAGTTGAATTTCTTTCAATTGTTCACCCGACAGTTTTATAAAATTGCTCTATATTGTCAAAAGAACGGGTCAATCCAATCAAACATGGTGCCACCACCCGATTGAGCACGATTGCATGGTTCAAGTCATTCGACCGTATTGGAAAACCGTCCACTTTAATCCATCAGCCAGCCATTCGGTGAATCCAGCTCGGTTAGTGCCTCCGAATGAATTGCCAATCGCTGCAAATCCTCCCATCTAAATCCTACTCTTCGACGTAGTTAGTCATTTGTGTAAAGCTCTCGCATGCTTCCCAATCCATCGCTGGTGGCAGAATTTTCAAACAGAGCCAGTCTAGAGTGAAAGCTAAGTGAACGTTGTTATGCTTTCCCAGTTCAGAGTTGTTTCGGCAGAGTGGTGCTCCACCCCGGATCAGCTTTATTGTCTTCCATCTGCCAGTCAATGTGCCGTCAGGATGTACCCATCCCTCCCCCGACCTAGTTCAACTGGCTAGACGCTTTCACTTCGCTTCGATTATTATCGAAACACAATATAATAATTTGCTTTTTCTGCAAACACAAACACTTCATCCCTCCAGTCTAGAGCCTCCCCCACTGCTGACACCAATCGCTCGTCCGGTCCGGGGCATTTCAATCCAAAACTAGAACATGTGGAAAATCTTGAACACATCCCAGAAGGCAATCTTCGTCTTTTGAACGGCATCAGTGAATATTGAACACATTCTACCACGCCATGCAGTTGAGCTGTTTACCCGTCTAACCGAAAGGATATTCTACGAAGAGTCTTACTGGAACGAAAACACACATCCTATATGTACACAACGCGCTGTATACAGGAATGTTCACTCCGGCTCAGTGGAACAGTGAATCGTTAAAACAATAAACGTCCTGTATATTCCTTTTGCAAACTACCGCTCCGGAACGGCAAAACTTGATGGGTGAACCCCGAAGGGAAGCTTGAAATGCAATATTGTGAATGCTCATCCAGGAAGACACGCGCACACAAACACATAGGATCCGGATTTTTGCTTTTTAGTTAAACGAAAGACAGCACGGAACAGATCCCGAAAGATTCACGTCTTGTTTGTGTAAGCGATGCAAAACAAACAACCCTGAGCAGCAGTATTCTGACAAAAGGGGGCAGATTACACGAAATGTTCATTTCGTTCTTCGACGTCACCCAAGAGGTTCGTGGAAGCTTTATAGTGTGGCACTAAGACAGCACTGCATTGGTTTGAATGCATTTCGTTGATTCTTTTTTTGTGTTTGCTAGAACTGCAACAAATAAGGCTGATACAGTCAACCTTTTTTTTAGATCGATTACGAAGAAAGGATTTTTATTAAGCAGTAAATTCTCGATTATTAATGCAAAGGGACTTTACTGCGTTTGTAAACAATCATAGGAGTAGACAACCTAATGTCCCAGTTCGGGACATTTTGGCTGGAGTTTAAGCAACTCATATATGTTTTCTTTAAGAATATTAACCATAGATTGTAAGTTTGATTAACCTCGTGTTTCGTTTGTACCGTTATGCGTGATAATGTTTGCACCATCGTACACATAAGGTTCCCGTTTCACCTGTGCATACAATGCCTTGGCTTTCTTTGCATGCACGTAACCTACACGGTAATTCTAGAATACTCCTTTTATGACTATGTTTTACACATTTTCGAGAATACGGTTTATACGTCAAAAAATGTTTAGATTTTAGTTATAAATGAAGAGTACTTTTTATGCATTTCCGAGTATGTCAACGACGAACAAAAATGTGTAAAAAGTAGTCCCCGCTGAGAAAAGAAAATTTATGCCGTGACGTGCCGCCATTTTCAAAACAGCTTTCATTGGAAAAGCAGCGTTTTAATTCAGTTCCCGCACACAAAGAAAAGTCGTTTATAAAATAAAAAAAAAAACATTGGTAGATTTAAAAGTTTGCATTGGTTCTTTTTGGTAGAAAGCGGTTAGCTTTCAAAATAAAAGTCAACCAACCGTCAATTCAAAAGTTGTCCGCTCGATACTTTTAAAAGTTCAAATTTTCAAATTGAATTGTAGAACTGTCAAATGAAAAATATATTAGTGTTGAAATCAATGGTGGATTATTTTTGACTTGAAAATGTGGCATAGTTAAAATTAAATGGGTATTTTGAATTTAAATTAAAATATTTTCAAAAAATATTTATTCGGCAAAAAAAAATATTTTGGTTTTAATTTTAGTGGATAAATATTCAATCTTCTTTATTATTATTTTTCAATAGGAGAAGATCCATTTTTTTACATTGTTATTGTTATCTTTGTTGATGTTTACGTTATTGCGTCTTGGAGCTATTCTCGCTTTGAGTAAACCTGCTACAGTAACAGGTACATGGTGATGTCACATTGCAGCATTGTCAGCAGCGTCATTGTTTACCGGTGGAGATTTTACGGCAGCGGATAGCGGAAGGAAGGTATCAAATTAGACCGTTTTTGGTGAGGGTTTCTGTGGAATATTAATTAAATATTGTTATATACCTTTAACATCTACTGTTGTAGTAGTCGTCGAACACTCACTTTCATTCCTAGCCATCTCGTCCGCTCGCAGATGACTATTGTTTTGGTCTCGGTTTCGGTTTATCTGAAATTAATAAAAATCTCTAATTAAACTCTACTATTGTTCTTAAATTTGATCGCTTACCTGATGCGATTATTATTTTCCATGGAGGAAAATTATTGTCCTTCCCAACTTTTCCTCGCTCTTCGTGACTCATCTGACGTCAAGCCAAATTAAGTGGTAAAACGAGGTCCAGTGCTGCCAAAAACTTTGCCTAGAAAATGTATTTTTGACAGTTGAACAACTTTCATTTAAAAAAATGCACTTTTAAAATTACAAGTCGAACCTGAAAGAAACACTTGCAAACCAAAAAAATAACTTTTAATTTGAATATTTTCGTTGTTAAAATTACGAAATTTAGGAAACTTTTAATTTGAAATGGCATTATTTTTATTAAAACAATTTTTGTTTTTTGTGTGCGGTCCCGGATTATTTCTGCGGTGGGTCAGCGGAAAATGGAGGAATTGTCCACTTTGGAACAGGACGTATTCACGACACTGGCAGGTAATTAAAGCATTTACTTTTATTGTTAACCAAATACAAATTTTTAATCGAATAAAAAAGGACATCGAGTATTCATTACGTGTTAAATTTAATTTTCATCTAAATGTAGATCATGTCTGCGGATGCCTCCGAATCATGGGACAACTGTCCAGAAAAAGCGTTAAAAAACCGCCAAATGTGATGCCATTGGGAGTCGAGGAGGAGTTGGCAGCACCGCTGATTCGATGGATTGGTGTAAGTGTTTTGACGATTGATGCGAATAAAATCTAGAAAGGATTTATTCCATTTAATTAAATAAATAAATAAATAAATATTACTGTTAAAATTATTATGCATTTTCATTCAATATTTGAAACGAATTTGAAATACAAAATTTGTTTTATCGTAGGTATATTTTTTTTTTCAATGTAAAAACTATGCATGTGGGATTATAAATTACGCATTTATACTTTGTTCGGGGTGTCAAAACTACGCATTTTTAAGTTTACTATGTGGTGTAAAAAGTATGCAGATTCTGACGTACATTCAATTTACGCAAAAGAGAGTAAAAACTGTATACTCCTTTATTGGGTAGTCCCATTTTCCAAAGAAAGAGCGTACTTTATAGTCGTAAGAGAGTTTGTTGTGATTACCGTGTATAGCTCATACCGTAGTAGGCTGTGTATAAAAGAAAATGATTTACTTAGTTTGACAGTTGCACCATGACGAAGTGGCAGCGTAGTCGTAATTTGTCCCACGCGCAAATGTCGCAAAAAGACATTTCAATCGCCGTGGGACTGTCCCGGTGGACCGTCAAAAGGGTTTTAGACCGAAAAAAGAAAGGACAACTATCCGCGAAGGTGGCCATAGGTCGTCCGTGGTCAGCCCGGTTTCCAAGGGTTATCGCTGCTATCAAAAGGAAGATTCGGGTGAATCCAGTGCGTTCAATAAGGAAAATGGCAAAGCAATGACGCGGGATCAGTGACTTTACGGCACGGAAGTTCGTTAAGGAAGATCTTAATCCGCTGGATTACTCAATATGACGCGTCATGAAGGCCAAGGCCTGTTCTAAACGCCACCCGAGTACAGCAAGCCTCAGACAAACATTGACCCGTACCTGGAGAGAAATGGATCCAGACTACATTATAAGAACCTGCCGTGTATTCCGGAAGCGTGTGGAAGCCGTAGTTACAGCAAGTGGAAACTCGATCGATGATTAACATAGTTTAAGGCTGTGAGAAACATCCCCCCTTTAAATAAATAAAAAAACTCGAAAACGAAATTTTTGATTTTTTATTTTTATTTTGACATTGCTCAATGGTGGAAACATTATCATGCATACGGTATTTTGTGTGTGTGTGTGTGTGTGTGTGTGTGTGTGTGTGTGTGTGTGTGTGTGTGTGTGTGTGTGTGTGTGTGTGAGTGTGTGTGTGTATGTGTGTGTGTGTGTGTGTGTTAAGTACATGTTTTAGAAACAGTGAAATTTTTGGATCATAAATCATATTCCAAAGCTCCTTTACCATCTCCCGATCCAAAAAATTGTCATCCGCTAACCTCGAGAAGACCGCGAGTAATCGATCAGATCCTTTAATTTTAGATGTAAGACATTTATAATGTATAAAGAAAATGATAGCTTGGCTCTGTAAAGTTTATTCGATTGAGCCTGGACAAATAAAGTTATTAACAAAAAAACTATCATAGACGTAGCCAGGAGGCAGGGGGTTCATCTTTCCTCCCCCCATTCTTTTTTGTAGATTTCATGAATATAGAAAAAAATTTAAATTTTTAGTTTAACTAGCTTTTTTCAACTTTTTTTTAATGCTTATCTTCCACATTTGTTTGAGCTTCCGAATCAGATTGAAGTAAAATTAATTATTTCAGTTAACTCAAAAAAAAAAGCAACAATATAGGGAAGAGCGCTACTTCGTCGTAATCGCCCATTTCCGTTCTATCGAGCAGAAATCATCAATAATATCAATGATTTCACCATGCACAAAACAATAATACGTTTTTTCCGATGCGTTAGTTCATTAGCTACGACATAAATCCTATTAGAGCGCATTGTATGCATATTTACGCTCATTGTTCTCAAAACAAAAGAAGCGCTCCTAGCGCATCCCCTTTTTCTCCGTTTATCCGTAGGACGAAGAAAATCTAATGACGTTTCAATGCGTTTGGACGGAATTGAAACGCGTAGGACGAATTTAGAAGCAAGAAGTAGTGTTAGATTTTTAATAATATCTCAACATTGCTTAACTCTTTATCAAATCCAACGGTACGTATGGAAAGGTGGATAAATTTAGAAGTTATCTTTGATGAAAACATTCCATGTTTTGTTCAAACGCTTTCCAAAAAGCGTGGTAAAGTGCGGGATGTCCTTAGTAGGACGGAAATTAGATCAAAAACCCTAATTGTTTTCTTGATAATTACAAACTACGAACATATTCATGATTTTTGTTTTTTGTTGAAGAACTGAGAAGTATTATTATTCGGATTTTAAAATTTTAAAATAGTTTGTTTATTAAATCCATTTTTTTTGTCTCTTCCATGAAACTGTGTTTTCAAAGTTCTTATAATAAGCTTGATTTTCAACAGTCTGGCACCTCAAAGATTGATAATGTTGGCTAGAATTCTAAAGAAATTTTTACCTCTAGAGATAATTTCAATGGGTTCTTAATAGATATAAGGGAATTTTAAAGAGAACCCTTGCAACATTCTAAGAAGAATTTTAACAAAGTTGTGAGAAAATTTTCAGAAGTGTTCTGAGGAAAGTTTCAAGAAAATTATTAGCAAACTGCAATAGCATGTCGGAGGTAGATTCCGAAAAGTTTCTAAAAATGCTTGTAGGTAAATCTGAAGGAATTACCAAAGGAATTGTAATGAATTTAAACAAGAATATTTAATGCATAGAATAAACTTAATAGTGAGGTTTCATGAGAATACCAACAATGCTGTAGAGTGAATTTAAAAAAAAATCAGTAGGTGGTGAATGTTTGAAGGGAATTCCAATTAGGATCCAAATTGTTTCTTGTGTGTCAGAAATTTCACCTGTAAATATATTTGTTTTTAATCATCACAATTGGGTGGAAAACAAAATAAAATTGTCGATTTTTTTATATAATCTTTTATATATTTTTTTTTATATAATCCTTTCCCATACTTTAAGAAAAAGTTAAAATTAAATGTTTCTTACACATGTTCAATTTGATGATGATTATTGAAATACTGATATCGAATAAAATTGTAGATCTCTACCAAGTCTAAGCTTTCAAACATTATTTTGTAAGTTGTTAAAGGTAAATATATGAGATGAGATGATGAATTGGGAATGTTTTAGATAAAATAAAATTTTTTTGAGTATTGAACGTTCACCAAATTGAAGAGTATCATAATCATTTTTATGCAAAAAAACGCGCAACATCTTTAAAATTATACGTTTATTAAAAAAATATTTTTTATTTATAAAAATTGTTTAATAAATTAGGGATACTAAAGATGTTTTATCCTTTTGCGTTGTTTAATTGTCGGAGTCTTGGTTAAAAAAACTTGTTTGAAATGCTCAACATTTACTGAAGAAGGAAAAATTTAATATTATATTAGACTCCGATTTTTAAAAATATCTGTCACTGTCTGATGAAAATAAAATTCAGAAATCGGACAAAACATGAGTTCGTAACCTTAAATAATCTTTTCTTTGGATCTTAATTTTTTGCAACCTCTAGATTCCTTAAACAATCCGTAAAACAAATTTATTGCTTTTCCACCCTGGTTAATTATTAATTCTGGTTTTCTTCCTAATATTATTGAGCATGATTCCCGGCATATCAATAATTTAAATGAGATAACTTAAAACTTGTGTATCGTAGATTTTCCTTAGTAAAGAATTGTATCAATTTTTCTCCTTTAGTTTACTTAAATCTTTGGTTTTTATTAGTTAGGTAGGTTCCGATTCAACACATTGTAGTTTCATTTTTATACTTGTGATCTTGACTTTTTCACCTATGGGATGAGTACTTAAGGGGGTTAGACTTTGATAAGTTCTTTAGTGGGAATGACACTGATGAAGACTGCACATTGTAGTCGAAATACGTATCTGTCATGGATACCTAAAATTAATTAAGTGGAATTAAATAGAAAATTATTCTTTTTGCTGTTTTATTTTAGCTAAAATATATATTTTTAAAGTTGGTATATATGGTTTACTATCATTATGCTTTAATTTTTGTGGTAAAGTGGGTGATTTAAGTGGTCGCTACTCTGTTTGCGTTGGAAGAAACGATTCAAATAGGTAAATGAAAAAAATTTGCCATTTTACCATCAAATTTTGATCGAACATTGAACCACTGTGTGCTGCTGTGTTGTTGCGTGCGTGCTAATCCTTCCTAGTCGAGGATTACCGCAACCGACCGCGCCACACCACAAACACGCCACATCGGCTGACACTGACACGCGTAACGGAGAAATCATTGTCAATGTCAGCACGGTTATTATTATAATTAATAAAACGGTTTTATTCTTCTTGTTTATAACTCGCACGTCAGCTTTTCACAGCATCAGCAGCCAATGCACATATTACGCTGCTAGCCTGGCACCGTACGAGGAACATATAGAGCTGTTAGCCAACGTTCACGAACCGTAAGCTCTGGCAATCCCGCTCGATGGGACACCGCGAGAGCTTCGTAGTCGTAGTATGGCGCGTATTAGGACGGCGATTGGTCTATTTTTACACACCGTCAACATCATCATCAGCAGCAACAGCAGCATCAACGGTATCGGAGGCGTCGTGGAGGTTGGCTGATGCGTATATTAACATCATGCACTATTTGCATATGCATCACTTCGTTTTCACCACAGTCATATCCCCTTCTCCATCAGCGAGGGACACCACGCCACACCGTTCGACAGTAGCCCTTTCCTTTTTAGTAAACAAACAAATATATAACCAGTGTTGTGTTCTGTTTGATACCTCCAGAGGACCGGGTCTAACTTTTGGCTTTGGCTATTCATGCGTTCAATCAGTGACATGTTTAATTTTTTAAGGTATGAACACAGTGGTGAAGGAAACTTTGCACAGAGGGAGATACAATGTGAGGTTTTTTTTTTATTAATTGATTTATTTGAACAGGCTCAATCAAATAAACTTTACAGAGCCAAGTTATCATTTTCGTTCTACATACTTAATCCTAATCTTAAATCTAGAGTTACAGGGATTGAACCGAATACTCGCGGTCGTCTCAAGGTTGGAGATTTACAATTGGAGATGGATGGGCAGAAGAGGAGGAGATTTTACTATTTCTAAAACATGAACTTATTTCTATTTAACTTTTTAGCACCTGTATAATTTTACAATCATTAAAAAAAACCAAACGCACAAAATACAAACTAAACACAAATTTAATCAAACTTACAATCTAAGGTTTAAATTATTCAGGAAAACACATATAAGATTCAAAAACTCCAGCTCGCGTCTAGCCAAAACATCCCGAACTGGAACATTAGGTTGTCTACCTCGAGCCCGAAGGGAATCGTACAGCTCAGATCTAACTCCACGATGCTCAGCACAAGACCAAAGGATGTGATCGGCGTCTTGGTAACCTTGTCCACATTCACAGAGATTGATGTCCCCCAGCTCAACACGGAACAAGTGAGAGTTTGACGAATAGTGATTGGACATGAGGCGAGACATCACACGAATGAAGTCTCGACCCACATCCAACCCTTTGAACCAAGGACTCTTCGACACCTTAGGGATGATCGAATATAGTCATCGTCCCAAACTCCCTTCACTGCATTTATTCTGCCATGGAGAGCGACTGTTGACGATAAATGAAGAAAAATTCATCGTAGGCGATTTGTCGATCGTAAATATCGCCTTCCATAGCGCCCACCTTAGCAAGTGAGTCCGCCATCTCATTGCCCGGAATCGAGCAATGAGATGAGACCCATGCAAAGGTGATGACACTTAGAAGACCTCTTATTTTCATGAGCAAATACGAGGAGTGCTTTACCGGCCTCATGGGGGCGAATAGCCTCAACACAACTGAGACTATCCGTTAAAATAAAGAAGTGATCTGGTGAAAGAGAGGCGATGGTTTCTAGCGTATAATGTATTGCCGCCAGCTAAGCAACATATACGTAACAAGGAGCTTGAAGCATTCGAGAGGCGCTATGAAATTCGTTATAAATACCGAACCCAGCGGACGCCTCTATTAGTGATCCATCTGTGAAGAACGATCTTGTGGAATCAACTTGGCCAAACTTTGCAGTGTATAATGACGGAACAATCATGGAACGATAATGTTCTGGGATTTCACGAATGTTTTGTGTCATAGATAAATCAAAACTAACTGAATTGCCGAAGTCGGAGAAGCATACACGATGAGGATTATGCTGTGAAGGGCTGACATCCTGTGTTATGTACACGTAGTACATAGTCATGAAACGAGTTTGAGGGTTGAGCTCAAGAAGCTTCTCAAAGTTTTCGATTACCAGTGGGTTCATAACTTCACAATGGGTGAGGAGCCTGAGGGACAATTCCGAAAACCGATCCGATAGCGGCAACATGCCCGCCAACACTTCGAGACTCATCGTATGAGTCGAGTGCATGCATCCTAACGCGATACGAAGGCAACGATACTGGATACGTTCCAGTTTGATGATGTGCGTTTTAGCCGCCGACTAGAAGCAAAAACTACCGTACTCTAAAACCGATAAAATCGTTGTCCGGTACAAGGTTAGAAGATCTTGCGGATGGGCTCCCCACCACGTTCCGGTAATTGTACTGAGAAAATTGATCCTTTGTAGGCATTTCCATCTCAGATACTCAATGTGGGATCTCCAGGTGCATTTGGAATCGCACCAGACCCCAAGGTATTTGAAAGACATGGAATAAGTGATCGGCCTACCCAAAAGTTGAAGCTTTGGTTGTGCTGGGATATGCTTCCTAGAAAAAAACAACCAACTCAGTTTTCTCCGTGGAGAATTCGATACCTAGCTGAATAGCCAAAGTAGACAAATTATCTAAGGTATCCTGTAAGGGTCCTTGCAGGTCGACCCCTTTGGGCCCTGTCATAGACACTACGCCGTCATCTGCAAGTTGTCTCAACGTGCAGTTTTCACTTAGACAATTGTCAATTTCTCTGACGTAGAAATTGTACAAAAGGGGGCTTAAACATGAGCCCTGCGGGAGACCCATGTAGCTAAATCGTAAAGCCGTAGAGTTTCCATGAGAAAAGTTCATATGTTTCTCTGACAGCAAACTGTACAAAAAGTTATCAATTAATGGAGAAAGGCCACATACGTGAAGTTTGTCTGAAAGGACTTCAACCGATACTGAATCAAAAGCCCGCTTAATATCCAAGAACACAGAAGCCATTTGCTCTTTTTTAGCAAAAGCCAACTGGATTTCTGTGGAAAGCAACGCGAGACAGTCGTTCGTTCCCTTACCCCTATGGACACCAAATTGAGTATCTGAGAGTAGGTGGTTCGTCTCAACCCATTTGTCCAGGTGAAAAAGGATCATTTTCTCCAACAATTTTCGAATGCACGATAGCATCGCGATGGGACGATACGAGTTATGATCTAACGCGGGTTTCCCAGGCTTTTTAATGGTTATAACTCTCACTTGCCTCCAATCATCCGGAACAATATTGAGCTCTAGGAGCTGACAAAACAAGTTCAACATGCGCCTCTTAGCGACGTCTGGGAGGTTCTTCAACAAATTGAACTTGATCCTATCAGCCCTCGGTGCCGAATTGCGACACGAAAGGAGCGCAAGTGAGAGCTCCAGCATTGTAAAAGGCTGGTTGATCTCGTCTTGTCCACGAATTGCCGCCAGTAACCGCGTTTCTTGGCTTTGATGAGGCTCTTGAGTTCGGAAAAGCTTAAACGCGTCGGACTTTTTACGATAAACCTCAGTGCATTGCTAGTCCCACCAAGGGGACGTTCCTGGAACCGGCCGAGTTTGAGCTCGACGCACGCTGTCCAAGATCAGATTGGAAAGGAAGTTTTATTCCTCCAACGGTGGAAGCTCTTCTACCGACGTTAGGTCTTCATCTATCGCGGTCTTGAACGTTGTCCAATCGATATTACGAGTGAGGTCGTACGCGATGTTAACGGATTCCGACGGATTGAACCCACTGGCAATCTGCAAGTTGTCATAGAGGTCATATATCAAAGTAGAACGGTTTTCATCATACAGTTCCCCCCAGTCTGTACTAATATCTGATGATTCTAATATCCCATGATCAACCGTGGAGCAGGAAGTACTTAACATATATCTGAAAGTTGTTTTCGATTAACAACGGCTCTAGGAGGAATATAAACAGAAGCAATACAAAGGCTCTTACCTTTAATAATAGCCTGACCTGCGACAACTTCAATACCGTAAAACGGGGTAACATTGATAGTTTTTTAAAGTATATTCTAAATATTTTTTACAGCAATGACTGTTTTTCAAATTTTATATTTTTAAAACAAGTACTGAGGATCCAAGAGTCAATTCGTTAGTAATATGTTTAACGGAAATTAAAGCATTTGCACTATTTTTTAGTTTTGTGGCCGAACATCAGTATTTTGATTTGAGGTTACTTTGATAATGCTCGATGAATGTAGAAAAAAAAATGCGTGTAACTCAAACAATTTTGTTCTTTAAATATGAAACTTTGAATGAGTATATAATCTGAAAACATCATAAGCAATAAGAATACAACATTGAATTTGTGATGGCTATATTGGAAATACATTTCGTAAGCGATGGTTTGAGTGCTTTTTCAAACAGGCGAAGAACACGAAAATTGTTTTTTAATATGTTTGTAAAATATGTAACACATACTATGTAAACAACTATATACGATATCAACGGAAAAACCCTTAGGTACAATATGGAACCAATGTTTCTGATTTGGAAACAGCGCAGCGAGTAAATTTAATCATTGTATTATACTATCAAAATTACCCGCCTTATCAAAGATACCCCGTTTTACGGTACCTGGAAATTGTGGAAGATTCATACTATAGAAAGAAATGGCACTTTTTGATCCCCAAAAGTACCCCTCCTCCACGTAGATCCTCACGATCCAGTCGAATAATGTTGAAATCATTAAAAGGAAGATCGATATCTGAAGAGAGCCAAGTTTCACAAAGAGAAAATGCACCACAATCATTATTGTGAACTAAAAACTTAAAAGAGTCTAATTTAGGAATAAGACTTCGGTAATTCCACTGTAGTACAGTGATCAAATTCCCGACCTCGTTTGGAAAATTATCCATCGAAGGAAATGATCGCTGCAAGGAGGGGCCACTTCAATGTCAATTGCTTCAAGAAGGTCTTCACAGAAGGAAGCATTGCCAGAACAATGCTTTTCAGAGGATCAGAAATATCGAGATACTTGAAGATACCGTCCACAATCTTATCGAATGAGAACAACCCAGATGAAGAAAGGGGTTCTGTTCTGAAAATTGGGGCATCGGGGGTTTTGGATGTCCCCGGAAGAGGTGGAAAATCCTGGGTATAATCAGTTCTGCGGAATCCAGGAGGAGTAGAAGTCTCCTTTTTTCCACCACTCATTGATTTGGGCAAGCTGATTTGGGGTTCTTGATCTGCAACTTTCCGCGAACGGATGCGTTTTCGTTTCCGTGCAGAAAAACTGAAAGAAGTTCCCTCCTCAGCCAAGTCAGAGTCAGTCTCGTCATCTGACAAAAGAGAAAAGGGATTTTTGTCATTGGTCGATGGCGTGGTCGGCTTAAGCATTTCTGCAAAAGACTGCCGGGAACGTTCCTTAAGTGAACGTTTTAGTTTCTCCCCGCGTTGTTTGTACACCGGGCACGACGAGCGACCATGAGGAGGAGATTCTTTGCAGTACACGCATTTTGGTGCGCATGCTTCTCCCCGCATTTGGAACAGCGTGCCTTGCTGCCACAGTGAGAGGTCGTATGTCCCAACTGCTTACAGTTTTGGCAGTTCATGACCCGAGGAACAAACAAGCGCACAGGTAGTCGAAGATTTCCCAGCTCGATGTAGTGAGGAAGGGCTGAACCAGAAAAGGTCACACGAAACGAGTCTGTGGGGGTAAAGCTCTTTTTACCCTCGCTGACAGATACTGAGCCCAGTTTTTGGACATCCAGTATCTTCACCGGGGGGAGCAAGGGGTTCTTGAACCGGCCAACCGCCTGCTTCTCCAAGATCTCGGGGGTCAGACTCGCTTCGGTGACCACACCTCCGATCTCCACATCACGAGCTGCGATGCACACTCTATATTCAAGTTTAAAGAGTTGGGAGGCAGCAATCTCGTTAGCCTGCTTCAGGTTAGCAACAGTGATGCCACATTTACAGATTTATCTGTCATCATACAGATTTTTTTTCAATATTTTGATACAGATATCTGTATATACAGATTACAGATTTTTGAAAAATATACAGATTTTTCAGATTTTTCAAATTAAGGGAATATTGTTTGTATTGTTTTTATATTTATCAATTCCGCTAAATAATCGTTTCTTCCTTCTGAGCAGCTTGAATTCAATTTGAGCATCAAACCCAAATCGTATTTTTCACTAAATAAATTATTATTGTTTTAGCTTCGAATGGACTTCTGATGTTCAGATGTTCTGATTTCTCGTTGGAAGTGATAGGGGAATTTACGTATTCTCGGCAACCTAAGCAGCGACCTTCTTTCTATAGCCTTTTTCTCTGAGGAACGCACACATATGCAGTATTGGTTTGTTCACAATCTTTTGCTGCCAGCTGCTCTAACAATTTCAGTCGAAAGAATTGTCAAAAACTGTTTTGAAACGCTTTTACAAAGCTCCAATCTTCTCTACTGAGTGCGAGTATTGTCGGCAACCAGTTTTTCTTCGGCAACCGTTCCATTTGAACTGCATTTAAGTCT
The DNA here is from genome assembly GCF_037179485.1 of Ochlerotatus camptorhynchus. NCBI lineage: Eukaryota > Metazoa > Arthropoda > Insecta > Diptera > Culicidae > Ochlerotatus > Ochlerotatus camptorhynchus. The sequence continues at coordinate 471,306 of NW_027040612.1, read as the reverse complement.
GTTGTTCTTTTATCGGCTACTCGAAATCAGCTACAATTAGTGCGTGTGTTGCATTTCAAGAAAACCTTGCTAGATTGCTTTTTCTCAGTGGTAGAAATATAGTCAAATTGAAGCTGAAAGCATAAAGAATCATTTGCATGCATTCAGCGAAGTGTTTTCGTAAGGAAATCCAGTAAAAATAGTGTTTCAATTTGTGTTGCCGAAAATAGTCTGTCATGCCGAAGCCGTCATTTCCCCTATTAGTTTCCCTTTATATTTGTTTAATTAACCATGGCTCATGGTGAAAGATAAGAAGGTTAAATAAAAATATTTTTGTCAGCACGGTAAGCAAGGCATTTTAGAAAACCCTCAAAGTGGTTGATTACAGTTTGTGAGTCGAAAAGTCAATTGGATATTTTTATTTTTGAAAAGCGTATTTACAGAAATAATGAATAATGTAATGCAATTCGACTAAACTTCCTGTAAAAGTTAAGTGTTATGTCCAATGTCCAGATAAAGGTTTGCGTAATCTCAGATATAAAAAAAAAATCAAATTCTAAGGAATTGTGATAGTTACTTCATTTAAGAAATTTTCTTAATGTTTTGTATTTTCGACAGTAGAAGATATACTAAAACACTTTAAAAATCAAGATTGTAGGATTTTATGATTTTTAAAATAGACCAATTCTTTAGAAAGCAATCTTTAGTAATTTTTCATGATTCTAAACATTAAACAAACTCCTTCTGAGCTATGAATTTGCTCAATGGAGATTTACGTAAATCCGCACTGAGACCATAATACAGAAATTGTACAGATTTTTTTTACAGATTTTTGTCAACCAGATACAGATTTAAAAGATTTTTTGCGATGAAAATAAATTATTTTTTTAATGCGTTTATTTTTCCAGGCTCATTTGCCGTAACTTTGCGGAGCCAATATTCATTGTTTGGATTACAAAATTTCTTAAAACTATTACTTTTACTCGCGGCTATCTCGAGGTTAGGGGTAACACATTGTAACAAATGGATGGCAGGGTAGGGATTGAGAACACAAGGTTTGGAGAGCAATGTGCTCTTGATCTCGAACTAAGCGACCAACTGATGAAAAAGACAAACATGGGGGTACACCGATGGGCAGCTAACAACTTGGGGGAACACAAGATAACACTAACAACTAAATCCTCAGATCTATCCGTTTTAAAAGTACATAAATTAAATTGCAATAGTCGAGATCTCGGCTCGCCAAGATGTCTCTAACGGGCCGCATAGGTTGTTTTCCTCGGGCCCTGAGGGATGCGGATAACTCGGATCTAGCAACACAATGTAGGGTGCATGACCAAAGTACGTGGTCGATATCGTGATAGCCACTACCACAAGCGCATCAATTGCTGCCTGCGAGCCCGATTCGGAAGAAATGCGAGTCTAACGAGTAGTGATTGGACATGAGCCTTGACATGACACGTATAAAGTCACGGCTCATGTCCAATCCTTTGAACCATGGCTTGTTCGATACCTGTGGGAGAATAGAATGTAACCATCTTCCCAGATCACTCTCATTCTATTTTTGTTGCCAGTTGGTGAGGACGTGCTGACGGGTAATTGAAAAAAATTCCGCAAAGGCGATTTTTCGATCAAAAACATCGCCTTCCATAGCGCCCACCTTAGCTAGCGAGTCCGCTTTCTCATTACCCGGAATTGAAAAATGAGATGGGACCCAAACTAAGGTGATAGTATAGGAGCAGTTAGATAAAGTACTCAATTTAGCTCGGATTTCGGTCAGGAAATACGAGGAGTGCTTCATCGGCCTCATTGATCGAATAGCCTCCAACGAGCTAAGGCTATCAGTAAAAATAAAATAGTGATCAGATGGTAGTGAGGCAATTTGCTCTACTGCGTAGAATATGGCTGCTAGTTCCGCAACGTATACGGAACAGGGTTTTTGCAGTTGATATGAGGCGCTATGAAATTCGTTGAATACTCCAAATCCAGTGGAAGCGTTTATAGTTGACCCATCTGTGAAAAAACTCTTATTGTTACTGACATGGTGGTACTTGTTTGCAAAAATTAAGCGAACAACCATCGACCGATGGTGATCTGGTATTCCACGGATTTCTTGCAACATGGTCAGATCAAAATTTACAGAGGAACTATAAAAGTCTTGGAGGCAAACACGAGAGGAATTGAATGAAGAAGGGCCAATCTCCAGCGTCATGTACTCGTAATAGAGACTCATGAATCTTGTTTGAGGATTTCTGTCGAGCAGCTTCTCAAAGTTTTCTATTACCAATGGGTTCATTACTTCACAACGGATAAGAAACCGGAAGGACAGTTCCGCGAAACGATCTGTCAGTGGGAGAACACCCGCGAGTACTTCGAGGCTCATCGTATGCGTCGAGTGCATACAGCCAAGCGCGATTTGGAGGCAACGGTATTGAACCCGTTGCAGCTTCAAGATATGTGTTTTCGCCGCGGATTGAAAGCAGAAGCTACCGTACTCTAGAACCGACAAGATGGTTGTTCGATACAACCTGATCAGATCTTCCGGGTGTGCTCCCCACCAAGTTCCAGTAATTGTACGAAGAAAATTGATTCTTTGTTGGAATTTTTGTTTCACATACGCAATATGTTTTCCCCACGTGCTTTTGGAATCGAACCAGACACCTAAATACTTGAAAGATATACTTTGAGTGATTGTTCTACCCTTTAGTTGAAGCTGTAACTGTGCAGGATGATGCTTCCTAGAAAAAAACAACTAAGTTTTCTCCGGAGAGAAATCGATACCTAGCTTCATAGCCCAAGTAGACAAATTGTCTATGATATCTTGCAATGGCCCTATAACGGACACAACCCCGTCATCTGCAAGCTGCCTTAGCAAGCAATTTTCATCAAGATAACCATCAATGTCTTTTACATGAAAAATTATAAAGAAGGGGGCTTAAACATGAGCCCTGGAAGAGACCCATGTAACTAATTCGTGAAGTTGTCGAGTTTCCATGAGAGACGCTCATATATTTCTCAGACAGCAAGTTGCTCAAATAGTTGTTCATAATTGGTGAAAGCCCACTATCGTGGAGTTTATCCAAAAGGACATCGATACAAACAGAATCAAAAGCCCCCTTAATGTCCAAGAAAACTAAATCCATTTGCTGTTTTTGCGCATAGGCCAGTTGAATTACAGTTGAAAGCAACGCAAGACAGTTTTTGTCGGTGACGTCATTTCTATCAGAAGTGACATCTTAGTGCTACAATTTGTTGTGTCCTATACACGACCGCAGTATGACGTAGAACCACGCAAAATTGATGTATGTCATGCATTTTTGACTTAATCTTAAACTTTTCAAGTATTTCAATGTTTCGGTTATGGTACACTTTTTCTTCCTTGATTTGGTTTCCGTGCTAAGCACCAATGCTACCAATTATCAAAATGGTTGGACTCATCTAATATATACCCATTATTTTATATAACATGCTTTATATTTTTTTATATATCAACTTTATTATATAGTTAATAACATAAATGTCTCAAAAAAGTGATGCATAAAAATGTCAGTTATTCAAAATATAGCAAAAAATAGCAGCCATTTTTTTACAGTGATTAGTGTAGACCTTGCTGGGTAAAATAACGAACACAGTTCAACAGGCAACTGCAGGCATTTTCATATAACAATAGTTGAATAATGCATATGGTAAATTCTTTCAAATTTGATGAAATTTTGTTTTGTGTGTAAAACATGATAAGGTATTATTGATCTGAAGACTACACACAAACAGAAACACAAGCACAGAAGCACGTAGATTCTTCACTAACTCAGCCCAAATAAGTGCAATAACTGGTATTAATGAAGAATCAATCGACCGATGTGATACAATTCTTCGTACGTTGTCTTCCGGATTTTCGATCAACATAACAGCATTTCGAAATTTTGCTGAAGAAAGTGCTCTTCTTTATGTTAGCCTTTATAAATGGTATCCAATGCCAGCCTCTGTCCATAAGGTTTTAATCCACGGATCACAAGCAATCCAAATTGCATTGCTTCCAATTGGTATATTAAGCGGGGAGGCTCAGGAAGCCAGAAAGACTTCAGAAAATTTCGGGAACGATACAGTCGCAAAACAAGTCGAAAGGACACTATGGAGGACGTTTTCCATAATATGCTGCTTTCAACAGATCCACTTATATCGACAATGAGATCCATTCCAACGAGAAAGGATGGACATTTTAAACCAGCAGTTTTAAGTCTCGTAGTAATCTATTCAGATCAATGACATCTTATCATGTTTTACACACAAAGCAAAATTTCATCAAATTTGAAAGAATTTACCATATGCAATGTTCAAATAATGTTATATGAAAATGCCTGCAGTTGCCTGTTGATCTGTGGTCGTTATTTTACCCAACAAGGTCTACACTAATCACTGTAATAACATTGGCTGCTACTTTTTGCTATATTTTTAGTAATTGACATTTTTATGCATCACTTTTTTGATACATAATAATAATAATAATAACTTTATAATAAAGCATGCTATATAAAGTAATGGGTATTTAAAGGATGAGTTTATCCATTTTATAATTATCAGAGTATAAAACTTATACATTTGACGTATATAGGTGAAAAAAAGGAAAAACGCAATTTTAGAGGTTAGTTTTCCAAATTGCCCGATATCTCACTAACTGTGAGTCATAGAGTTTCAGTGTCTTGCACAAAATTTCTCAACACTGCAAATTACACAACTTTGCCGTGAAAACCATTCGGCTAGGATGCTCCGTTCAAAAGATAGACTCGAGCGCCACCTATGTGGCGTAAAAATGAACTAATATAAAAGTGCCATGCCGTCCGAAGTGGTAATGAGCAGAATCACGACAGCAGCGCTGTTTTATATCTTTTCAGGTTCAAGCAGAACGATGTGCAACCGCACCTGATAGGATTTTCCGCCGTTTTTGAATAATGGGACGGAGCAGAAAGTATCTTTTGTGCAGAATATGTAAAAAAGGCTCGACTTCGGATGTTAATCTAATTGAATATATAGAGGTACCAGACACGTTTTACATGATAGGACTAGGAACTGTAATTAATAATAATTGAAATTTCAAAGGAACTAAAGTTGAAAAGACGCATCTGTGTCACTTGATAAGTTATACATACTTTGACTATATGTTTTTAGTATTACTTCTACGTGAAGTCAACGATTTACATAGTTGAAGATGCTAATTTCAAATAACAGACTGTAGTGGCAATTTTTATACGATAGATGTAGTAGATGAAAGCATAGAGTTGATAGTTCCGTTAGAGTACGGCAGTGTGAAGATTGTATATAGATATTAGAATAGCGAACTAGGACAACTTTTAAGGAAGGTACAAATCGGTTTTTTCATCTCTCTTTACCAAACTCCCCCTTTGGAGAGGGATGGTGAGGGGTGTCTGTCCCCCCCCGCCACCACTGGCAAAAAGAGATGAAAACCGACCCGTTCAAGTACCAACTGTGTGTTTGAAACAGTTCTACCGATTTTTACCGCACTTCAATTGTTATTTGAAGGAAGGCATCCAGTCGTAGGTTTGGAAATTGCAACTATTGAAAGGTACAATAGCAACACCTACCCCACCCGTGTCCCCCCGAGATCGTCTAGTCGACATTTCCAAACCTACGACTGGATGCCTTCCTTCAAATAACAATTGAAGTGCGGTAAAAATCGGTAGAACTGTTTCAAACACACAGTTGGTACTTGAACGGGTCGGTTTTCATCTCTTTTTGCCAGTGGTGGCGGGGGGGGGACACCCCTCACCATCCCTCTCCAAAGGGGGAGTTTGGTAAAGAGAGATGAAAAAACCGATTTGTACCTTCCTTAAAAGTTGTCCTAGTTCGCTATTCTAATATCTATATACAATCTTCACACTGCCGTACTCTAACGGAACTATCAACTCTATGCTTTCATCTACTCCATCTATCGTATAAAAATTGCCACTACAGTCTGTTATTTGAAATCAGCATCTTCAACTAAGTTATACATGTAAACCACACAAATTCAAGAAGTCAAAAAAAAAAGTCAATGTTTTACAGTCAGACAACTATCTATCGAACAGGACGTTCCGAGTCTCTCTGAATGGCATCACATGCTGGGGTTCCACAAGGAAGCATCCTTGGCCCCATTCTATTCAACCTGTTCACCTCCAACCTGTCAACCTGTTCCTTGGATCGTTGTCTTTGTTCGCAGATGACACATCCATCGTCTACAAGGGTAGGGTCATCGGAGCTCTGACTGCCAAACTTCAAAGAGACCTGAACGTCCTGTCTGAATATTTCATTAGCTGGAAGATCCGTATCAACGCGGCAAAGACCCAGGTCATCATATTTCTACACTCTAAATCTCCCAGACTTTTCTCGTCGGTGAATAATAAGATTTGCCTGAACGGCATAGTGGTGATTTTCAGGGAGCACATTGATAAAACCAAAACCAAGTGTAACATCTTGATAATATCACTGTATCCACTCATCAACAGGAGGTATCCCTGAAAAATAAGCTTTCTGTCTACAAACAAATCATCCTTCCCGTAATAGAATACGGGATGCCAATCTGGGAGAGTTGCACCAAATTCCATCACCTTAAACTCCAAAGGATCCAGAAAAAGATCCTTAGGATGATCGTAAACAGTCCCCCGTGGACTAGAAATTCTGAGATCCACCTCCTGGCTGGAGTTCAGACATTAGAAGAACAGAGAGTATTCATCCTGGAAAGGTTCAGAGACATCTGTCTGAGATAAAATCATACGTGATCTAGCACGTTAGGTTAAGTTATTCTCGTAGTTAAGTAGGTTTTTCACCTTTTTTTTTTCAATTTAAACAAAACACACCCCCAAAGGGGTATTCTGTAAACTAGTTGATAAACGCAAATATTAAATTAGAATATCAAATTAAACAAAGATGAGGAGCCAGGTAGGCTAATCAATTAAAATGTTAAATCAATGTACTATCATAATCAACAGAAATAAACATAATTTTACTACTACTACTACTAATACTTTTAAAGTCATTTGTTGGTAATTCACCATGAGAATAGAATGTATGCCTTTTTTAAACAATTTTTTTCTCAAATTAGAAAGTTTTGGCTCTATGGTAAACGGGTAAACAATTAACGGAATATACGCCATGATCCACCTTAATCCGCTGACTTGCTCCTGCTTGCTGCAGGACCAAGTGCCAAGCCGTTCGAAGCGGTAATAAGCAGAGGCATGACAGCAGTGCTGTTTTATATCTTTTCAGGTTCAAGCAGAACGATGTGCAACCAAATGGTACTCGATTTTGACGACTGGGTTAGGGAAAACCGTTTATTTCATGAAAAACAGAGATAAAATTATCATTTGTACATTTTTCAAATGTTTTTTTTTTGTGAAAAATTGTAAAAAAAAATATTTATTGCAGCAGATGCGTAATGCAATATCCTATCGATTGGCGTATTTGGATTTTATGTTCTTTTATAAATGACAAAGTTACAAGCGCTCAAAACCTAACACTATTTCACCACACATGATTTATGATTTGCACCCCAGTATAGTCGACAAAGACGTAGTTCAACGTCAAAAAATTACAGTATCCAAAATGACAGAATTTTTACAAAAATGTTAATGATTTGTCATAACACATTACCCCTAGTTTCATGCTAATCGAAGAAGATCGAGTCTTATTTTTGTTGGCCTGCAACTGGTCACTTTCCAAATCTGAAATACTATTTAGGGGTTATTTTTCATTTATATAAGTCAGTTCAAAAACAGGCATAAAACGGTTTCACGTTAGAATTTTATTTTTAAACTTAGGTGAATTGTGCGCCTTATCACAAAGCGTTACTTTATTATCTTGCATCTGCGCTTCCTTCAAGAGTTTAGGTAGAGTAGATAGCAAAAGTGCGAGTACCTAATTCAGCCATGATTTTGAATCCCGGCAGCAGCACTTCTGGCTTTTTGAAATTTGATATTCAATCTTAAAGATGGGTGCCATGAGGGTGGGACTGTTTTATACGATGATGATCTAAAAATAAAGAAGCACGCTGTGAATGTGTTACTACACATGTGTTAACAGTTACAACAGTCAAGCTTATACCAAATTTAGCCTTCGTCTTGTTGCGTACTCTCAACATAGTGTTCTATGCACTTGTACAGTTGTTAATTGATAACTTTCGATGCCTGTTCCAATTTTGCATTAATATACTGCCGTTGTACGCATAAGAGTCCCACGGTGCATAAGGATTGCATAGAACATGGGACAGTTCTAATCCCAGGGAAAAAAATCTAGACCGGACCGGGAATTGAACCCAGCCACCTACAGCATGGTCTACCTTGCTGCCTTTACCGACTGAGCTGAGTATTAGTATTTACCCTAATGTGTAATTTTGTAATAACCTATCTTATGAACTAGGATGTTAAAAAAACACACACAATAACAAGAAAGGTGATAAAATATATTCAATTTAACTTCTTTTAGTATATGTATACTAAATAAAACAACACAAGATATAATAATCTTGTTATTTCCATCGGGTAGCCACCACACTTCATCGACGTGACAATAGAGACCCAGCAGCACACTGCACAGAATGCTTGTTTTACAAATTTGCTCCAGCTAGTCGTTTACGTTGCCGCAATCATTGTGTTAGAATCCTAAAACAAATACAAGCCTGGCGCTCTAGGTTGTCAATTTACTTGGCAGTAATAATTCCTCAACTCCCCAGACAGCAGCACCTTCTTTCGCGCGACGCAAGCAACCAGCAAGCAGTTCCCCGAGCACAGAGCGAGATTGGGCCAGCCAATTTATTCAAAGCATACGCGTTGTAACTGCACAGCTACCCAACCAATCTTATAGTAGGTTGCTGCCCATGGAAAGGCGACAGTTTCGCTAATTGAAAGTGTGGTTAAAAAGCGATAATTCATATTAGCAGAAAATCGGCCCCGGCATGGCGTCGAAAATTGAGTGGTTTTATCTGATGTTTTGTAAATATGCATTGAATATGTTAATCGTGTGGCAGCTCAGCCGCAGAGACTCGTGGACACTGAACAGATGGCTTGACCGTGTTTTCTACGACATCGGCGATGAAGATTGTCCGCCAACGAGAGCAGTTATTGCGGTTGTTGTGTAATGCAAAGCTGCCTTTCAGCAGATCAAATTGGCGCATGTCAACCGGGCCTAATGCAATTGTGTGCCACTCGAATTAACGCGTTCAGGAACAAGTAGATGTGAAATAATTTTCCACTTGAGATGATGTTGCACCAAAACATTGATTGACCGCGACATAAAATTTTCTTTAGTAACGTTCTTAATTTGATATCATAAACATGGAACTTTATTGCAACCAATTATGACCATCCGCCCAAGAAGGGGGTTAACGACATTTTTGACCCCTTGTGGAGAAACATTTCTCCATTTTTAATCGTGCAAATTGCCGTAGGTGTCAAAGCCCTTCCATCGGAGAGGACCCAATAAAGATGGATATCACCGGCGAGTAAATGCCACATTTATGATTTCTTTCCTTTCGGTTGGTCATTTTCTGCGGCGGCCGCTCGCTTTATGGGTAGTTTTGTAGCTTATTTCACGTGCGGCTGACTTTGGACAAATGACTTCTAATAGAACCAACAACGACGATGACGACGACAGAGAGCTGAAGGTACTGTGGCGTGCTACCAGCCACTGCACCACCAAGCCGCCAGAGAACATTAAAGCGCAAAAGTGCTAACTGCAGCCAAAATTAACTTTCCTTACTGGAGATATGCATCCGACACGAGCCTTTGCAGTCAGTCAGTCAGTCAGCCGGTTGGTTTATTGGAAGGAAAAAAGTCGTAAACATAAAGTGCATTCAGTTGGGTGCAAAGTTGCTGAAAATTGCTGGGCTTAGCCCAACAGAAACGAACACGATGATGTTGATGAGGTTGATAATGATGCTGTCGCCCCACATGGATTTGTTTCTGTTTTTATTGACTTCCGGTAAGTTTGTGGCTACCAGCCGGCAGAATCGAGTTGTCGGCACGGGAGTTTCTGGTGTTATTGTTATTGTGTCTAATTAAGGTGTAAAGTAAATTTCAGCACGGAACACGACGGGGGCTTATTTTAACAACAAACAATTTCCTGGCTCTGGTTTGAAGATCAACACATATTTAAATTGACTCTATGGCATGAGAGGTTCTCTCGCATGGAAGAAGACTTCTATCCCATATAAACTTTCGGTAATTATTGAAATTCTTTCTTCTTGATTAGTCAGGGTTTTTTTTACTTACTTAAGGGTCCTGTGCACCACCAGCGGTGCAAAGGGCCAACGTGAAAGACTTCCATCCTGGGCGGCTGCTCGCTTTTGCCTTGACCTGGGCCCAGGTCAGATTCTTATCGACTTGCTTAATTTCCTTATTGAGGCTCCGCCGCCATGAGCCCCTGGGTCTGCCTCTGCTGCGATGTCCTGCTGGATTCCAATCCAGCGCTTGCTTGCAGATTTCGTTTGCGCCCCGTCGAAGTGTGTGGCCGACCCACCTCCACTTTCGCTCTCGAATTTCTGTTGCTATCGGCTTCTGATGACATCGACGATGGAGCTCGGCATTCGAGATCCAGTTGTGAGGCCACCAGGCACGAATTATATACCGCAGGCATCGATTGATGAAGACCTGCAGCTTTTGAGTGTTTTCCGTTAAAACACACCACGTCTCGCTGGCGTATAACAACACAGATTTCACGCTCGAGTTGAAAATTCTGATTTTGGTGCGTTGACTTATCTGGTTGGATCTTCATACGTTTCGTAAACTCGCAAAGGCAGCCCTAGCCTTCTTGATTTGTGCACCTATGTCGCTCTTGGTCCCGCCGTCCGACGCTATTTGGCTGCCAAGATATTGGAAACTTTCGACCTTCTCCACTGCTTGCCCCGCTACCGTAAAGTTGGAAGGGTTGCCCGTGTTGATATCCAACGATTTGGTCTTGTTGACGTTGATGGTGAGACCCGCCGCAGAGGAGCGTTCGGCTAGGTCATTGAGCTTACTCTGCATATCAGAGCGCCGTTGTGCTAGTAGAGCAACATCATCAGCCAAATCGAAGTCGTTGAGATGCTCCATGCTGATAGGCTGCCAAAGCAGCCCACGGTTCGGTTCACGGTCAATTGCACCTACCATGATCTCGTCGATTACGATGAGAAACAGTAGCGGTGATAGTATACATCCTTGTCTCACACCAGCGACTACCCGGATAGGGTCGGACAAGGCTCCGTTATGCAGAACTCTGCACGTGAAAGCCTCATACTGCGCTTCGATGAGGTTGACGATTTTATCCGGGACTCCCTTGCGTCTCAGGGCGCCCCACAGATTCTCGTGATTGAGACGTTCGGAAGCTTTTTCGTAGTCAATGAATACCATATAAAGAGACTTCTGGAATTCATTGACCTGCTCCAGGATGATGCGGAGCGTGACAATATGGTCCACACAAGATCTTCCGGCACGGAATCCTGCCTGCTGCCGTCGGAGAGTCGCGTCGATCTTCTCCTGTATCCGATTCAGGATAACTTTGCACAGAACTTTGAGAACAATACACAGTAACATGATGCCTCGCCAATTGTCGCACACAGTCAGATCCCTCTTCTTTGGGACCTTCACTAAGATGCCCTGCATCCAGTCGGGCGGAAAAGTCGCGGTGTCCCAGATATTACAGAATAGTTGATGCAACATTTGTGCGGATAGCATAGGGTCAGCTTTGAGCATCTCTGCTGATATGCGTTCGACCCCTGGAGCCTTGTTGGATTTCATGCTTCGGATAGCTGCTTCAATATCCTGCAGTGATGGGGCCTCGGAATTGACGCGAGAGATGCGCCGCACCCTAGGCGGATCATGCCGAGATGTTGATGGCTGGTTGGCCGTTGAAACTTGAAGAAGTTGTTCGAAGTGCTCAAACCAGCGTTTCAGCTGGTCAGTGGGGTCGGTAAGCAATTGTCCATTAGTGTCCTTCACTGGCATCCTCGGGTTCATCCTTGCTCCACTCAGGCGTCGTGAGATATCGTAGAGGAGGCGTATATCGCCAGTGTTTGCGGCTTTATCCCCTTCGTCGGCCAGGGAGTTCACCCACGCTCGCTTGTCCCGTCTGCAAGAGTGCTTGACTTCCTTCTCTAGATCCGAGTACCGTTGACGGACTTCGTTCTTGGCTCCTCTGGTTCTCGCCCGCTCTATTGCGGCTTTTGCTTCTCTACGCTCCTCAATCTTCCGCCAGGTTTCATCTGTGATCCACTCTTTCCTCTGGGTGCGCAGCTCACCCAAGTTGTTCTCGCTTGTTTCTATAAAGGCATTCTTGATGGCCGTCCATTGTTCTTCTACGCTGCCACCTTCTGGAACGTCCGCAGCTCGAGTCTCAAGTTCTTCAACAAAAGACCTTTTTACCGCTGGATCTTCAAGTCGGCGTGTGTTGAACCGCCGCCCGAGTCTCTCCTCCCGTCGCTGGATCCGCGCCATGCGTAGGCGGATTTCACCGATTAGAAGGTGATGGTCAGGCGCGATGTCGGCGCTGCGTTTATTCCGAACATCAAGAAGGCTCCGTCTCAATTTTCGGCTGATGCAGATGTAGTCGATCTGATTTTCGGTATGTCCATCACGGGAAACCCACGTGACTTTGTGCACTGGCCGATGGGGGAAGAGCGAGCTCCCGATCACCATGTCGTTATTGCCACAATAATCTGGCAACGATTATCCTCTCATTAACAGGCTCCCACTGATGAGCGCAGCACTTGCCTGGACGCTAAGTAGGAGACCAACTCCACGATGGCGGGGAGCGTTTTCACCTCGAATATCAGAGTATAGTAGTACCTGTCCCGACGGCAGTTTGTGTTCTCCAAAGTTTGGCCAACGAACTTCACTCAGTCCAAGGATTTCTAGCTTCATGCGTCGCGCCTCGTTGGCGAGTTGTGCCAGTTTACCCTGCTGGGCTAACGTCAATACATTCCATGATCCAATTCGTGTCCGATGTTTTGCGCTAAAAGTCGTTGCCGTTAAATCAATTCGATGTCTTTCTCTGTTGGTTTCTGTAACAATTGTAAAGGTTTCAGAGACAGTAGGTGGTTGGCCTAAGGTCTCCTATCCGCCGTGATGGGGCTGCCATCTTAGATGTAGCTTCCGGGGAAGAGCATTCCTTATTCAGCCGCTGGATGCCAGTCAGACGCTGTTTGAGCCGCACCTCCATGGTGAACAGACGCTCGGGTTGGCGAAGCGTGCTATGGTTTCCTATCATCCTCTGTTCATGAACATCGCAACGAATGTTAGAAATTGACCATGCAGGCGATGTAATGGTTTTTTGTCTTTTTTATTACGTGTTCTATCTACGCTTTCGACTATACCAGTAAGCTTGTAGAACCACGCACATTGTAGAACATTGTAGAACGACGCACACACTTGCCTCGAATCTCTCCAGCAGAAAAAGCATACGAAGTCGAGTATGCGAGAAAATGAGCGCTTCATGTTTGCTTTTAGGCTAGTCATATTCATAAGCATGGAGAGAGCAGTGGAGAAAGTACAGGTCTGATAATCGCAACGTGTGTGGTTCGAGTCCAGTCCGGCAGTCTGTTTCCTTTTTTTTTCGATATAACTAATTTACCTCACTAATACACTTTACATTTTTCGGTCTCCAATTTTCTTGCATTGGACCGTAGCTAGGTGTATCGCATCCTCGGTTCATGCGGTCTCTACTAACATCCTCTGATGATGAATCCCACATAATTGTAAGCGAATCTTACATGCCCCGGTTGGGTGTACCAATCACCGACGAACACCGATTGCCATCTATTGACAACAATCGAATGTGCAGGAAGGCAGCTTCCACACTTGCGTAGGATATCACATGGATATCGGAACCAATGCCATTACTTCCCTTCCACAGGAAGACGTGACCAGAGATTTTTATACCTCAGAAAAATCCCACCGACCTCGGCTGAGATTGAACCCATACCCATTGGAATGAGTTAGCAGTCACGGTTACCACTAAACCAACGTTGAATATGATGTTACAAAATGCGCTGGATGGGCTGTATTTGTCAAAAGTTCTCTGAACTTTTCATCGAACTTCAGGGAACTTTGATTGTGAACTTCAGGGAAGTTCTGTAAACCTTAGGGATTTTACAAAGTACATTGATGTTCAGGGAAGATCCGTAAAATTTCTTAGGAAAATCTATGAAATTTGGTCGGAAATTGTGCGTTTTTCGTTGGACTTTTAGGAGCATTTCGCCTGAAATTCAAGAACTTTGCCTGAAATTCAGATCATTTCGCCTGAAGTTCAGATAAGTTCGCCTGAATTCCAAAGAATTTTGTATTGGGTATGTTTTTCTTCAAACTGAACTAGCTTCGTTGAACAATACACACACTTAATTTTTTCTACCGAGATTGGCCGTGCAAATCTCGGCAAAAAGAAGTTTTACTGAGATCTCAGCAAAAGTGACATTTGATTGCTGAGTCTCGGATAGTGCGTAGCTGAATCTCAGCAAACAAATGAAATGTTTGCTGAGATCTCAGTAAAAAGTGTGCCGAGATTTGCACAACCGAGCTCGGTAGAAAAAAAAAAACTAAGTGCGTAGAAGTAGGTATTCGAAGACGGCTTCTAGCGTCGACGGCAGATCCTAAAGCAGCAATGAGCAGAATATTGTAGACTAAAAATTGAAATAGACGGAACAACCAAACGTAAAAATAACTTTAAACGCAAATTTCTTGAGAATCAAAACACATCCACGCAATCTAACACCAGAAACTTCCGTAAGTGTGTTTTGATTCTCGAGAAATTTGCGTTTAAAGTAATTGTTTACGTTTGGTTGTTCCGCCTATTTCAATGTATGGTCTTGTACGCTTCTTCCGCCTGCAAAACTGAATTCACTCACACCTTGACATGATCTATGCGAGAAACAATGGCTGCGTGCTTCCTAATTTTTATCCTCTCTGGTGCTTACCGAAAGGGGTTTAACAATTTAATCTAAATTTATGAAAAACTGGATTTAGTCACGTGCTATCCTCGATGGAGCTAACCACTATTATGGAACTTGGATAAACTTTAAATACCGTCGTGGTTTGGATTATTTTCAACGTGTTTTCTTAGGGTCGTGTTAATTAACTCTGATATCGACATCAAAGCAGCCGAACATGCATGATCGGATTTCAATCCGAGGATAATACCAGTTGGAGTTTACCGCCATAAGAGTGCTTAAAATTTTGGTTGTGGGACAAATTGTCGAAACACAAAACGTCGAATAGCGACACCGGTGGTGTAGTGATAAGCGTGATTACCTCTCACACCAGCAAGCCTGGGTTCAATCCCAGTTGGTGCCGCCGGGATGTTCTGCGGCATGACATCTTGGTGCTCAGCTCGGAAAACAAGATCGGTGGAAAACCAATCAAGGAAAAAAAAAGTCGAATGACAACAGGTGGAAAAGACAAAATGTCGAAGGTACAAAATGTCGAAGATACAGCATTCCGAATGGGCCGAACGTCAAATAATGTGAAGGGAGTCGTAAGGTTGAATGATGCGAAGGGAGACAAATGGTTCAAAAAGGGACGAGAGATCGATTGAACAAAAGCTCGAATGGACAAAAGGTCGAATGGTTTAAAGAGACACAAAAGTATCAACGGCCTAAAGAGAGACAAAAGGTCAAATACCCAAACAACCAGAAGTCCTATAACAATGCACAGATAGTATCACATATAAGAATGACATACATCGTATTATGTTTGGCTTAAGTCGTACAGAATGCAATTTTTTTACGTTGAATCATTTTTCCATCGTAGGTACTGCATCACAAATTAAAATCGAATTTCATCGAAAAAAATTCAATTTTCAAATTGAATTAGCTATTACAGATTGAATAGTTTATCATGTCAAATCAACTCGTTTAAAAATAAATCTAAATTGGCTCGTAAATGGCCTCCACTTTGTACGTTTTTGCCATTTTTATGCATTCTATACGATTTTTTTGTTTGTAAATTTGTTTGTATATCGTAGAAACAATTTGAATATACGTGTATTCTGGTTGTCTCGGTGGCCCAAATAGGGGTTGTGTGACAAATGGCCGAAAAACAAAACGCAATTATAGCGAGCGGCTGCTGTATCGATATCAAAAGTCATTCAACACGTTCCAGTTGATCCGGGACAAGGAACGCCTCAGCAAACGGAAATCGGTCTTCCGGAAATTGAGCCGAGTGGCAGTCATGTTTTCATCAAAACGAATTTGAGATCCGTTCGCGATAGATATATCCAAAGCAGGGTGGAAATTGTCAAGAGTAACGATGACATCAGGCGCTTCAGTGCCGACACAGTCCAGAAATGCACTTTTCCTATCAAAAACCAAGTCAAGAAAACAGAACTGGAAATTGGGAACACGGTTTATCTGGCTCAGTCCATGAAAAGCCATGCCGTCAACAAGCAAGCGGCTGGCAGGAGTAGTTGAAGATGCAATCGGATCTGGAAACGCATAACCCTGGCCTGAGGGTGACCAGCTAAGCCCAGGCTGATTAAAATCACCAAGCAGAAGAAGCACATCCGTTATATCAGCCATGGACGATGCAAATTCTATAGCATCCAGATGAAGCTGCATTGTGCTGCAGTCATGTCGACGTTCAGGGGGAATATACACCGCTCCAATGAGGATGTTCCGCGAAGTGAGGCTGACCTTAGCCCAAACCACTTCAATTGTAGTAAATAGTTCGTTGGCGATCACGCAGGAAGCGAATGCGTTGGAAACAGCGATGAGGACACCACCACCGCGAGTACGAATGCTGTTGGATGAATTACGGTCTAATCTGTAGACAGTATAATAGTCACCAATCAGTTGCACTGAACTGATCCTCCCATCGAGCCAAGTTTCCGTGAATACATAAATGTCATATTCCCCGTCAAGCGCAGCCAGATAAACATCGTCCAATTTAGTCATGAGCCCCCTGGTGTTCTGATAGTAGACTCGTAAACCGCTAGAGGGTTCGGTGCGAGCCGTGTCAATGGTAACTTGTCCAGGATCACTATCAGGCAGCGAAAGATCACCTGGCGTAGAAAGGCTCGGAGTGGTGGCCATAAGCGAAGATGAACTGAAACCAAGTGGCGGATCAACAGTTGAATTCACACGGACGAGTTCATACTTGCCGTAAACGAGTGGTTGGAAGACCCCTTCACCAGGCCCGCACACAGGGCCGGGACGGCTGCAGGTCGCTGGCGGGAATTGCTCGACTGTGGCGGGGGGTTCGGGGGCTTCCATGATGCCAACGGCAGTGCGTCCCAGTAAACAAACAGAAGTTGATTCATCATAATGGTGTAAGTCGTCAATCTTCGGCAGGACTAGATCAGAGGATCTGGATGCTTCTTCCGGTGAATTTTCTGTGGAGCGTCTTGCCTTCTGGTATGGTGGGGCTGGTATACTGTTAATGTCATCTTCAGACCACAATTCTCGAGTAGCATACATATACAATGGCACTCTGGAAACCAAGAATTTTTCAGACAGAGCAGTTGTTGCTTGCTGATTGTACTTGCTTACAGTTGGAGTTTTGAAGACCCCCTCTCCTTACTCAAACGCAGGGCTGGGGCGACTGTTGAACGCTGGTAGCATAGGCTCGACTGCGATGATAGGATCAGGGGCTTCTACAAGAGTAGTTGCAAGTGTGCGTCCGAGTGTCGAGTTGAATAAAGCAGGTTGTGCTTTTATCGGAAATGATCGGCTGTAGGCATAATACATTTCAGGAAGTAGATTGTTCGAAATAATGTCGTACTTGCCTTAGATAGGGTTTTGGAAGACCCCTTCTTCAAATCCAAACGCAGGACAGGGATGGCTGGAGGTCTCTAGCAGGAATAACTCGACTGTGATGGATGAATTAGGGGCTTCCATAACACATATGGCAGGCGTGCGTCCCGGTATCCAATTTGGGTCAATCACAATGAGGCTTCCAAAAATTTTCGACTCTGCGGTTGTCCACGAATTTACGAAATAGCATTCCTTTGGGTCATGTAGAGGACGAAAGTGCTTACGACGTCAAATCTGCTGAGACACCGACTTTGAAAGAAATGAAAGACATTGTGCTGACGTCTTTGTTCTTTGAAACCAGTCGGATAACTGCAAGATCGTCGGTTGACAAACGATTTTTGGCCAGCTCTCCAATTTGCTCAGGAGTAACATCACGAGAAATCTGTGATAGGTAAATCCAAAACTTTTCCACCGGAGGCACAGATCCCATTATAATTATTTTCCCTACTTTTTATCTCTGCTAATTCTTTCTTTTAAGCTCTGGTTGAATGCTTGGGAACAGTATTGGGATTTTTTTCCTTTATTTGTTTTCCGTCGATCTTGTTTTCTGTACTGAGTACCAGTGCTACCAACGCCAGGGAGGCAGCTGCCACACCTGGACCCTACCTATCGAACTATCAACTCATGGACCGAGGACCAACGGCTCACTTTCCTGATCAGAGATTTTATGCCTCAGAAAATCCCGGCGGCGCCGACTGGGATTGAACCCAGGCCTGCTGGGGTGAGGGGGCAATCACACTTACCACTACACCACCAGTGCTGATAACAGTATTGGGATGACTTTATTATGTTGTTACAAGCTGATGCTGAACTACGGTTTACAGTTGGTGAAGTTGTTTTTTTTTGCCATCCCCATTCGCAGCTATACTAGCACTTTAAGTTAGAAAAGAATCATTCTTTCAAATACTCTGCAGCGGAAAAAATCTCATATCAACAGTTTAATTGAATCTACCACTTAAACCAACAACTGATCCCAACACCACGGTCCAGTCAAACTCGCTGACTCATTGATTCCGTTCCAAGCGAACACAATTGATTGAAACTGCTCATGTCAAAGATAAAATATGTATCTAAAAATAATCCCCGACGAAAACCCAAATCAAATCCCAGAAACAAGTTTCCTCGCACAGCCCGCTGGTGTCAAGATCTTAAAAGTTGTAAAGTAATCATGTTGAATCGAGCCCAACCAGTTCCTCAAGCGGCGCTGGCTGCCGGTTGAACAAACGGACCTCGGTAGTAGAGTCAAAACTATAAATCAAATTGTACGCTTGCAGTCAGTCTCGAGAAACGAAATGAAACGTGGGTGAATTTCGAAGTAGGGGCTGGTGCGAGGGGGTGGGGTGGAGGGATCGATTTAATCGCCCAACCGAACCAAACTGTCCAACTGTCAAGTCAAGTTTGTCTTGAGGCAGCACGCGCGCGCTCGCGCACTCCCATGTCTTACGCAGTCTTCTCCTATGCTGTGTCCATTAAGCGCCACTTGAGGCCCCGATAATGGCGTGCTTGCGAGGGCTTAAGTTTCGAAGTCACTTGGCCAAGCACGTGATTACAATTTGGACGCCGCTTGCACTCGGACGCATGGATAGGGAGAGAGAGATAGAAAGAGGAGTTGTTTTTGTTTTCATTTCTCCATCCACTCCACTCAACTGGAGGCGCCCGCCGTGCCCCGCGGAGTTGGGATGAAAAATTGTGCGTAATTTTCTCTGGTAGCAACACTGATAGATTAAGCACCCCGGCGACAGGCTTTTGAAGCCATGGTTATTCATAGCATTATGAGCGAGCACACACGAACTCGCTTGATTTGATTAGGCGGAATGAGGGAGGGGACCTAGGAGGGGGTATAAGAATGGAGAAGGAAGGTAAATGAAGTCAGGTCCAAAGAAGCGTCAAATTGTTTGCGGTTGACCCAAATCGTGCCTTGAGTTTGATTATGATCACGTTTACTCTTCTCGGAGGATTGCGCTTGTGGCCTGAAAGCAATAAATCATTAGTCATAATTTGAAAACTTTCCACTTGGGCTAATGTGATGATGAGAGCACCGGGAGCTGCTACCCAAAATGGGAAACTCATCTAGGTTTTTTGGGAGCCCGCTGACGAGATGAATAGTGTGTGACAAGCGTGTGGAATCTCAATCATCTAATGTAAAAGAATGGTCTGCGAGGTTGTTCAACTGGAAAGCACGTTTAAATCTCATTGATGAATGTCGCCGTATAATGGTTCACATTTTTTTTTTATAATTTCACTGATGATGTACCTCTTTTCAAATCAAAAGAGACATTTTAAGATTGGCTACCATTGATGACAACAAAATATGTATACAAATAAGCAACTTATTAATATGGATGTCAATGCAAAATCAGTGAATACACCGACATTAATTTCTAAATTCCCCCATAATTACTGTATTATGACAGTGAAACGTTTTGCGTAGCATCGGAGAGCACTTAAAAACTACAGGTCTTCTAAAACTACTTCCTGCGGCATAGAATTCCCATCAAGAAAATCGGCAAATCCGGCAGATTGCCGGGGGATTTCCGCCCAATCTCACTCACTTGCTGCAGCTACAAAATCATGGAGCGGATGATTAACCGTTGACTCATGGGCTTCCTGAACGAACACAATCTTCTCGACTACCGTCAACACGCGTTCCGTCCAGGGCACGGTAGTAATACGTACTTCGGAACGCTCGGTCAGGCCCTCCACGACGCAATGAAAGATAACCAGCACTTGGAGCTAGCAACGTTGGACATTTCAAAGGTGTACAACCGGGCCTGGATGCCGGAGGTTATCCAACAACTAGCCAACTGGGGGCTAAAAGGACACATTCTCCAATTCATCAAAAAATTTCTGAACCACCGAACCTTCCAAGTCATCATCGGCAACCACCGTTCGAACACATTCCGCTAGGAGACGGGTGTGCCCCAGGGGTCCGTCCTTGCGGTCACCCTGTTCTTGGTTAGAATGAACGGAGTCTTCAGCAACCTGCCAGTGGGTTTTTTTTTTTTTTTCTTTATTAGAGAGATTTTTAGCCTAAGGCTAGTTCATCTCTTGTGCCTGCCAGTGGGGATCCTAATCTTCGTTTACGTTCGTTTAACGACATAGTGCTTATGGTCGTTAAAAATACAATAAAAATCCTCCGCATTAAACTGTCCCAAGCCGTCAACCACATTTACCGCTGGACCATCAATGCCGGATTTCAGCTGTCGGCTGAAAAGATCGGTTTTGCGCACATCTGTACCCATAGCCACCGATCCCTGACGTCACTGGTCACCATCGGATCTCAGGCCGCAGCATAAAACCGTCAAGATTTTGGGAGTTCGAACTGACCGCAGCCTTTCGTTTGTACCCCACTTCGATGAGGAGAAATCTAACTGCCGGTCAAGGTTGAACCTTATTCGCTCAATCGCCAGACGCCACCCAGATAGCAATCGGCACCTCTGGACCCGAATTGCCAAAGCGATCATCAACACGCGGCTCACCTACGGGATCGAGTTAACCTGCATGGCCAGAACAGCTCTCATCTACAAACTCACTCCTGTGTATCAAAGGGCCATCCAAACTACCTCCCGTCTACTCCCGCCAACATGCAGCATGCGTCGAGGGAGGAGTCCTTCCTTTCGACCGCCTCATCGCCTTCACCATCTGCCGCCGAGCCGCCAGCTTCCTAGAAAAAACTACTGGCTCGACCGACGGAGTGTTCCTCCTAGAGGAAACAAACCAGCTCCTTGCTGACCAGGCGCTTACCCCAGTGTCCACAGTCCACTGGGTTGGAGCCAGGGGTTGGAACCTGCCCAAAATCTCCATAGACCCAACTATCAAGCATACCTTTAAGGCAGGCTCTAACCCTCTCGCCGTTACCCAAGTACACAGGGACCTAATACACCGTTGCTACAACAACCCTACGATCCGCTATTCCGACGGCTCGATTGCACAAGGGAGAGCTGGAATTGGGGTATCCGGCCCCGATGTAAGTGTGTGCCACCGTCTCCTTGACTAATGTAACATTTTCTCCGCCGAGGCAGCCACCGCCTACGTCGCCATCACCACACCGTCTAGCAAACCCATCGTCCTGTTCACGGATTTCGCCAGCGTGGTAGCCGCCCTTGACGCCGAGCACCCCACACATCCGTGGATCCAAGCCATCATCCGGTCTGCTCCACCCAACACCACCGTCGCCTGGATACCCGGTCACTGTGGGATCCAGGGTAACGTCGAAGCTGACCACCTCGCATCTTCAGGTCGACAAATGAGCAAATTAACAAGAAAAGTTCCAGGCCCGGATCTGAAAACCTGGCTTTTCGAAATTACATGGGAGTCTTGGAGGCAGGACTGGCTGGACTCACGAAATCTGTTCACCCGTAAAATTAAAGATGAGACACGCCACTGGGAGGACCTACCTGACCACCGCTCTCAAGTAGTGATCTCCAGGCTTAGGTCAGGACACACCCGTATCTCACACAACATAACGGGAAATGGCGAATTCCACCGACCCTGTCCACTGTGCCAGATCCACCATTCGGTGGAACACTTTATATGTCACTGCCCGCAATACCAAGGAGCCAGAAACCTGTTCGACATCCCCGGCAGCATCAGAGACGCCCTCAGTGAAGATCCTTGCCGCTCAGCGGCACTATTGGCTTTCCTCTGCGAGGCAGGCCTGTTCTCTCGAATATGACTACAGCCGATAGAGACATTACCTCCGAAAGCGGACCCCTCAATGATGCATGTTGTCATAACCTCAACTCCGACCATGAGGACAACTACCTGTACAGCACACCACGACCAGCCCGAACACTTTCAACCACCACGACCACAGTTAAGAACAAGGACTTCCTCTCCGCCAGCCATCACAGGAAACCCTCCACCTCCCAACGTAAAATGAGTCAGCATCAAAAGACAATAACCGTACCTTAGATATCACTCTGTATCACATAAGTATTCCATATTAAAGGGACTCCCTTCTGGAGCTTCCCCCATCTTTCAGAAGTGCCCCCTACGGACACTTTTTTCAATTTTTCAATTCTATAATTTGGGAAAACCCCTTCAGGGGTTCCCGGAGATGAACCAGCGTCTGGCTGAAAATCGCTTTAATAAAGACAACCAGGCAACCAACCAACCAATGCAAATTATTCGCCTCCTGATATGTCCGTCGCTTCTAACAACTCACAACAATAGAATACTACGTCATCATTCATCACTGGAACGCATGCCTGCTGCCCACTTTCCTCATCACAGTCAAGTCATTACCGACCACCAGCGATCTGCAGCCATCGCAGACTTGTGTGTGAGATCAGATATGAGGCATATAGGCAAGTACACATACGACACGAACAACGCTCATCCTGAAATGTCGACCTCGTCTTCTTCGTTATCCAGGATCAACGAGTCAACCAGAACGATTTGATAATGCTTTCACCACCAGGACGCATGATCCAAAGCAAAGCATGTTTTGAACAGTTATCCAGTGATTTTGACGTAGGACTACGTCTGTGATTTCTAGTTACATGGAACATGTAACTAAATTATGAAAGATTTTGAACATTAATAACTCAGCTGTCCCTGGACCAATTTCAATAATTTTATCAACAATCGATCAGAAATATTTATACGCATCTGCTTGGCAATGCTTCCAACAGATGATTTTCAAAACTATTGAAAAAATGGTACAGTCAAGCATTGTCCAATGTACTAATAAAAAGTGATAATTTTATCACTGTTTTCATGAAATAAACGTTCTTCCCAAACCCAGTCGTCGTAATCGAGTACCACTTGGTTGCACATCATTCTGCTTTAACCTGAAAAGATATAAAAGAGCGCTGCTGTCTAGCCTCAACTCATTTTCGCTTCGAACGGCGTGGTGAGTAGGCAGCAGAAGCAGCAATAGCAGCATTAGCAGCAGTACCCAATTAACAATCTAAATGCTTGGAAGATTTATTCTTATTTTATCATTGTTTTATCATAGCATCCCTTGCAGCCTGTGGTTGTATTACGGTTTTGTGTGCTTGTCATAAAATCAGACCGGCAAGTCATCTATTAAACTGTTTTATGACAACTAAATTAAAACTCAGACTTCATAGTTTTAACGGTAGTTGTAAGGTGGTTCTGTATCACTACGTATAACTACGTAAAACTTGAAGCAGTCTTAGACCTTCATTAAAGCCTCATTGCAACGATCATCTTTATCAGAGGCCTAAGATTCACAGATTAGAAATATACTACAACAATAACAAAAACATACTCTGAAAATGGTAACCAATATAAAAACAATAATTAGATACATGAAATGAAAACCCCTTCAGTGCTTTTGAACAAAATGAAGATGAGACGATCGCCAATATGAAACTCTTGGATGATCTACAGTTATGGGCTCCCTCATATAACATAAGGCACAGTGTGGTGAAGGAGCTCTTAAAAATATTGAACAAGCGGCTTTCCGATACAATTCCGAAAAATCCATGAACCCTTCTAAAACAACGCAGACAGTTTCACTAAATCCGGTTGGAGATGGCCAGTATTGGCATGACGGCTTTAAACCTTGTATTGAAAAAGCTTTTTGTGGATCCAATAAGCATTTCTTTTTGAAAGGTTGCCATGGTTTTTGTTTTGTTTAGATTCGCTGTACCAAATGAAACCAGCAAGCTAGTTATACAGCTTAAATATAACTTAACGCTCTCAATTTGGACTACGAAATGCTAAGATACAACCATTAGGTTTATGTTATGCTAAGAATTCAAATCTAGGAGAATATGTTATATTGAGGTATTTTAAGGAGTAGCAAGTTATAACGAAAAAAATGTCACCGTATGAGAACATTTCACACAATATGAATAATTACACTTTAATTGATAGGCGATAAAATACTTTCATACATCTATGTATAATTAAATAATATGTGACTGGTAGCAGTTTTGTACTAAATAGATAATCTTTTAATGACTATTTAATGTATAGTGCTAATGCAAACAAATTAAAAATATCCCTATATTTTAGTATTCATATGGCGCACTAAATTTATGCTCCTATTTGGTATAAAAATCACCATAAATATTGCACGGCATGCTGTGAAGCATATACAGATTGGTTGAAAATTGTAATAAAGTCGTCTTTTTTTCAATGTACAATAATATAAGCTATTATTACCAACTGACAAGGATCATGATTTCACATCGAAAGAATAAAACCACAATAAAATATTTCTCAATATTAACTATCATCACGAAACCCCAACTTAAAACCTTCAAGGTTGTCAAAATGTTTTGCGTATCATGTTTTATCTACTTCTTCGGTTGTAATATAGTTTTATGGTAGTCATCAAAAAGTTGTTAAAACTTTCTGACCTGGAGGGGGTTTTAAGTTTTCATTTTTAACAACCACGTGTAGAGTGTGTTAAAACTGGCATAAAACCTATGCTCCTAAGGTAGTTCGCATATCAAGTTTTTATGATTGCATTAAAACTGGGCCAATTGGCCATGACATGGCTCTGTAGAAGTTGTCAGGAGGTTGTTAAAGCAATGTGGTCGTCAGTGAACATTTTATAATTTGGTTATATCAACTGCTATAAAACTTAAATAAAACAAAAATTGTTGCTTGGGTAAGAACGTGGTGGCAGGTTAGGTAGTCCACTCTTCTACATAACAAGCAACAATGACTGGTCATGGCAAAGGAGGAAAAGGTCTTGGTAAAAAAGGCGCCAAGCGTCATCGAAAGGTTCTTTGTGATAACCGCCATCCGTCGTCTGGTTCGCCGTGGCGGTGTCAAACGTATCTCCGGTCTGATCTCCGGTTCAGGGGTGCAAGTAATTTTGATCGATTCTCTTCATCAACTTTCTCTTTGAAAAAAAAAAAAAAATTACTACGAATTTGGTACGCCTACAATTCAAAAACGGAAAGAGTTATGCGGAAATGCTCTTCACATTTGTTTCGTTCACTAGCTAGAGGTGGGACCATCATCATCATCATCATCATCAGAGAAAAAAAACCCGAATAGCAACATAAATACACACAAGTGAATTAAACGTTTCAGGGGCTCGTCGAGAGGTTCCATACGACTATTACGGATTTGCCGCAGCAGCTCAGATCCCGATGGCTCTTATACGGCCGATGAGAACGCGTAGAAATTAATTAGTTTTTAACTCAAATTCCCAGAAACGTAGATTATTTATATACTGAGTAAAACTTTCCTCAAAACTCTGGCCGAATATGAGGAAAATTTACGAAAATTTTATACAGTCTTGGAGTATACATACTAATGGACTGAGTGAAACCTTTCTCTATTTTCCTCATATTCGAGAAGTTTTGACTGGAAATTCGTGGAGAATTTTACACAGTCTATGAATTTGAATCATTTGAGTGAATTCTTCTTCTTCTTCGTTATCTTTAATGCGTCCCTACTGAAACTTCACACAGGCTCTCTACTTAGTGTTCTTTGAGCATTTTCACAGTTGTTAATTGAGAGCTTTCTTATGTCGTTTTCGTTTTTGCGGTGTAGCTACACCGGTGCTATACTGCCGTACACCGAAATATTTTAGGGTGTAGATATAGGATGCACCTTTGTTTACAAACAAATGATGTTGAGCTGTCAAAGACTTGAACTTATTCCTGCTTACACTACACCAGTGCTACACCGCAAAAACGAAAACGACATTAGCATGCACCATTTTTGAATTAGTATTATTGTGAGGCAAGTACAATCATACTCTATGCCTCTTTATCCCAACAAAATCCTAGACCGGTCTGTGAATCGAACCCAGCTGCCTCCAGCATGGTCATGCTTTACAGCTGTGCCGTTATGTGGTGATTTGCTACCGCTAGTGTACTAGAACTGTACTAAAAAAATAGCCAGCATAATATAAAAAGGGCGTCAGCATCTACCAGTATGAGATTTCAGGAACAACTGAAATGTGTGCTAGTTGGTTAAACTGGTTAACCTAGTGAACTAGCATAAGTGTGAACAGCCCATTACATACTGAGCTAAGGTAGGCGATTTTGAGTGAACGAATCCCAAATTTGAGCTAGTTTAATCGGCCGTGTAAGGTCTGTTGTGTCCAAGGGGTGTTGCAGATACGGTAGCAACAAACGACATATTTTGAGCAGAACCTTTCTAAAACAAAACGAAACCATTCTTCTCGATTACCGGAAGCTTCTGTACATACAGCCACAAATTACCGAATAGAATTAGTGTCATCCAATAGAGCACGCGCCGCTTCTTAGTCTATAAATACCACCTCTCCCCCTCCAATCATCCTGTACGCTTCCTCCTCAGTCAGCCAGCCAGCCAGCGACTGGTTCGTAATTCCGAGTTTATAGTTTTTTATTTGTGTCAAGTGTGTCTCTTTGTCATCGGCAGCCGGCCGTGCGGCCGTAGTTTTGATTTGTGACCACATCGAGAGCGAGAACGAGCGCAACGACAAGCCACGCTTTATTGTTTTCCTTTCCTCCTCCTGATGCTCAGTATTCATTACCAAGTGGTTCATTAAATTATTAGGTCAATAGATCCCGCACTCCGCGGCGTCTTCCCTTGCCGATCATTGCCGTTGCGTTTTGACAAGCGGTTGATCTTAAATTTACACTTGTTTTATGATCGTTTTTCGTTTCCAGACGACAACCGGTTAGGGGGTTAAACTAATTCCAAGAAGCTGCTTGAAATTACGAAAATCTCCTCGAAGGTTTCGCTCGCAGTCAGCGGCCGATGAAGTGTGTATTTGGATAGCGCTCTGTGGTGAGGAATTATTATTGGTTGATGAAGGTTCACATGTGAAGCATTTTGGAAGGGACCAAGGGATTCGATTTATGGAGCTTAAATTAGCTCCGAGGGTCAAACTTTACGGCCAGGCTTAAGTATTTGTCAAGAGGAAGCCCTGTGATCTGGGTTGAATTGGGTAATCGGATGAATGGTTCATTATGCGATTACATAGGATGACTAATCAGGGGTACGGTTTTGGTAAGGTATGCATAAATTCGATGGATCTTCTCCTACCTGGATTTGACGCTCTTAAACGAGCTTTCGACTGCTCTCAATGTAGTTTTTTTTAAGCACTTACAAAGTAAGTAATTGAAAGTTAACTACCAACACCTGATTTTTTGTTTTGTAATGTACGCATAATGATGCTATATGCTCAGGGAAGTTGCGAAAATGTCCAACCCGAAAAATTCCCTTTCCCGGACCGGGAATCGAACCCAAGTAACAGTTATGGTTTTATGACGGTTCTTTAGACCATGATTAAGACTTGTAGAATGCTTTAAAACTTCGATTATCATATCGAAAAACAAATAAATTCAACTAGGTTTGACTGACCAACGATTGAGGTTATTTACCTTTGCTCCGAATGAAGCACATTTCCCTTGGGACAGATTTATGTGACAACGAAGCATAAATATGTCACCCAACGGTAATCTCCAAAGAATAGAAGATAATTCATCGCCTGTGTTGATCGTTTTCATCCCAGCAGCATCGGGTAATGTCCACCAGAAATTCGCATTCCGAGTCCCGTTAATTGGATCCCCGTTCGCAACCGCGCGCACGTGTCTGTGTGTGTGTGCTCACCATCTGCCCAACTACTATTTCCTGCCGAAATAATTTATCCTTTGGACATGCTTTGATACACTGTCCATAATGTCACCACAAATCACACGCGCAAATTTCGCACTCAAAAGAAACGACTGCCGTTCGCTCGGTTGACTTGAATGCGGTTATTACTGTTGGTCGTTTTTCTCTTTTCTTTTTGTTGTTGTTGTTGTTGTTGCTAAGCGCAATAAATTGGCCTCCAACTATTCGACGCGAACCGATTCCTCCTTCCCCGACTTTCTCGGTTGGTGACCGGAATGGAGTGCCAATGTCAGCGTAAATTATCTTTATTTTCTTTTATATTTTAATTAATTTCCATAATACTCATCTCTCGCGCTGGTTGATCCGGCCCTGGGCGGTGGCAGTATTTTATCGGTTTTCTACAATAATACGTGTCCAGAAGGTTTCTTTTTCATGACTGGATTCAGTAGCAGCAGGCGGGGAGTGATAGACTATTGCAAAGTACCAGGAAGAGAAGTGATTAAGAACACTGGGGGAAAAGAAGGATAATCGTGTAGCAACAGAGATATCACTGTCAACGTGGAGCCGTACGGTGGTACTGTTGTCTCGAGATTTTTCAGTATATGTGCTTTAATCAATTCACGCTGATTATTTTATTACAATTTTAATTGCGCCTGACGACAGTAACGATTCTTACACTTTATGATTTGCGTGTGGGATGTAGAACGAACCGAAGGCGGCTGATGTTAAATTTTCCAAAAGTAGTCGCTCACTCAAACACATAGAAGATTCAATACTTAAATACATATTATGCTCTGTATGACATCTTTTTCCTATACATTTATATTTATTTTACCATTATTTGCAAATACCAGGTCTTAAAATTACCTTTAATTATTAGAAAAAAAAAGTATTCAAATTGCTCGTATCTTGAATCAAAATCCGCACAGCGTTCTACGATTGAATCAAAATCCGTACAATTTTGAATCGAAATCCATACACTGTGCTGAGGATGAATCAAAATCCTTACACACAGATAAATTCTGAATTTTAATTGTGATGTAAACATTCATTCACGCAAACTTATATTTCATTTCACGCAACCGAGCAACTTGCAAACAATGTTGTTTACAAAGATGGGCTTTTGTATACAATATTTGCTACATTACATGAAATGTTTCAGAACTTTACATGATTTATAATGTAAATGAATAAAGTATTTTTTTAGACGTTGCTTGGCTAGGAGTCCAAAACAGCTATACTCGTTGTACATTTCTGCGAGATATAGCGCGCATAAAATTAACGCTAGATTTGGCATAAATTTACGCTATATTTCGTGTAAATTTAAGCGCAAGCGATTTCGCTGTTAATGCCAAGTATAGCTCAAAATTAAACGAAGGGAGATTTTACGCAATAGTTAAAATTCAGAATTTTTTTCTGTGTAGTTTACAACATATTTGAACTTTGTACGCTGATGGTCATTTCTCATGTAAAATCGTGCGCTTAATCCAAAAATGTAGTTCTTAAAAATCTCGGTAAGATAGTTTGGAGATATAACTCAAAAATTAAATCTCACTTTAAAAAAATCGTGTTTACTAAACCACAAATATCTGTGGCTGTAATGAAGTAATATTAATTATTTTAACGCCAAATTAAACTTGATAAAATTTGATTTCGATCGTTATATCACTATTTTTCCGTGAGAGTAATGGTAGAACCACTATAAACATTTTTATTTACATTGCTTAAAAACTTAGCAGAAAACCAATTTTTCTTAGGAAAACTTAAAAAAAAACTAACTATTAACTAACAACAATACCACTAATCACACTGACAATTGATATTCAATTGATCGAACGAAAAATTTCTTACCTCTAATTTAACGTTAAAATAATTGATATAATCTCATTAAAACCGTAAACAAACATCTTTAAAGTGAATTTTTATTTATTAGCTGTATCTCGAAAACTATCCTACTATTCTAGTTAATTTTTTACTTTTATTTTTTTTTAATTAGTGATATCAGCGATGGATTAATTGATGCTCCAATCGATTCAAAGGAAACGTAACTGATTTCTTTTTATTTAAGAAGGTGACTTTTCTGGATTTTTATGCTAACTAATATCATGTTTAAGGATTCATTTCCTCCAAATTTTATTCTATACCAGTGCTTTGGGTTAAATATTCTTACTAGAGTTAACCTCCGATCACAACTTCGAGGTCTTTGAAATTTGACATGTGATAACGTGCAAGATGAGCCATACTTTGGTACTCCAGCTCAATGCTACAAAACATAATTAACCGGGACTAAACTGGGTGGTGTAGCTTGGACAATGTTGTCGAATCAATAATAGCAAAATGAAGAGAAGACTTCCGAAACATCTTTAAAACACTGATAATGAAAACGCTCCACCAACCCAGTGGTATCAAGCAATAGAATAAGCGGTTCCTAAGATGGTTGCCCTATAATGGCGGATTGGTGAAAAAAAAATTAAAGCCATCTTAGAAACCAACAAAAAAGACAATGAACTGACACCAAGGAATAGTTTGTCGTTTTGTGCACGAAAAATAAAATTGCTAAATTAACGACTATAACTTAATTTAATCTAAAACGTCAAGAGAGTAATAATCATAAAAATGCAGATCTTTCATTGCTCCTTTTCCTTTGGTTTGGTTTGTTTTTTTCCGTCGATCTTGTTTTCCGTGCTGAGCACCAATGCTACCGACGTGCCAGGAAGGCAGCTCCCACACCTGGACCCTACCTATCGACCCATCAACTCATGAACCGGGGACCAACGGCTTTACTTCCCATCCGAAGGAAGGCGTGATCAGAGATGTTATGCCTCAGAACATCTCGGTGGCGCCGACTGGGATTGAACCCAGGCATGCTGGGGTGAGAGGTAATCACGCTTACCATTACACCACCGGCGCCGTTTTTTTTTGCTTCTTTTCCGCAGTTTTCTTCTTCGTCTTCTCCATTGTTGCCATTGCCTCTTCAAGTTATAATGCTTTCTTGCTTCCATTTTTTTCCTCTTCTTCCTCCTCTTCCTCTCTCGCTCAACCTTTTTCTTTTGTCGTTCCTCAATCCTTTGTTTCTTTGCGTTCTCTTTATCAATTTCCTCCCGCTCTACTTTCATGTATATTTCCGGCCATTCCTCGCTGGAGGCTACTGCTGAGAATGCTCTCTTGACCATCATCATCATCATCATCATCAGAGAAAAAAAACCCGAATAGCAACATAAATACACACAAGTGAATTAAACGTTTCAGGGGCTCGTCGAGAGGTTCCATACGACTATTACGGATTTGCCGCAGCAGCTCAGATCCCGATGGCTCTTATACGGCCGATGAGAACGCGTAGAAATTAATTAGTTTTTAACTCAAATTCCCAGAAACGTAGATTATTTATATACTGAGTAAAACTTTCCTCAAAACTCTGGCCGAATATGAGGAAAATTTACGAAAATTTTATACAGTCTTGGAGTATACATACTAATGGACTGAGTGAAACCTTTCTCTATTTTCCTCATATTCGAGAAGTTTTGACTGGAAATTCGTGGAGAATTTTACACAGTCTATGAATTTGAATCATTTGAGTGAATTCTTCTTCTTCTTCGTTATCTTTAATGCGTCCCTACTGAAACTTCACACAGGCTCTCTACTTAGTGTTCTTTGAGCATTTTCACAGTTGTTAATTGAGAGCTTTCTTATGTCGTTTTCGTTTTTGCGGTGTAGCTACACCGGTGCTATACTGCCGTACACCGAAATATTTTAGGGTGTAGATATAGGATGCACCTTTGTTTACAAACAAATGATGTTGAGCTGTCAAAGACTTGAACTTATTCCTGCTTACACTACACCAGTGCTACACCGCAAAAACGAAAACGACATTAGCATGCACCATTTTTGAATTAGTATTATTGTGAGGCAAGTACAATCATACTCTATGCCTCTTTATCCCAACAAAATCCTAGACCGGTCTGTGAATCGAACCCAGCTGCCTCCAGCATGGTCATGCTTTACAGCTGTGCCGTTATGTGGTGATTTGCTACCGCTAGTGTACTAGAACTGTACTAAAAAAATAGCCAGCATAATATAAAAAGGGCGTCAGCATCTACCAGTATGAGATTTCAGGAACAACTGAAATGTGTGCTAGTTGGTTAAACTGGTTAACCTAGTGAACTAGCATAAGTGTGAACAGCCCATTACATACTGAGCTAAGGTAGGCGATTTTGAGTGAACGAATCCCAAATTTGAGCTAGTTTAATCGGCCGTGTAAGGTCTGTTGTGTCCAAGGGGTGTTGCAGATACGGTAGCAACAAACGACATATTTTGAGCAGAACCTTTCTAAAACAAAACGAAACCATTCTTCTCGATTACCGGAAGCTTCTGTACATACAGCCACAAATTACCGAATAGAATTAGTGTCATCCAATAGAGCACGCGCCGCTTCTTAGTCTATAAATACCACCTCTCCCCCTCCAATCATCCTGTACGCTTCCTCCTCAGTCAGCCAGCCAGCCAGCGACTGGTTCGTAATTCCGAGTTTATAGTTTTTTATTTGTGTCAAGTGTGTCTCTTTGTCATCGGCAGCCGGCCGTGCGGCCGTAGTTTTGATTTGTGACCACATCGAGAGCGAGAACGAGCGCAACGACAAGCCACGCTTTATTGTTTTCCTTTCCTCCTCCTGATGCTCAGTATTCATTACCAAGTGGTTCATTAAATTATTAGGTCAATAGATCCCGCACTCCGCGGCGTCTTCCCTTGCCGATCATTGCCGTTGCGTTTTGACAAGCGGTTGATCTTAAATTTACACTTGTTTTATGATCGTTTTTCGTTTCCAGACGACAACCGGTTAGGGGGTTAAACTAATTCCAAGAAGCTGCTTGAAATTACGAAAATCTCCTCGAAGGTTTCGCTCGCAGTCAGCGGCCGATGAAGTGTGTATTTGGATAGCGCTCTGTGGTGAGGAATTATTATTGGTTGATGAAGGTTCACATGTGAAGCATTTTGGAAGGGACCAAGGGATTCGATTTATGGAGCTTAAATTAGCTCCGAGGGTCAAACTTTACGGCCAGGCTTAAGTATTTGTCAAGAGGAAGCCCTGTGATCTGGGTTGAATTGGGTAATCGGATGAATGGTTCATTATGCGATTACATAGGATGACTAATCAGGGGTACGGTTTTGGTAAGGTATGCATAAATTCGATGGATCTTCTCCTACCTGGATTTGACGCTCTTAAACGAGCTTTCGACTGCTCTCAATGTAGTTTTTTTTAAGCACTTACAAAGTAAGTAATTGAAAGTTAACTACCAACACCTGATTTTTTGTTTTGTAATGTACGCATAATGATGCTATATGCTCAGGGAAGTTGCGAAAATGTCCAACCCGAAAAATTCCCTTTCCCGGACCGGGAATCGAACCCAAGTAACAGTTATGGTTTTATGACGGTTCTTTAGACCATGATTAAGACTTGTAGAATGCTTTAAAACTTCGATTATCATATCGAAAAACAAATAAATTCAACTAGGTTTGACTGACCAACGATTGAGGTTATTTACCTTTGCTCCGAATGAAGCACATTTCCCTTGGGACAGATTTATGTGACAACGAAGCATAAATATGTCACCCAACGGTAATCTCCAAAGAATAGAAGATAATTCATCGCCTGTGTTGATCGTTTTCATCCCAGCAGCATCGGGTAATGTCCACCAGAAATTCGCATTCCGAGTCCCGTTAATTGGATCCCCGTTCGCAACCGCGCGCACGTGTCTGTGTGTGTGTGCTCACCATCTGCCCAACTACTATTTCCTGCCGAAATAATTTATCCTTTGGACATGCTTTGATACACTGTCCATAATGTCACCACAAATCACACGCGCAAATTTCGCACTCAAAAGAAACGACTGCCGTTCGCTCGGTTGACTTGAATGCGGTTATTACTGTTGGTCGTTTTTCTCTTTTCTTTTTGTTGTTGTTGTTGTTGTTGCTAAGCGCAATAAATTGGCCTCCAACTATTCGACGCGAACCGATTCCTCCTTCCCCGACTTTCTCGGTTGGTGACCGGAATGGAGTGCCAATGTCAGCGTAAATTATCTTTATTTTCTTTTATATTTTAATTAATTTCCATAATACTCATCTCTCGCGCTGGTTGATCCGGCCCTGGGCGGTGGCAGTATTTTATCGGTTTTCTACAATAATACGTGTCCAGAAGGTTTCTTTTTCATGACTGGATTCAGTAGCAGCAGGCGGGGAGTGATAGACTATTGCAAAGTACCAGGAAGAGAAGTGATTAAGAACACTGGGGGAAAAGAAGGATAATCGTGTAGCAACAGAGATATCACTGTCAACGTGGAGCCGTACGGTGGTACTGTTGTCTCGAGATTTTTCAGTATATGTGCTTTAATCAATTCACGCTGATTATTTTATTACAATTTTAATTGCGCCTGACGACAGTAACGATTCTTACACTTTATGATTTGCGTGTGGGATGTAGAACGAACCGAAGGCGGCTGATGTTAAATTTTCCAAAAGTAGTCGCTCACTCAAACACATAGAAGATTCAATACTTAAATACATATTATGCTCTGTATGACATCTTTTTCCTATACATTTATATTTATTTTACCATTATTTGCAAATACCAGGTCTTAAAATTACCTTTAATTATTAGAAAAAAAAAGTATTCAAATTGCTCGTATCTTGAATCAAAATCCGCACAGCGTTCTACGATTGAATCAAAATCCGTACAATTTTGAATCGAAATCCATACACTGTGCTGAGGATGAATCAAAATCCTTACACACAGATAAATTCTGAATTTTAATTGTGATGTAAACATTCATTCACGCAAACTTATATTTCATTTCACGCAACCGAGCAACTTGCAAACAATGTTGTTTACAAAGATGGGCTTTTGTATACAATATTTGCTACATTACATGAAATGTTTCAGAACTTTACATGATTTATAATGTAAATGAATAAAGTATTTTTTTAGACGTTGCTTGGCTAGGAGTCCAAAACAGCTATACTCGTTGTACATTTCTGCGAGATATAGCGCGCATAAAATTAACGCTAGATTTGGCATAAATTTACGCTATATTTCGTGTAAATTTAAGCGCAAGCGATTTCGCTGTTAATGCCAAGTATAGCTCAAAATTAAACGAAGGGAGATTTTACGCAATAGTTAAAATTCAGAATTTTTTTCTGTGTAGTTTACAACATATTTGAACTTTGTACGCTGATGGTCATTTCTCATGTAAAATCGTGCGCTTAATCCAAAAATGTAGTTCTTAAAAATCTCGGTAAGATAGTTTGGAGATATAACTCAAAAATTAAATCTCACTTTAAAAAAATCGTGTTTACTAAACCACAAATATCTGTGGCTGTAATGAAGTAATATTAATTATTTTAACGCCAAATTAAACTTGATAAAATTTGATTTCGATCGTTATATCACTATTTTTCCGTGAGAGTAATGGTAGAACCACTATAAACATTTTTATTTACATTGCTTAAAAACTTAGCAGAAAACCAATTTTTCTTAGGAAAACTTAAAAAAAAACTAACTATTAACTAACAACAATACCACTAATCACACTGACAATTGATATTCAATTGATCGAACGAAAAATTTCTTACCTCTAATTTAACGTTAAAATAATTGATATAATCTCATTAAAACCGTAAACAAACATCTTTAAAGTGAATTTTTATTTATTAGCTGTATCTCGAAAACTATCCTACTATTCTAGTTAATTTTTTACTTTTATTTTTTTTTAATTAGTGATATCAGCGATGGATTAATTGATGCTCCAATCGATTCAAAGGAAACGTAACTGATTTCTTTTTATTTAAGAAGGTGACTTTTCTGGATTTTTATGCTAACTAATATCATGTTTAAGGATTCATTTCCTCCAAATTTTATTCTATACCAGTGCTTTGGGTTAAATATTCTTACTAGAGTTAACCTCCGATCACAACTTCGAGGTCTTTGAAATTTGACATGTGATAACGTGCAAGATGAGCCATACTTTGGTACTCCAGCTCAATGCTACAAAACATAATTAACCGGGACTAAACTGGGTGGTGTAGCTTGGACAATGTTGTCGAATCAATAATAGCAAAATGAAGAGAAGACTTCCGAAACATCTTTAAAACACTGATAATGAAAACGCTCCACCAACCCAGTGGTATCAAGCAATAGAATAAGCGGTTCCTAAGATGGTTGCCCTATAATGGCGGATTGGTGAAAAAAAAATTAAAGCCATCTTAGAAACCAACAAAAAAGACAATGAACTGACACCAAGGAATAGTTTGTCGTTTTGTGCACGAAAAATAAAATTGCTAAATTAACGACTATAACTTAATTTAATCTAAAACGTCAAGAGAGTAATAATCATAAAAATGCAGATCTTTCATTGCTCCTTTTCCTTTGGTTTGGTTTGTTTTTTTCCGTCGATCTTGTTTTCCGTGCTGAGCACCAATGCTACCGACGTGCCAGGAAGGCAGCTCCCACACCTGGACCCTACCTATCGACCCATCAACTCATGAACCGGGGACCAACGGCTTTACTTCCCATCCGAAGGAAGGCGTGATCAGAGATGTTATGCCTCAGAACATCTCGGTGGCGCCGACTGGGATTGAACCCAGGCATGCTGGGGTGAGAGGTAATCACGCTTACCATTACACCACCGGCGCCGTTTTTTTTTGCTTCTTTTCCGCAGTTTTCTTCTTCGTCTTCTCCATTGTTGCCATTGCCTCTTCAAGTTATAATGCTTTCTTGCTTCCATTTTTTTCCTCTTCTTCCTCCTCTTCCTCTCTCGCTCAACCTTTTTCTTTTGTCGTTCCTCAATCCTTTGTTTCTTTGCGTTCTCTTTATCAATTTCCTCCCGCTCTACTTTCATGTATATTTCCGGCCATTCCTCGCTGGAGGCTACTGCTGAGAATGCTCTCTTGCCCATTTATGTCTGCTCACTGTAATTTGTATATGCGGGTTGGTGATATCCTGCAAGGGAGCTGCGTTGTTTTCCTTTTCGGCTGGTTCTTGACACTCTTCATTAAAAGATATTAATAATATAACGTTTACAATACGAATAAAATAATACAGTAGCGATTCAATATGGCATCTCTTATGGTGGTGAATGGAATGGAAAAATTCCTGGATGCTTCTCGGTAAGATTTCCCCGCACGCATCATTACCACAGTCTTCTCCAAATCCTTCAGCGTGTATTTAGCTTCCATGATCTGCTGAAAAACATTGGATAAAGTAGAGTCGTCATTGTTGATGCACAAGTGTACGGATTTAGAATCGGCTGTTATACATGGATCGAAATCCGTACAGTACTAATTTTGATAAATAAATACCATATGAATGATCAATTGCTTAAAATTGAGATATAAAACGATTAACACTTACCTTTCCGATCGACCTTCATGAAACTACTTGCAAAAATCACTTAAATACGCTTAACAACTGGATCAGTAATTTACAGGCAACCAATGCGCGATATATTCAACATGTAGTTAGTCGATGTTACAAAACCATTCATGGACCTTACTGACTACCATAACCATTACCATTAAAGTTTTTTTTACCAGAAAAGCTTAAAAATCTGGGCATATCTCAAAAACTTTTTGTCCAAATCATTTGCCCTTGGAAACACATCAAGTAGAAGAATTTTCAAAGTGTGGTGAAAATTTGAGCACAAAATATTAAGAAATAAAAATCCAGCCCATGGTGAAAATAGGCCATTTTATGACAATTTGGATACCTGCAGGTTATCAGCCTGTTCACTGTAGTTACTACAACAAAAACAAAATGTGGGTACATTTATAAGAATCTAAATTAAAAAAAAAACCTTCACATTGACGTTCTAAGATCATGAATAGCTTAATTGATTGTGGAGTAATCTCTTCTGAAAGTTGAAATTTTTAAAAATCATGTAAATCCATGGTTGCAGCCCAGAAGGATCTAGAAACTTTAGAGTAAAATAAAAAAAAGCGTTTTGGCCAAGTTTGGCTCAAATCAGCAACATCGACCACAACTTTTTTAAATTCTATACCCACTTGAGCTGGAATGACCCATATTAAAAAAGAAGGCGCATTGAACATTATTCGTGCTCTAAAAAGATACTTACTTACTTACTTGATACTTGATGGGCTACGAATCGCCAGGTTGATTCAACGCCGAACGAAGTACTCTTCTCCATTGGACTCGGTCCTGAGCCAATCGCTTCCAGTCGCCATGAACGTTTAGCGACCTGATGTCCTCCTCAACTGCAAATAGCCAACGTGTCCGAGGTCTACCCCGGAGTCGACGACATCTACCGGGTTCTCTGCTGAATATAATATTTGCTTGTCGTTCTTCCGGCATCCGCACTACATGCCCAGCCCACCGTAGTCTGCCGTGTTTTATAAGCTTCACTATATCCGTACCGTTATACACTTGGTACAACTCGTGATTCATGCGACGCCGCCAGATGCCATTCTCCTGTTTACCGCCGAGTATTGTTCGCAGCACCTTACGCTCGAAGACACCAAATGCTCTCCGGTCAGACTCTTTTAACGTCCACGATTCGTGGCCGTAGAGGGCTACCGGAAGTATCAGCGTCTTATACAGAGCGAATTTCGTTTTCGTTTGCAGGCTACGGGACTTCAGCTGGCTACGTAATCCGTAAAAGGCCCTGTTTGCAGCTGCAATACGTCTCTTCACCTCGCGGGTAACATCATTATCGCATGTCACTAGTGTTCCAAGATACACAAATTCTTCCACTACCTCAAATTGTTCACCATCTAACAACACTACACTACCAACACCACTATTGCTCCCACGCTGTCTACCGGCTACCATGTACTTCGTTTTGGTAGAACTTATCGTGAGCCCAATCCTCGCCGTCTCCCTCTTAAAAGGCACAAACGCCTCTTCCACTGCTCTACGGTCAATTCCGATGATATCGATGTCGTCCGCAAAGGCAAGGAGCATGTACGATCGTGTGATGATGGTACCGTTCCTCTGCACACCAGCTCTCCTAATCGCTCCTTCAAGAGCAATGTTGAACAGTAAGTTTGAAAGTGCATCACCCTGCTTCAATCCATCTAAGGTCACGAACGAGGTCGAAATCTCATCTGCAACCCTTACACTTGATTTCGATCCATCTAGCGTTGCGCGAATCAGTCTAATTAGTTTCACCGGAAAACCATGTTCTAGCATAATCTGCCAAAGCTCATTTCTCTTCACTGAATCGTATGCTGCTTTGAAATCAATAAACAGATGGTGAGTCTGCAAGTTGTACTCCCGGAATTTATCAAGGATTTGACGCAGGGTAAACATTTGATCCGTCGTTGATCGGCCCTCACGAAAACCAGCCTGGTATTCACCGATGAAGGACTCCTCAAGCGGTCTCAATCTGTTAAACAGAACGCGTGACAGTATTTTGTACGCCGAATTCAGGAGAGTTATTCCTCGATAATTGGCGCACTCGAGTCTGTGCCCTTTTTTGAATAATGGGCAAATGAGGCCATCCAACCAGCTAGCAGGCAGTTCTTCGTCCTCCCATATCTTCGTTAGAATACGGTGGATTGCTTGATGCAGCTGCTCACTTCCGTGTTTGAAAAGTTCGGCCGGGAGCTCGTCCTTCCCAGCAGCCTTATTGTTTTTCAGCTCACGTATTGCCTTTTTAACCTCGTCTAGCGTTGGAGGCTCCACAGCTTGATCGTCGTCTGCGATGTTTACTCTGTTCCTCGATACTCCCTCACTCTCTCCATTCAACAATGTCTCAAAATGTTCTTTCCACCTGGCAGCCACCATTGTTTTATCTGTCAGCAAATTCCCCTCAAGGTCATTGCACATGGCGGGAGATGGCGCTGTTTTACTCCGCACACCATTGACAGTCGCGTAGAACCTTCGCATATCGTTCTGTTCCATACTTTCTTGCGCCTCAGCAATCACGCGTTCTTCGTATTGCCTTTTCTTTCTGCGGTGGGTTCGTTTCTCAGCTGCCCTTGCTACCTTGTACCGCTCTCTGTTCAGCCGGGTACCAGACACTAACATCCGGCTTCTGGCAACGTTCTTCTGATCCGTCAACCTCTGGCACTCCTCATCAAACCAGCCATTACGTGGTCGTCTTTGAGCTGTACCTATCACTTCTTGTGCTGTTGTGTTCACCGCTCCGTGGATTGTGTTCCACAGATTGTTGAGGTCCTCGTTCACGTTGATTTCGCTAATCCACTCATCAAGCTTCTGGCGGTACTCTGCAGCAACACCTTCTACTGACAAGCGATGGATATTGAAACGCATCGATCTCCGGTTCGTTGAATTCGTAACGGTTGATAGACGCGCCCGAATTTTGCAGACAACAAGATAATGATCTGAGTCAATGTTAGGCCCCCTAAAAGTCCTTACATCAATGACATCTGAGAAGTGCCGGCCATCCACCAACATGTGATCGATCTGGGTGCAAGTTTCGCCATTTGGGTGTCTCCAGGTGTGCTTTCGGATATTCTTGCGTGCAAAGTAGGTGCTACTGATGGCCATACCTCTAGCAGCGGCGAAGTTTATCAGTTTCAGGCCGTTATCATTGGTTACTGTATGTAGGCTCTCTGTACCAATGATTGGACGAAAGAAATCTTCCCTCCCGACCTGCGCATTTGCATCTCCGATTACAATCTTCACGTCGTGTTTTGGGCACTCATCATAAGTTTTATCGAGACTGTCATAAAACGCGTCCTTCACGTCATCGGATTTATCGTTGGTTGGCGCATAGATGTTGATCAGGCTGTAGTTGAATAATTTGCCCCGAATCCTTAATACACAGATGCGGTCGCTTACCGGTCTCCACCGCATAACACGCTTCATCTGCTTCCCGATCACTATGAACCCTACTCCATGTTCTGCCCTATCGCCACCGCTGTGATAGATATGATACTTGAAGGAAGTGTTGGCGATGGGATCCACCGCCCGGAATTCACGTTCTCCGGATCTAGGCCACCGTACTTCCTGAATAGCAGCTACGCTCACATTCACTTTTTGCAGTTCACGAGCCAAAAGGCCCGCTCGTCCAGGTTCATTTAAGGTTCTGACATTCCAAGTACCGAGTTTCCATTCATTGTCCTTATTTCTTTGCCGGGTCGGTTGCCGAAAATTCCGTTCGTTGTTTTCTCTTTCTTCGTTTTTCTGAGTAATGTTGGGGGTTTCAGTATGCTACCTTACCGGGGTCGCGATACCTACATCATGTTGCCACCTTAGGTGTAGCTGACGTGATACAGCATTTCTTATTCAGCCGCTCGCTCCGAGACAGACGCTGTTTGAGCCGCACCTCCATGGTGAACAGACGCTCGAGGGTCGCACCTCCTCACTTTGCTATCACCACGATCCGGATCCATGTTTTTATCGTAGTGACATTGCCCAGGCTACGCTACCAGCATCTTTTGCTGGCGGTCTTTGTCATCGGCTGACCCGTGGAAGCGTGAGGTAGGAACTTGTGAGGACCAGAGCTGTTGGGACAACACTCCTTCCAGTTTGTCGACTCACCATTTGTAGCCCAGATACTTACCCCCCTAAAATAAATAAAAACTGAGTAAATATTTTTAATGACATCTTAAATGTTTTCTTTTGAGTCGATAAGCAGTTCAGGAAATAAATATCACCGTCCTGTGTGAACTTTGTAGACTCACCATATTTAGAATTGTTACAAATCTTCCAACAGAGCCAAGCGTATCAAAAATATATTTCTTTAGACTTTAGAAAGACTGTTCATACTAAATTATGAAAAATCAGCTGTCGAACGGCATGTTTTGGTGTAAAAATGCAATTGTCCCCTGAGGACATCCATGTGGCTCCACGAGTGGCCAATGTGGTCAATAGTGTATTCTAAGCTTGTTTATAGAAAAAGAAAAGAAAAAAAGGCAATTCATTAAACCAAATTTTGGAGAGAATGAGGTAAAATGCGCTATCTCTTTGATCAGCACAGCGTGAGATAAGTTGTAGTTAATTTCCTGAACTTTCCACCACTGATATCACTCACTGAGTTTTATGAATATATGTATCCGGTAGCCACAAGAAAAATAAACGGCATTCGATTCTTCGATGTGTTTTTACATAGGAATACAGATATGAACAAGCCCCGTGCTGAAAATCTCTTCTATAAAAAAGAAAAAAAAAAACATATGAACCGGTATCTTACGTCTCACGACCCGTTGATGAGTACTGTGTAATAAGATGCGTGCTCGATCCTGATCAATGTTATAGCAATCCTGAGGCTATTCTATGTAAACTTTTTCTTTTCTTACTTTTGTTTAATTTTGCCTTTCGACCCATCAACTCATAGACCGGGGATCATCGACTTTTCTTTATCTTCCAAAGGAAGGCGCAATCAGAGATTTTATGCCTCAGAACATCCCGGCGGCGCCGACTGGGATTGAACCCAGGCCTGCTGGGGTGAGAGGCAATCATGATTACCGCCGTTGTGTTGAAAATATGGTGTAATATTACTTGCCAAAAAGGACAAAATTATCATTAATACAGTGCATGAACTGACATTACGCTGCTTTTACTGTATTTGTGCATTGTTGTGGCCATAAAAATTACATGAGCTTTTCGACATGATTGAAGTGCATCCTCTTTGATGTAATATTCAAATTTATGTTTTGCTGTGTAGATACATGAGGGTGGCTGGGTGGCTTTATGGCAACCATTTTTGCTAAATGATCATAACTTCGTGGGTTAAATCCCAAGCTCGTTCATAATGAGATATTGCAAGGAACCCACTGATTACTAACTGTGTTTTCTACTTACATTCCTATAAGGCATACATATAATTCGATCACCGTAGCAGACCAATTTACAAGTGTCAAAGCTATTATTTAACACGCCACGAAAAATACGATAAAATATCTCAACCGACAAAACCTGTCTTCACCCAGCAATCATTATTGCTCACAGTATTATGAC
Organism: Ochlerotatus camptorhynchus; assembly: GCF_037179485.1. NCBI lineage: Eukaryota > Metazoa > Arthropoda > Insecta > Diptera > Culicidae > Ochlerotatus > Ochlerotatus camptorhynchus. Next base: position 428,086 of record NW_027040612.1, on the reverse strand, counting down.
GATTATGAAATCGCTCCACACAACCGCCTTTCAACGGCCTAAACCAAACCGACAGAAGAATGCTCTAAAATAGGGAATCGGCACGTGCCGAATGGATTGTCACATTCACATCACTCCGCACACCACCGACCCCGTTCCGCTCGCCACAGCCGGCGCTGTTTGCTACTTCACAGTCAGTCATCAGGCAGGCAAGTTCGGCCAGTAGTAGCGCCCATGAAAGGGAGCAATATTTTTTCTCGGTTTCATAACACTTTGAGACCTATTTTTCCTGATCTGTAACGATTCGAGAAAACGAAACAGGGACAATAAATAATTTACTGTGGCATGATACACAACACACGAGCCCGGAACGTCGCTGCCGTGTCGCCCGGCTCGACTGGCCCGCTTAGGGTGAGTCAGGAAGCTGAGATGACTAATTTCCAACTTTGTTCCGCCCCAGTTTGGAAGCGCATTGTTGATATCTACAATGAGGGAGGGGGAGGGGGGGGGGGAGAAGGGCCACAAAAGGAAAAGAATTATGGACAGCCTTTTTACGCATGATCTATCGAAAGAGAGTGTTGATTCTGGCATTGGGGTTCGTTTGGTCTAGCTCATTTATATATAGTTCAGTGCACAGTCTACAGGGGGCACGGCGACCGGCATTCAATATTTACCTTGACAAAGTGATACAGTGTAATTGATATTTTTTTTACCATTTGGTCTCCCTTAGGTTTCCATTCTGTGTGGACTTTGACTTGACCTGTCCATTGGTCGCCGCGGTCCGATGATGGAATGATGACAAAAAGTTATAAAGATCACTGCTGAAGGGGTTGAAATTTTAATTTAATGCTACAACATGTGAAGAATTGAGTAAACAAGTTGTCTGTCGGTGTGCAGAATCACGAAAATGGCGTCCCTCTTGATTGGTTGTTGTTTTGTCAACGTGCGGTATCGGTTGGATTGCACACGTGGCAGGGTTGTATTTGGTTTGTTGCAGTTTCTGAATAAATATATTACCATTTGTAAGTCTGGAATATTTGTAGAGACTTATGAAACCGTTAGATACTTTTCGTCTTCCAGTAACTAAGACGTCTAAACGACCTTCAACTTGGTAGTATTGAGCTCTGGCTCGGTTCATAATCGAGAACTATTCTGAGACTACGGCATATTTACATTCGCTTATTGAGAGATATCCTCAATGGTACTCTATTCCAAAGGAAGTTGAAATTTCAATTTTATTTCGAGTAAACCGGGCTCCTTTACTACACTCAGCCAGGAATTTTTTTCGAGAGTGCTCGCAAGTGTACCTTCAGTGAAAACACAGAGTGTGGCTCTTCGGTGCGAATACTTTGAATTTTGATATGGATATTAATTGCAGTGAATAATCTTTTTTTAAGATGGGCTACCTAAAAATTCAATTGGATTTAACGTAGGCATTCTATATTAAAAAGTAAAAGTGAGGAGCTGAGCGGAGTGGTTACATGTTATTATTAGTCCCACGCCTCACTCGTGATAATTTGAGAAAATTAGTTTTCCACATACGTTTTTCTCTAGTGATTGGAATTTTTAGGCTGTGGACCGGTGTTCGCATGTTATTAGTTTTATTCTCCATGCGTGATTGATTAAATTTTACAAATTTGTTGTTCTCATGTTGCTGATGCAATGGTGCTTGGTGTGCTCTTGCATTTCTCTTTGATTCCGGTATGAACTCGACAACGCTGATTTATTGTTCGGTTGCTGTGGTGAGTAACGCCTTTGTTCACGAATTGTGGTATAACATAATAGATACCGAAATAGATGCCATTGACTGATCGGAGTGAATTAACAGGATTTGTGATGAAATTGCCAACCAAACGAAAATAAAATTATTTGGATGAAAAGTAATTCATATCTAATTATTGTGCGGCTGAAATCGGATGGAGGAAACAAATGCGTGGAATGATGGTCATTCATTTCAGACTGGCGGTGGTTATCGTGGAGAATGATTCAGAATACTGCAGAATGTATACATGTATACGTGCTACGGGTCGTTTTTTTCCTTTTATGAATCAAGTGAATGCAAAGGTGGTACAATTTGAATAAATTATGCATGAATCTACACTATTGGGCATGGACAAATTTGGTGAGTTTTTTTTTAGCTTAAAAAATTTATGGGATTGTGTACACGACACGACCGCATGGTTGACGTAGCTAGTGATCTTCTTGTGCATTAATGTTGATATTGATTTGAAATACAGAAGAAGTAACTTATTTCCTCAATTTCCTCAATTTACTCCACGAGCCAGCCAACGGCTGAAAGTCTCCTTAATAAAGATATAAAAAAAAATATAATTTACTCCATTTCTTCTCATTGACATGTAAATTTCCTCACCCTTATTAGTTATTTTTCGGCCCGTTTCTGCTGAACTTTCCGTTAGGGATATTTCCGCAAATGAAACACTTGTTTTTAATTCTCTGTTATAAATACATTGTGTTGTAACTCGATTATGACGACTTGGTTTGGGGAGAACGTTTATTTCATTGAAACAGTGACTCCACTTTTAATTAAACATTTCTCAATATTTTTTTGAGAAAATTAGAAAAAAGCATTAATATCAAATTGTGAGAGTTATTTCCTATCGACTGGTGTGTTTGGATTTTAATTTCATCTATAAATGACAAAGCTACAAGCGTTCAAATCCTTTCACCTTTTCGTGACGGTCGCAATTTAGATTTTCGATTCTCCACCAGTACCTTCCCGTAAGACGTAGTCTACGTCAAAAATTCTTATACATTTATTATCATTGATTTTGATTTCCGTTTGCTACCCGGCAGGATATCCCAGATCTATCGTTCCGTGGTTGCGATTTCTAGATACAATCAAGGTTGCAAATACTCATTTCAGCCAAAATAATGTTTTTCGGAATAATAAAACCAAAAGATGGTATGATGACATGTTTTACTTGTAACTTACAAGAAGAGGCTACACAGTATGCGTTTGAAACATAAAACCTGTAAAATTTGCTTTCTGTGAGTCACAATCAGCGATTTGCTGATCGCTGAGTGAGTGAGTGAGTGAGTGAGTGAGTTTGTGAAAAATCGCTGATTGTGACTCTCATGAAGTGAAATAAACAGGTTTATTATGTCAAACACATTCTATGCAACCTCTTCTTGTATCTTACCTATTCAAAATATGATCATAACATCTAATTATTTCATAATTAAAAACACATTGCTTTAGCTGAAATGAGTATTTGCAACCTTGGATACAATGAAGGTAAAGCTTGTGAAATTTTAATTTGCTGCGCTTGATTCAACACTTTTAGCCGTTTGCAAGCAGTTGAACAAATTTTTTTTTCCTTTATTGAGTCCCACTTGTAACTTTATGTAATGTTGGTAAAGATAATGTCAGTCACAGAGCATCAAAATGTATAAAGACTTTACTCGAAAAAAATGCAACAAACAAAAATTATCCTCGAAAATTTATTTTAAGTTTGATATTTTTGAAGCTCTCAGAGAATAAATAAACACTTATTAGCGGTTGTTGGTTTATTCAACCTCCTGTCCTAGGCTAAATACCTTGGACTAAACGCTACCCATCAGATCCTGTGCAACACTTGCGCCATCTTTTCAACGCATTTTCATCCACTCTTTCTTCAAATCCTTTTCAATTTTGAAGAACTTCCCTATATTCCGGAGCTTGCCCTTCATAATCGCCTATAATTTTTTCTATTGGACGAAGTTCTGGCGAGTTTGGCGGATTTGCCTCCTCCGGCACAAAAACAACATCGTACCACTCCATCACCGGTTTCGAATAAACGGCGCTGGTGGTGTAGTGGTTAGCGTGATTGCCTCTCACCCCAACAGGCCTGGATTCAATCCCAGTCGGTGCCGCCGGGATGTTCTGAGGCATAACATCTCTGATCACGCTTTTCTTCGGAAGGGAAGTAAAGCCGTTGGTCCCCGGATCATGAGTTGATGGGTCGATAGGTAGGGTCCAGGTGTGGGAAATGCCTCCCTGGCGTCGGTAGCAAATCTGGGCAAAACCGAGTGTCACCTTCGTGGAACCGGAGGAAGGACAGCAGGCGCTTCTATATTTATATTTATTTGACCGTTGATGGTGCCGGTCATTATGTACGGTTTGCTGAATTTGCCACACCCACGTATCACCTGCCACTCTAAGTACTTGTTGACAAATTTGTCAACCTTCTTCTTCCGGAACTTCTCCGGAACATCCAGGCGGGACTTGCCGACAAAAACCTCCAGGCCGGGGATCTGCTTGACGTCAACTTTAATGTACGTCTCGTCGTCCATTACGATGCATTTCGACTGCACCAACCACTCGCGGTACAGCTTGCTGGCGCGGGATTTGGTAACCTTTTTGTATATCGGTTCGGTTAGGCGCGTTCCTTACCTTGAAGACATGAAATCCGGCCCGCTTCATTGTCTGCTAGACGAACCAGACGGAAGAATTGACCTTCCTGGCCTCGTCCCGAATCGAAAGTTTTGGATTGTGCTTTGAGTATTTAATCCCTCACCTTCCTTGCGTTCACGGGGTCGGTCGTCTTCGCTGCCAGCTCGCCGCTGGGTCTTCTGGGTTTCCTTGAACGATTTTACCACACGGAACACGGTCGAATTGTCGATTCGAAACTGTTTCGCGATCCACCTGTGGAACTGGCCTGGATTTTCCACGAACGCTCCCAATTTTTCGAAGCACTTCTTGCTTGGAAGCCATCTCCATAACCACGAGATATTAAACGGCGAATGAGAACGACCCAAATTTGAGTTTAGTTCACTCATAATCACCAAAAGTGCAGGAACTCAGCGATGAGTAAATTTGTCTCATGGTTTTTTGTGGAAAACCTAAAAAATCTGCCGGAAAATGAGGAAATTGACGAAAATTTTATTCAGTCTCGGAGTAGTACCAATAGACTGAGTGAATCCAATCTTTACTTTTCTCAAATTCATGAATTTTTCCCTGGAAAATCCTGGAAAAACCTGGGAAAACATGAGACAAATTTTACTCATCGTTGAGTTTCTGCACTTTTGGCGATTATGAGTGAAATAATCTCAAATTTGGGTCGTTCTCATTCGCTGTGTGCACATGTAAACATTACACTCTAAACTAGTTTTTCTGAAAATTTCATAAATTTTTACCCATGCATAAAAAGTTATACACAAAAGAAAATGTTGCACTTTTTTCGAGTACAATCTTTATGAGACATATATAGTTAGTAGTAGTTTGGGCTACAAAATGGTGAGTTGACAACCTGGAAGGAGCGGAATACCTAGCCCTGGTCCTCACAAGTTCCTACTTCACGCCTCCTCGAGTCATATGATAACAAAAGACTACCAGCTGAAACATGGACACAGCTGGTTGGCGTAGCCTGGGCAATGTTGCCAGTCCGGCAATAGCAAAGTGAAGAGGTGCGACGCGAACACTGGCGCGGTAACCATAGTACGGTGATAGAGGAAATGCTTCACCAAACCTGAGCGTCTGCTCACCATGGAGGTGCGGCTCAAAACGGCGTCTGTTCTCCATGTTAGGAGCGGCTGATCACCGTCCTAGTGCCAGCGTGGGACTCTAAACAGAGCTGTGCACGATGGTCCCCCGGCGAGACAGGGGGTTGGGGCAGGCCCAACAAGCCGCCCTGGAAAAAAACAAAGTTGCAAATACCGAAGAAAGAAATACGGATCGGAACAATCGGCACAGACCTACGCGACGAAATAAGGACTACGATTGGAAACTCGGAACATGGAACTGCAAATCGCTCGGCTTCCCGGGTTGCGATAGGTTAATCTATGACGAACTTCAACCACGCAACTTCGAAGTCGTAGCACTGCAGGAACTTTGCTGGACGGGACAAAAGGTATGGAAAAGCGGGCATCGAGCGGCTACTTTCTACCAGAGCTGTGGCACCACCAACGAGCTGGGAACCGGCTTTGTAGTGCTGGGTAAGATGCGCCAACGCGTGATTGGTTGGCAGCCGATCAACGCGAGGATGTGCAAGTTGAGGATTAAGGGCCGTTTCTTCAACTACAGCATCATCAACGTGCACTGCCCACACGAAGGGAGACCCGACGACGAGAAAGAAGCGTTCTATGCGCAGCTGGAGCAGGTGTACGACGGCTGTTCGCAACGGGACGTCAAAATCGTCATCGGCGACATGAACGCTCAGGTAGGACGGGAGGCAATGTATAGACCGGCAATCGGGCCAAACAGCCTGCATGCCGTATCGAACGACAACGGCCAACGATGCGTGAACTTTGCAGCCTCCCGGGGTATGGTAGTTCGAAGTACCTTTTTCCCCCGCAAGGATATCCACAAAGCCACCTGGAGATCACCTGACCAACACACAGAAAACCAAATCGATCACGTTCTAATCGACGGGAAATTCTTCTCCGACATTATCAACGTCCGCACGTACCGCAGTGCGAACATAGATTCGGACCACTACCTAGTTGCAGTATGCATGCGCTCAAAACTCTCGACGGTGCATAACACACGTCGAAGTCGAACGCCACGACCCAACATTGAGCAACTACGGGACACCGGAGTTGCCCAGGACTACGCGCAGCAGCTGGAAGTTGCACTACCCACGGAAGAGCAGCTTGGCGCAGCTTCTCTTGAAGATGGCTGGAGGGACATCCGTTCAGCCATAGGTAGTACTGCTGTAGCGGCACTAGGTACTGCAATCCCGGACCGAAGAAATGACTGGTTTGACGGCGAATGCAAACTGTTAGTAGAGGAGAAGAATGCAGCACGGGCGAGAATGCTGCAACACCGCACGAGATTGAATGTGGAGCGATACAGACAAGCGCGGAACAGACAAAACTCGGTTTTCCGAAGGAAGAAGCGTCAGCAGGAAGATCGAGATCGCGAGGCGATGGAAAATCTGTACCGCGTAAACGACACACGGAAGTTCTACGAGAAGCTAAATAGTTCGCGCAAAGGCTACGTGCCGCAAGCCGATATGTGCAAGGACTTGGACGGTAACCTTCTCACGAACGAGTGTGAGGTGATTGAGAGGTGGAAGCAGTACTATGACGAGCACCTCAACGGTGAAGCAGCAGAAAACGAAGGTGGCACGGCAACAGACCTTGGAGCACGCGCAGAAGACGACAGGCTACCGGCCCCTGATCTTCAAGAAGTTGAGGAGGAGATCGGTCGGCTGAAGAACAACAAAGCAACTGGTGTAGATCAACTACCAAGTGAGCTATTGAAATACGGTGGTGAAGCACTGGCTAGAGCGCTGCACTGGGTAATTGCCAAGATTTGGGAGGAGGAGATATTACCGGAGGAGTGGATGGAAGGTGTCGTATGCCCAATCTACAAAAAGGGCGACAAGTTGGATTGCTGCAACTACCGCGCGATCACACTGCTGAGCGCCGCCTACAAGGTACTCTCCCAAATTCTATGCCGCCGTCTGTCACCATATGCAAGAGAGTTCGTGGGGCAATACCAGGCGGGATTCATGGGTGCCCGCGCTACCACGGACCAAATTTTCGCGATTCGGCAGGTTCTGCAGAAATGCCGCGAATACAACGTGCCCACACATCATTTGTTCATCGATTTCAAATCCGCATACGACACAATCGATCGAGATCAGCTATGGCAGATTATGCACGAGTACGGATTTCCGGATAAACTGACGCGATTGGTCAAGGCGACGATGGATCGAGTGACGTGCGTTGTTCGAGTATCGGGGACACTCTCGAGTCCCTTTGAATCTCGAAGGGGGTTACGGCAGGGTGATGGACTTTCGTGTCTGCTGTTCAACATCGCGTTAGAAGGTGTGATCAGAAGAGCTGGGATAGACACGAGTGGCACGATATTCAGGAAGTCCATCCAGCTCCTTGGTTTCGCCGATGACATTGACATTATGGCACGGAACTTTGAGATGATGGCGGAAACGTACATCAGACTGAAGGCTGAAGCTAGACGGATTGGACTTGCCATCAACGCATCAAAGACAAAATATATGAAAGCAAGAGGTTCTAGGGAAGACAATGTTAGCCTCCCACCCCGAGTTCAGATTGACGGTGACGAAATCGAGGTGGTCGATGAGTTCGTGTATTTGGGCTCACTGGTGACCGCCGAAAATGATACCAGCAGAGAAATTCAAAGACGCATTATGGCAGGGAATCGTGCCTACTTTGGACTCCGGAGGACGCTCCGGTCGAATAAAATTCGCCGCCGCACGAAGTTGACTGTCTACAAGACGCTGATTAGACCGGTGGTCCTTTACGGCCACGAGACCTGGACTATGCTCGTGGAGGACCAACGCGCCCTTGGTGTTTTCGAACGGAAGGTGTTGCGTACCATCTACGGTGGAGTGCAGATGGATGACGGAACGTGGAGGAGGCGAATGAACCACGAATTGCACCAGCTGCTGGGAGAACCATCCATCGTCCACATTGCAAAAATTGGGCGACTACGGTGGGCTGGGCACGTCGTAAGAATGCCGCACGACGACCCAGTGAAAATGGTTCTAGAAAGCGACCCAACAGGAACAAGAAGAAGAGGCGCGCAGCGGGCAAGGTGGATCGACCAAGTAGAAGGCGACCTGCGGACCCTTCGCAGACTACGAGGCTGGCGAACTGTGGCCATGGATCGAGTAGAGTGGAGACGACTTCTTCGGACAGCAGAGGACAACAAGGCCTTAGCCTGATTGGTAAGGTAAGTATAGTTAGTAGACTAATAGGAAACACCCTACGAGTGCATCCAAGCAATACGATTGATTTTCTGTGAACGTCGAATATTCAAGGGTATAAAATATAAAATAAACTCACAGGTCTCACCCCTGACCGGTGGGATCCGAAATCGGAACCATCAATACGGTTTGGTTACTGTGGTGTACCCGGTGTAAATATTAATCACCATCGATTAGGCTGACCCATCTACGGGCACGTCAACATGACAGGCATCATCATCATCATCAACATCATCAGGAGCCGCAGAAGCAGCAGCAGCAGCGTCACTCAACCTGCAGCATCTCCCTGCAATCATCCACTCGAAATGCATCACTCGATGCGTATTTATTATTACACATATTGATATGGTCAACCGGTACGATGTTACATTAATACCAGATGCTTGTTTATTTACGAGAATGTTATGTAAATATTTGACGAGCTGCAGATAGCTCATCAAAATAATAATAATAACAATAACAATAATCGTCATTCCTCCTCATGCGAGTCAAAAACGACATTTCAACTGCTGAAACTGAGCTTGCCCAGGCAGGACACATGGCCGGTCGTTTCATCATTCACAGTCACCGACTGCCAGGGAGGCAATTCAGCTTGTGGTGGCCGTCCGTATCTGCAAGTGCACATTACAGAAGGAGTGTCTCATTTTGCGGCCTATGCTAGTGGTTCCCAAACTTTGGTCGATTGCGATCCACTTTGAAAAATTTCATACGCTCGTAAACCACCAATATTGTAACACAAAAATTGGTACACAACGTAAAAAAGTATTCAAACTACATGATTCTTTGAATAAAAAACAAAGAATGATATTGCAATGCCTTATATATACCAAAATATCAAGTACAACAACAGTACATTGTAAAATGCAAAAAAAAAATGGCTAAAATTGCAAAAAATACCTCAAAACGCTCAGAAACTCTAAATCTTGAATACTCAGCAATATCATTAAAATGTCAAAACATCACTTCACAATCGCTAACCCAGCCTATTCTTATGGACAAGGTTAGCGATTGACTTAAACTAAAATGGATTTAGATCCCTGAAACCACCATACAACATTTAAAAGTTTTGAAAATGACAACCATTGATCATCAAAATAGACATTCAAACGTAAAAAATAGGGTAAAAATTTCAAATTGGCCTAGTCTTTCCAAAATTTACAATTCTATAATTGTCTGAAAACGTCACAAATTATATAAAACGGAAGCGGGACATTTCATCGTAGGACGTTTAGTCGGAGGTCATTTCACTGAATGGGTCATTTTGCCGAAGAGCAAGCCATGTTCTACGATTTAGTACTTTTCTCAAAGCTCAGTAAATTTTGAAATCAGTTTGGAGAAAAGATTAAGAAGGTTCGATTTTTTCAACCTGGTAAGCTATTTAAATGTAATGCTTCCTTCTTTTAAACATGAGCAGTTTTTTCGAGTTGTACTGTTTTCGGAAATTTTTGGACAATCAATTGATTTATTTATTTATTTATTTATTTATAACAAGAATAAGAATAAGAATATAATTAAAGTACTGCTTTAATCTGGGGTTAGTCAAATTGTGATTTGTAGTAAATATACTTCAAGTTCGTTGAAGAGAAGGTATGTAAACATTAAGCATTGAAAGCTAAAAATGTATTACAGTTTTAAAAACAGCCCAACCCATGCGACGAAATAATCTTCGGCAAAACGTCCTTTGGCGAAACGTCCTTTGGCGAAATGACACAGCCTCACATTTAGAAAGATCAAACATGGCTCCAACCAACGTCAAAAAATGTCCTTAAGCGTAAAAATGGCCTTGACTTTCTAAACTGACTTTAATACTTCAAAATGGCCCAAATACGTCAAAAATAATCAAAAACTGCCAAAACAGCCCAAAACAACGTCAAAATTGTCCGAAAACGCCAAAATGTCATACACACTTAGATTTTTTTAACCATAGTGGGCATCACCTAGCAGTTCAGCATTTAATTTTGCTGGATTTCAGTTAAAAATCATACCGAGATGCAGCAATATTTATGTTTTTAGCTGAGATTTTGGCAAAATTCCCATTTGATAGCTGAATGTCAGGAAATTTTTCATTGATATCCAGCCAAATAAAATTTCAAGTTGCTCGGTGGTGCCCATCTCGGCAAAAATATAAGTATGTATACTTTCCAAACTGTCTGAAAAATTCTAAAGTGACCTAAAACCCCCAAAAATTAAAAATATGTTTCAAAAATGTTCAAATACACACAAAAATTACAGAATTGGCAAAAATATTATTACGACCAAAAACCCGTAAAAACTAGTCAATAAATGTCAAAATGGCAAGGGGTAATCAACTCTGCACACTGTGCCGAAACACATCATGGCACACTGATCGGTACCGTTAAGGCACAAATTGACAAAAATGACGCAGAATATAATATAAAACGGCATCACTGTTTTTGGCTGACGATTTTCCAATAATTGCTAAAGTGTCGCTCTTTTTTGACAGTCCTTGATCTTCGTTGTTCTATCCTGCAGCCAGTGCTTCGTCTAATTCCCTGAAAGAGTTGTTAAAGTGTGGTGATAAATAGCAGCGCCGAGATCATAACCAGCAACAGCAATAACTAAGTCACCAAAAAAGGGTCATCCTTTTTTGCAACCAACGTGATTGTAACAGTTGCTTTTCGTTTCCGGTAGCGACAATATCGGTATTCACGGTTTACGTGGGTCAATTTCACAGGAATGGTTGGCCACCCTAATAAAAAATAACCATTAAAAAGAGCTTAACGACGTATTCGGGGTATCATCCAAACCTTTTGTGGGATAGTTTACCCATCCGGGATACAGTTCATTTATGGTATTTGTTTATTAGGGCAGATATAGCGTCATACAAATTCCTCCTCGACATAGCGTCATACAAATTCCTCCTCAGATGAGCGAACTTCATAGCCACCGGTTTAAATAAGGAATTCGGCAAATTATATATTCACCTGTTTATCAAAAACATGTCTTTTTGAATTTAATTTAAAGTCTAACCTGCCCACTGATAATATGAAAGGGCCGCAGTATTCTGACTGTAATCAAGATTTGTTCAAAACATATTATGATACCCTATTGTGCAGCCTTCAACATATAAGATACACACTTAGAAAAACCTAATTTTACACATGACCGAATCCATCTTTGACATTAAGGATGAGACGTTAACAAACATATCATGTAATATTAAGTGCTCCGAGACTGAAAAGTTCGTTACTCGACAAAAATTACGTTTGATTGAGCAGAATTTCGCGTCTTTTATGACTCAATTTTATCCCAAAATTGACGCTCGTAGATGTCAGTCTCAGAGCACCTAAATTTACATGAATTTTTCAAATTGTGTAGGCATTGTTTTATGTTTTATTCATCTAACAATACAGGTATATCCCCTAGGCGCACCAGCCTAAGGCTGAAAGCATCCCTAACAGTGTTGGAAAAATATCAAAAAATCAAATCTCACCAATGCCCAAGATCACGCTAAATTTTCGTTGACAAAAATCAATAAGCAAACATCTGCGGTTGATTTTGCAAGCTGTGATATCGCAGCTCGAAATATCAAGCTAACCAAACTCACCAACTGCTAATCTCACCAAAATGAAGTGGGATTGAGTTTCATGATTTTTACTTTCTGCGTTTCTAGATTTCATAATCAAAATTGACAATGATTTTTTCGTATCTAATTTGCAGTTAATAATAAGAAATTATTATCTATTTTATGTTTAGCATGATGAAAATATACGAAACACATGAGCGTCAATCGAAGAACATCCATACAACTTTTAACATAAATTGTATAACCCCATTTTTTAAATTGTTTTAGTAGCATAGAACCTGTCTTAAAAGCCAACTCATAAAAGTATCGATATTGGTATAATGCGAAAACGAATACATTACATGAAATTATATTTATTTTGTTCAAAATAATTAATTAATTGTTCAAATATTTACAAACAGGATATAAATACGTCTGGAAGTAAACAGCATAGTATCATTGGAGATATTTTCAAATTGCCTTAATATAACCTTACATTACAGTGTAATAACCAAATAATTTTACTCTTACAGGCTTTTCACTCTATACAATCATTGTTGATTTATTCATTAGTATCCTTGCAAAAGTATTGTTTCATGTCCAAATAACCAAGATTTTTCGGTCTATTGATTCATTGCTAAAAATAGTATCGATATTTCCAAAATATTCCATGATGCGTTAGGTCATTCTATGGCTAAATGTTTAAAGCCTACTAAAAAATTAAGGGGTAATAATAATTATAAAAAAGTGCAATTGTAAAAATTTAAAATCTACGTTATTTTAACATTTTCATGCTTATTTTCTCTTTTATTTTGCAATTCACTATATATTTAATTAACTTCAAATAATGCATGTTATATATTTAAAATTATATTGTATACTCATAAAATGCGGGGACGGGAGGGAGCATCAGAGTATCATTGAAGTTGTAACTGGACAATGGAGTGGAGTGCCAGCCGGAGTCTAGGAGGAAATGTTCTGTCATTTTAGATAGTTGCATTTTACTCCAACAGTTGCAATGAATTTGACGCGCTCTTCTCAAACAAACCATCCCGTGGAAAGCTTATCATGTATTGCGAATTTTGTGGTTCGTTTTGTTGGATCATATTGCTGGAAGGAGATTCTTTTATTCCCGCGAGTGTCGCGTAAGTGTATCTGCTTACGGGCCCGCCCAATCCTTTTTGGCCCTTCATACAGCGATATGTTGAATTCAGAATGATTACGAAATTTGATCGACAGCGGCACCGGTGGTGTAGTGGTAAGCGTGATTACCTCTCACCCCAGCAGGCCTGGGTTCAATCCCAGTCGGCACCGCCGGGATGTTCTGAGGCATAACATCTCTGATCACGCCTAGGTAGGGTTCAGGTGTGGGAGCTGCCTTCCTGGCACGTCGGTAGCATTGGTGCTCAGCACGGAAAACAAGATCGACGGAAAAAGCAAACCAAAGGAAAAAAAAAAAAAAGTTTTAACTCCAGCAAATCAAAAAAAAAATATCCGTTTGACATTGTTAATCAATTTGGATTATCCAAACATAATTGTAAATGCCGATAAATGTTGCACGAAATTATGAAAACAGGACCGAGATGTCCGAATTTCTGTAACCCACGACCCACTGGTGGGTCGCAATCCATTGATTGAGAAACGCTGGCTTATGCCATAACCCTATGAACTGAACTGGACGAACTCGAGTCCCAACTCAAACTGCACGCTAGTCAGTGCATCAGGTAGTGCACCTTAGGTACTACGCAGATATTAGCAGTCTTTCGCATGACAAGCTTGTAAACAAATTGTGTTTTGATTACGTCCGTACTCGGCCGAATGCACATTAAGTCCCGGACTCAACAGTGATGGCAAAATACATATTAAAACGTCGTCGTCGTCATCTTTGGGCGACACAGGGCGGTGAGGCAGAAGGAGACATAACCATCACCACAGTCGATCCTTGCTTCCCTATTTATACCGGCTGTTGGCGTTTCTTTGGATGTTGCGAGCTTCATACCGGTTTGCGATACAAACTAGCACTGGGGCACTGTCAATCTTGGAAACTTCAAATTGCATGCACCCAAAGTCGATCATATTGAACGGCTGGCTGGGGTGGCTCGGAGCAGTTGTAGTTAATGATAGACATGTTTATTCGGGCAAGAAGACTAAATTAAATTCCATCATTTCAGCATCACACCATAGCCGGGCGGGCCTTGACAAGTGATGTTCGAGTGAAGGCAAACCAATCGGAAAGGGATACAATGTAAATAGATTGCCTCAGCAAGTTAATTGCGGTGGTCTTATCGGAAACCAATATGTATTGATATTGCACATTTTAAAGGAAGGCGTGATGGTTTGGAAGGCTAATGGTTCATATCAATTTGGGTAAATTTGGGCTACCAGTCATCAGGGCTGATTCTTTTAAAAAATTGCGATTGCTTTGGACAAAACCAATGATCCACAATATTGGATGTAATAGATTTAAAAAAATGGTGGGGTTGTGTACAAGACACGACCGCATGGTTGACGTAGACTACATTGAGTTATTTAGAGAACTTCTCGTGCATTTTTCTTGTTTTTATTATTTCGGTCCTATGTACATAATTTAGATTTCATATTATATTTTATGGTATCTGTTTATTTTTTCCTTGCCTTATGTGTTTGTTATTTTTTTTTTTTTTATTTCCTTGATTTTGTTTTCCGTCGATCTTGTTTTCGATGCTGAGCACCAATGCTACCGACGTCAGGGAGGCAGCTCCAACACCTGGAACCTACCTATCGACCCATCAACTCATGAACCGGAGACCAATGGCTTTACTTCCCTTCATCCCAGCGGCACCGACTGGGATTGAACCCAGTCCTGCTGGGGTGAGAGATAATCACGCTTACCACTACACCACCGGTGCTGCTAAACTTATGTGTTCGTGTTTGAAGGTCAATGGAAATGGAAGAGGGTTCTCATTATGCCCCATCTTCTCCTATCCATAGTTGAAGTACCTTCTTCGGAGAACCGTCTGCCTGACGATCCTTCGCGTGCCTCCTGGAATTACGCATGTATTTTCAGCCCAATGTTGAGACATAGCACTACTTGTCACTGTTGCCAAAGGAAGGCGACACATCTAAATCTCAAGTTTAGAAGCTCAACAAATCTCACACTAGCGAATCAATCTTCGAAAAATCTTCTTTCATTTGTCGCATCTACTTGCATCGCTCATCATCTTTTTGCAGGAAATCTTCAGAATCGTCATCAATCTTCTTTCTATCTACTCAGCGTGTGCGTGCAAAACACAATCTTTTTTGCATCGTAGATAGAGTCGTCCCCCTCGACTGTTGCCCAATTTCTCAATAATTGCAATTTTGCTTCCAAGAAGTATTTTTAGAACGCAGGTTCGTAATCTCGCAGGCACTCCTGAGCAAGGAATCAAAAATACCTCCAAATGACAAAATGACAAGCGATCAACGAACCGAATGATGACGCTGTAAGAAGTTGAAAGCAATAATGGTATAATCTTCTTCTTTTTTAATACCAAGCAGTCCATGCAAATTGATTGAATTGAAGCATCATGCAAATTGATTTCATTGAAAGAAGAATTAGTTTTCCGTTTGATTTAACGGTGTAAAATTGTGCTCTCATTTTTGCTGCGTTAACCGTTAAGTCAACCAAAATGAGATCAAATGGTGTTTTCAAAATAAGTTACATCATAACAGCAAATTCTGATTTCAATTTGATCTCTAACTTTGTTCGGGAATTCCCATCGATGGGAAAAACAGCAAACCTGTTCGACGTTTATACACCAGAGCATCCTTCACCGGGGTCCTGAGCCATCACCGAAATTTGTGAGCGATGCTTCCCCATTTCAGGGCACACACACACAACCACGAAAGAGAGAGCGCAAACACTATCGCAACGAACGTTCCCAGCAACTCGAGAGACCGAACTAAACCGAACTGAACTGCTTGACGGGCCTGCAGAGAATAAACCTGATTGGAGGTACGACCAACGTTGTCAGATTGTTTTCAAGCTTATCGGTATCAAATGTTTAAAAAATCGGTATTTATCAGTATTCACTATTTTGATGAATTTTATATTTTTGCCTTTTTGTATGCGAACATTCAAACTTTTGGACTAAGAACGAAGTAGTAAGTCGGAAGAAATTTCCGGGAATTAGTCTCTTAGTGAAACCGAAAAAACTTCCAGAGAAAGAATAAAGAAGATCTTGTGGTGGAAGTTTGCAGGACATTCTAAGAAATGTCGTTAAAAACATCCGATGAGGATCTTCCAAGTCAAATATGGAGAAACTTCTCGGGAAAACTTTAGAAAATTTCGAAAAAAAAATCAGATAACACACCCAGAGGAAACCAGACAAGTTTTGGAAATTGGAAGGCAATTCCAGGGGAAGTCATAAGAAGCTCGGAAAAACGTTCCAATAACGGGTGTTCAATTAAAAAAATGAAATTTCGTTCAGTCATATAGCTAGTAAAAAAAAAACATTAACATTTGAAAAGTGAATATTTTTAGTATAAAAACGTCAATAACTCTTGATCGGCGAAAGATATTGACAAGTTTTGTGCAGCAAAAATTTGCGCCTTCTTAAGATCTAAAAGTAATGTGAAGACACCTTTGCTGAAACTTCAAAATAAGAAAAATAGAGCAAAAAACTGTTTTTTTTTAAGAGCCACCCTAACTCAATTCAAGAAAAAAGCTCTAAATCGGCCAATTTAAGAGATACAAAAAAGTTATTTTCAACAAAGTTGCTTGAAATTAGCTCAGCTATAACTTTGTTGAAGAATGTATACCTTAATTTATTTAAACAAAAAAGTTAGATTTTTGATTTTAATGATAATAGGAACCACCCTAGAATTCATAAAAATGAGGGCCTATCTATAAGGAACAACTTTGTAGAAGAGACTTTTAGTCTAAAGTTTCAATTTCAGGCTCAAAACATATCATTCCACCTAAATCTGCATTCTGGACCACTGTGCACTGGAACGAACCAAACCGGAGGTTAGTAAATCGAATTAGTGCGTAAAAAACCTTGTTTTTTTTTAGCTTTACTTCGTAAAAAGAAAACTCGTTATTTGGGATTTATGTTTTTCGTAAAAAGATGTTTTTGGAAATATTGTCAAATACCCCACAATATGGATATTTTTGGAATCGGAGTGACGTGTAGGGACCGGAAATCGATGTCTGACGCCATTTTAAAATCCAAGATGGCGGCTTCCGGATACAGAAAAACCGAAAGCCAGCCTCTTGGATTTCAAAATGGCATCATACATCGATTTACGGTTCCAACACGTCACTCTGATTAAAAAAAAACCCACATTGTGGGATCTTCTTCTTCTTCTTCTTCGCATTTCAAGCTTATTGCATATTGCACATTAGCTTATTGCGTGCTCTCAACTTAGTGTTCTAGATGCACTTCCACAGTTATTAATTGAGAGCTTTTGATACCTGTACAATTTTTGCATTGGTATAATTGTGTGGCAAGTCCAATCATACTTCTATGCCCAGGGAAGTCGAGAAATTTTCCAACCCGAAAAATTCCTAGACTGGACCGGGAATTGAACTCAGCCACCTCCAGCATGGTCTTGCTTTGTAGCTGCGCCCTTTACCGGCTGAGCTAGGGGAGGCCCCCTCCATATTGTGGGGTATTTAACAGAATTTCCAAGTTTTTTCTTTAACTGGAAACCGCCATCTTGGATTTCAAAATGGCGTCAGTTATCAATTTCCGGTTCCTACACATCACTCAGATTCCAAAAATACCCATACTGTGGGGTTTTTCACAGTATTTCCCAGTTTCCCAAAATCGCAAAAAAAAACTCGTTATTTGGGATTTACTTCGTAAAAAGAGGGACGTAAATTGAATACTGCGTAAAAAAAAAAGACTTCGTAAACGGAGATTTCAGTGAATCCGGTTTTCCATATCATCTTGTCTCAGTTCAATTCATGTTTTGAAGTAATTCTACTCATTAAAATTTCTTGAATGATAACATTAATGTGCATAGAAAAATAAAGTTCGAATATTGCTTGACATCTTGCGTAACATTTGAAAAGCACCAATCATTTTTTTGCTAAGGCCTAAACGAAGTACGCTCACGCAAGCAAATAACATAATCGGGTAGGGAAAATTCTCACGATTTTGTTCATCTTTGTACCATAATGATATCGTAAATGGTTCATTCTGCGCCAAGTGTCAGAGGCAAGTAAAATTGACCTCTTTCAATTATGTTCAAACTGAAATGTTTATTTTAGTCTAACTTTAAGAATCTAAATTTTTGCGACGATCGATGCATCGTCAGTCCAGGGGAGCTTTTTCTATTCACTTGCCTATATCGAATGAATCTAGATAAAAAAATTATTGTTTAGCTGCACTTTTGAATCAGCCGTTATAGATTTTCGAGCAGAAGTTAAATTTTAGTTTCATGTCGGTTGGTCACCATCTAGTATAACCATCTTCCAAGCAGGGTTACTTCCACTCACTTGCTATAAAAAATTGTGTTTCCGAATTATGAAAACATTAGATGTTATAATGATAATTAGTACTTGTAAGTTACAAGAAGAAGTCGTAAAGTATGTGTTTGACACATTACACCTGTCAATTCCGTTTTCAGTGCGTCACAATAAGCGATTTAACGATTCGTGAGCGCTCACTCAGAGTGAACGCTCGCAAATCATAAGATCGTCGATTGTGACGCTCTGAAAGCGGAATTGACAGGTTTTATGAGTCAAACACATCCTTTACACCCTTTTCTTGTTACTTATAAGTACAACATATAATTATATCATCTAATGATCTCATAATATTGAAAACCATTGTGTTATAGCAAGTGAGTGGAAGCAACCCTGCTTTCAAGTAATGTTCACCCACTTCAATTTTCACACCAAAATAACAACACGTGTGCCCAAAAACTGTAAAGCCCAGAAATTCTCAAAAACCCATCTTTAAGCATCTCATTACCAACCCGTGAATCGCTGAGGCTGCTGGAACGACCCACACCGTACTGCTGAGCCAACTCAGCAGTGCAATTTACGCTGAACCGAAAAATATGAGCCAAGGGATGTCACTGTTCGCCTCATGCGGCCAATAGGCAGGCAACCAGCAACGGCCAAGCGAGGCAGAGTAGGAAAAATGAGCAAATTTACATATTCAAGATCGGGGAACCGAACAGTGACAAAAGAAAAAGAATTATCGTAATAGCACTACAGAGGTTAAAGTATGGAATACAAAATAAAGTGCTAGACCTCCCCCACCCGCCTGCCTTCATTAAATCATGTTTCTCTTCCACTGCTGCCACGGATGTTTCTATCAGATTTCAAATTTTTCAGGAAACTCGAGACCCGGAATGGCATAATGTAATTATTTTCAAGAGAATTGAACGAAACAAAAAAAAAAGCAGCAACTGTACAGAAGAACATCGAACGCTGCTCTTAGGCGATGAGGGTACCTATACCTACTTACCATTCTGGGGGCTAGCCGAAGGGAATGGCCACAAGTTGACGGCAATAATTTTGACATGACCGAGAACAAGAGAACAGCAACGTGTTAAGCGCTCTGCTGAAGAGGCAGCCGAATGTGATCGCGCATAAATTATGGCTCCTTCGAATGGAGGTGCTGCTGGTGACGACGCTGTCATAATCAACATCAGCCAGCCCAACCGCACCACGGCACAGTCAGCCAGCATGTCGTTTTGAATTGGCAGCCTCTCGATGACTTTTTCCCGTAAGACGGGTCGAAGGTACATAGTTAGGTAGGTACCAAGCTGTCTCGGTGACGACGTTGTCATCATCTTTCACCAGCCAGGCCAGCCAGAAAGAGATGCTGCGGGTTCTGAAAGACGTCAAGAGGCATCGCTCGTAGACAGCAGGACGTCCCCTAGTTCGGTCCGGGGTTCTGTATGCTGCCATATAAGGGCGGCGTGAAGTAGCAACAGCCAACACCACGAACGGACGGTGCTGGACAAATTGAATTTATGATGAACTTGTTTTGTCACGAGTTTAAGAAATTACCTGGAGATCGAAAAATAAGAAGTGTGAAAAACGAACGTCTGCGTGATGATGATATACTGCTTCGAAGCGGGAGGATGAGAGGCGTGAGTAATTTAATCAAGACGGTAGACTTTCGGGCACTGGTCGCATCTTTTGGAAGAAGAATTTCGATGCGCTGCAGAAGCAGTGGACTCAGTGCAGCTATTTATCGAAAGAAATGCGTCAACATAACAATTTCGAATAATAAGGTTATGAATCAACATGAAATTATTTTGGAAGATCAAAACTTAAGGTTACGATGTAATTTGGAGTTACATTTTAAAGCCGTTTTAAATTACTTTTTAATTATGTTGTTCAATACACACATGGAGAATATACAATAAATCCTGAATTATCAATTATGACCCTGATCAAAAAGATCACATGTGCTACCATAAAAATGAGAGAGTTAATAGAATGCTGCCATTAAGAGTTATATTCCTAAATAAATATCTGGCATTGTGGGAACAATGCTTGATCAGATGAAATTCTAGTTTTCAAAATTCTACAACAGTGATTCTCAAAGATGATTGCAACCCACTCTGAAAAATAAACATACAAATAGCTTTAAAAATGCCATACCAAATGTTCGCGCCCGTCGCGGGAAATCTTTCGGACACACGAGAAAAGTACGGTTTTACACAACAAAAATACACTTTATTACGCGAACACAAAAGTACATTTATTACAGGACGAAAATACTGTTTCCTCCGCGACGGTTTATTGTAACTGATATTTATATGTACCTATGTGCCACACAGCTGACCTAATCGGTAGCGATCGGTCGTCAGCTGTGTGTACATAGGGATCAAGAGCGACCCGGCGGGAGAGATTCTCTCTCATATACAAACTATCTAGGGATGCATATGTGAAACTGTGTCATCGATACTTTTATCTTCTCGCTCTAACATATGCCGGCCGCCTTGAAATATTTGATTTCAATTACCTATCCTACTCTAACATTAACTAACATTAACATCTAACAACTACATACAAATAAACACAAAACAATATTGATCATCTCTGCTGGTACTACTGTGCTATATACTTCGATTGTGTTGGCTGATCCAAATTTGCTTCTACTTTCGAATGGCGATGATCTTGGCCTACATTTTGATCAGCTGTTCTCGTATGCGATCGTACTGCTGCATTTTTGTAGCTGTTGTTCTTTTGGTGCTGTTGAACTGGTAATGTTTTCGCTTGCTGCTGTTGTTGTTTTGTAGAAACCATTGGATTTCCGCCGTTATGTCGTCGTCGATCATTGCAGGTAAGTGTAGTGTACCTCGGAATGGTGGGAACGAAAATGGAGTATCCTGGAGTAGAAAGTAGTAAACCGGAACAACATACCTGGCAAACTGATTGATGTGATGACAGTGCAGAAGCAGGAGTTGTCCGTAGGCTGATACTTGCATTCCGTCCGAATTCGACGATTTCTGACTGATGACATTCGGGACGGTTTCCATCGATTCGACTGATTGCTGATTTCTTTCCAGGTTCTTGCTTCAATTGCTTAGCTTGGTGGTTCGATACTGGTGCTTGCTGACGACATGATGCTTCACGATTTTTAGCTCTGACGGAATCTAACTGACGTGACAAGTTGATGTCGGACGTGGACTTTGGTGAACTCAGTGGACCTGGACGACCGATTGTCGTCGGAGAGGTCGACAAACTGCATGATTATCTTATACTCAAGAACAGAATGGCATTTAAATAGCCCAAAATTATGCCAAACATATTCAAATTCAAGACCAACAATTTAAAAGGCCTCAACTCCATTTTGTAAACAAACCTTGTAAGGCCATTTTGTCGCGAACTGAAGTCCGCCAACGTAAACCAACTAAATTAACAGGTAAGGGAAATTCTGCACTACCCGATTGTATTTTAGGATTGCGAGAAAGGCAGGGCTGGTAGCAGAACACTTTTAAGTGACTTGGTCACTATTTTCAAGTCAGTCACTAAAAAGTCACTTTTTTCATCAAAAAATCACTAAAGTCACTATTTCTTAATATTTAGTCACTAAAGTCACTTTTTTACGATCAATGTTGAGAGTAAATAATTTGACTTTAAAAACTCAGAATAAAGTCTGGCAAGAAGAGTTGCAAACGTTTACTTTTCACGAAATCTAATATTTTATTTATTTTTATCTTGAAATTGTCAACGGCGCCGGTGGTGTAGTGGTAAGCGTGATTACCTCTCACCCCAACAGGCCTGGGTTCAATCCATTGGTGCTCAGCACGGAAAACAAGATCGACGGAAAAAACAAACGAAAGGAATCTTGAAATTGTCAAAGACCTATCATAAATTTTCAGAGATTTCTAAAAAAGCTCTAGACCCAATATTCTGGCTGTTTTACATTGAGATCTTGAAAGTTATCCAAACCTACACTGCAACAAAAAATTACGTAAAATTCACCTGAATAGACGTACACATTTTCCACCATACTTCTCCGGTAAATTTTACGTGTTTTGGAAGAGTGATTACATTTGAGTGATTCACATGGAATTCAATTGATTTTCACGAAAATTTTATCGGATTTTCCGATAATCTTCAAATTGGCATCACTTAAAAGTTACGGGAATTAACAAGTAGATGTTACTGGATTTTGTAGTAATGATAAAGTGAATTGGTGATAGACTATAGATTTAGGGGAAATGGATCTTATGTTGGCCTATAGATCTAAGATTGGGCCCATCGCTAGATATCTGCTATTTATCAATTTTATCTAGATGAACGCCTCATTGGGATGGAACTTATGGATATTTTTGGTCGCTATTGAAAATTTAGTCGATTGCTGAATTTTTGTATGGGCCCAAATTAGGGGCATTTAGGCCGACATTACATCCATTTCCCCTATATATTTCGATTGATTTGAGTTTTTCTGATTGCATTCTAGAAAAATTGAAATTTACTCATATTCTGCAATTCTGTTTTTAATTTATAAATGAGTGTTGATCTATAAAAATTAAAAAAAAACTTACGCTTGAAAACATGAAGAAGCCTGGGAATTCCAACTCTTTCAACAACGATGAATGCGCACTTTCTTCCATCGCCATTTTTGAATTACAAATACGACGACAAAATTTTCATAAACTGAAGTGAATTTCACTTAACCTTTTTCAGCATGACATGTGGACTGTATCAGTGAATCCAGTGGAATTCATTACCATGTCATTGAAGTCCTATTTTGAAGAGGGGACAGATTTAATGCCATATTCATACTCGAATCGGTTGAAAAATACACTTAATCTTATAGTTTATTACTCGATATCTATCCATTGCAAGTAATATTTTGATAATTGTTTATGTTTTGAGAGTTGGTGCACAGGTGGATTGAGGTTAAGGAAACGACACTGGATTTGGGCGTGGTTGCTTTTAGAAACAGGCAAGTCAAACGCCGATTTCTCGCAAATAAACGCTCAATCTTGCGAACAAACTATCCCAAACGATAGTCAAATCATTTCTCTACCTGTTTGTGTGGTTAATTTTCGAGATTGAACTTTGATTCGCGAGAAGTCGACGATTAACGTGTTTGTTTACAAAATCAATTACGTCCAAATCTCAAAGTTCTCCGGATTTTTTCAAAGGCCAGAAATTTGAATAATCTTTGACCCCGGTAGCTTTAGTATCCGTCCAAACATCGAAAAAAAACAACTATTACATCACATAACCACTACTAGCCCTGGAAAGGAGATCGAGGTAGGCCGTGCATTTAAACTGACGTGTTTTGAACTTGCTACTGCTTTATTTTCCGAGATGCTTATTGAAAATTTAGTGCAATAAGTCCTTTAGCTGGTGCATTTTGGACACCTGACAACTTTTTCAATAATTCCGCGTGTGTTTATTAGTGCTGTGTTTGGCTATTTTAACAAAAAAAAATGATTGAGGGAGTTTTCAAGATTATCACGAGTGAACAAACCGGGTTTTTTCTTCCTTCACCCCCACCGTGAAACGTTGCGAAAAAACAGATCTCCGCTGAATTTTCTAATGTTGAATTGTGTCTGTTTGGGTTTAGTTACAAGTGCATAACGATCCGGAAGCCGGAAGTTAAAAAAATAGGCCCAGGAGGTAACGGTGATATCCAGTGGAAGTAGGTTAAAGTCGAACGTGCAAATTTTCTCCTGCAAAGTGCTGCTGTCTGCAAGGAGGCATTTGATTTGCTTGCTTGCGGTTCCAGCTCGATGCAAGGCTGGCGGATCAGTAGTCAGTACAGTAGTTTCTAGTGAAATAAATGATCTTCACCACATCACTAAACATAACCATGAGCAATGACGAGGAACCATGATAAACAAGGAGCGGATGCATCCAATGAAACTTTTTAGCGCAAAAGCATCATTACCAACATAGGGAAAAATTCGGTAAGATCCTTCCATTGCATTATTTTATGATTCTTCAATATTGTACAAATATTTACACATTACACACAACTACACATAGTAACTCGGAGCGTTTGGTACGGTATGTCCACGCATTCTTCCACCCCTGTAGATGTAAGAAATGTTCCCATTCATTTCCAAGAATCATCTTTGCGGCAAATACAACGCAGTAGGCCTGGCCGTATTGATGTTTATATCATATCTAGATAGAGCTGGAATTAGGGCCAATGTCGCAATGGGCTTGAACTGAGAAAAATGAATCTGAAGTTTTGAACAAAAATATTTAAATATAATTTAAACTATAAGCCCATTTCTAGAAATGAACTGTTCCTAATTATTACATTATTGGTTAGCATTATGGTGAGATAAATAAAAATATTATTATTTTTATTTACAGCTCGAAAAAAATGAAAATGTTGCATGCGCCCTTTTGAATTATAGTATCTTGTATCGCCCTGAGGTTAGTCGCCCGGCTGCGTTCACAGAAGCTATTTCGCCCCTATGTTTCGCCTGCTAGTTTTTGACATTGTCTGTTTCGCCTCAATGTTTACGTTCTTTTTCCTGACGGTTTGTTACTATCGACCTTTTGCAGTATGTTGGATTCTAGATAAATTCATGTGTTAGGGTGTTTTCGCTTATTTCGATCAGATTAACAATGTTTTCTTTTGATTACCAACCGGTAATTGCAAGGAGTAGTGAAAAGAATCAAATTATATCATTCGCCTTGTATTGAGGAAATATGTCTGAAATAAATCCCAAATCCATGAACTTAAGTCACGCCTGTTCAGCGCGACCATCGATTTCATAACGCTACAGAAAACACAAAATAAAATCATGATTTCGTGATCCATGAACCCATAAGTATGATTTTCGTTCCTGAAATCGTGAACTTGGATCACATACAATGCTGCACTGCAGCTGTCATTTTCAGTTGTTGTGTCTCGATTATTATTGAGTGAGCTGAGCCGTATCATCAGAATGGTGGTCCGGTACAATGGCAGTGGCTGGTACATGTCATCATACTGGCTGTCTTCGAAGAAAAAGAATCCCCGAACGCATCCGGTGTTCTTGCTCCCGCCGCTCCGATGGAAGTCGAAAGTGATGTTGATTTTTTGAGCTGAAAACTCGGCTGAAAGTGTGTTCATTCCATCTGCTGGACAGATACCTGCTGCAAGTTTGGGATGCTGGTAAAACCTGCATCAAGGCTTCCGTTGCTTTCATTCTACTTCCTCACTCCATTTAAAATATTGGTAATTCTAATTAAGTTGACATTTTACAGTCCATGAACCATGTTCCCGTTTTCATGGTTCACGGCATCAATCACAACGCATGAACATAAATCACGTTTGCCAGAACTAGATCATGATTTTCCGAACAGAGTTCACGATTCTATGACTTTTCTTGTCTTTGCAGGCGTTACGTTTATTTTGTGGAACAATGTTCACGATTTCATTATTTTTATTCATGGTGTACTTGCGTAAATGAAAAATTTATTTGTTCCGAAAATCGTGACTGGAGGTTGACGAATTTCGGAACGGATTTTTTCCCGTGTAGTTTAACGTGATGTATTAACCTCAGTTTATTTACACTTGCGACATTCGCCCTTATTCCAGCTCTATCTAGATATCTCAATTTGACAAGAAAAATGATTAGACCTGCATCGCTGTAAGGACTTCAGCAATAGTATTGAAGATGGTCGTCGCGTCAGTTTTCAACACCCGTCTCACACTCACGAATGTTTCCGTCGGACGATCATTATAAATATACCTGATGACAATCGCCAACTGCTCGTGGTGCCCACAATCACTCGTATCATCTGCAATGATTACCACTGGTGTTCCTCGCAAGGATTTCGCAATGTTCCGCAACATTACATTGTGCAACGATGTAATCATGTCATTTTGAAAACGGTTACTTGTGTACTGGCAATTTTTGGCACCTTTCGCCAAGTGTTTTTCCAGCACAGGATCGTAGTTAGCCACCAACTGGGTGGCAAATTTTCCGCTCGTTCCGAATGTTCACGAAGTGGTCGGCCAACTTTGCAAAGATTGCGCATAATATCGATGAAACGTTCCATTATATAGCGATTTTGTAGCCGCTTTGCCTTACTAGCAGCAATCATACCTCTTTTTTTGGTGGTCCAGTTCTTCGTCGATACCCTTCCTGGTTTTGAAATTCTTCCACGCGTCCATACTACCAACATTAGTATTACGAACAATCAATACGAAACTAACGATTTTAAATTGGCTCACTACTTGACTAGCCTATTGGTCCCAAGCAAACGATTAACGTACCCCATTCTAGTCGAAATTCTAGTACTACGCAATGTTTGTTTTGATTCGCTATGAAAGTTTGACAGATAAAATGAGGGGTTATTGGTTTTTCCTATGTTTCGAGGGGTGAATCGATTAGCTTGGGACCGAAGAGAGTACCAGAGCTGAGCCAAAAAGTTGAGCACGTTATTTCGGGACCTTCTAGTCTTAGAGTTACCTCTATGGTATTACCATAGAGGTAACTCTAAGACCACTGGGTCCCGAAGAAAATCATTATTATTTTTGGCTCACTCAGTACCAGAACAACGGTCCCAAGCAGTCCCAAGCTATTTCACTCACCCCTGCATGTTCTGCATGAATCCACACACCCCTGATGTTATCTGTCAAACTTTCATAGCGAATCAAAACAAACATTGCGTAGTACTAGAAGTTCGACTAGAATAGGGTACGTTAATCGTTTGCTTGGGACCAATAGGCTATTCAAGTGGTGAGCCAATTTAAAATCTTTAGTTTCGTATTGATTGTTGGTATTACTGCGATTGTGTTTGCCCAGCATCTCAGTCGCTTTCTTCCAATTTCTGAACCCTGTAGGAATCGTTGTTATAATTGTTATATCTTACCTTTTATAATAACTGATGAATACTCAAAGCCCTTATATTTCACTCCATTTATTCCCTTAAAACCGTACGTCTTAAACATCTGCTTCGCAGCGTCGCTCACCATCTACTGGCCCCTGACTCACAGCAGGCAATCTCGCTGTAATCTCACTCTCCTACTCTACCTCTCCCCGTCTCTTTCCCGAATCCTTCGTATCGTTATACTCCTGAGCTCATCTCTAAATGCCTAAGGCTGAAAGCCTCCTAAATAAAGCTAAATAATAATAATCTCTAAATCTCTACAATAATGTTTTGCGTCATGCTCTTATTTACAGGTTAAAAATATAAACAAAAGAAAATATATTCTTCAAGGTACTGGTATCATCTTTTATGCAGTTACCTTTCTGAAATTTTGTGCAGTACGTTTTTGTATATTTTGAAGGTATCGTTTCAGTTTATTTTTGACTATTTCAAGGTTTTGTAAGCCCTTATATGATATTGTAGTTACACACTTAACTATTACCGTTGCAAGTACGTTGAGCTTGCTCATTTTCAGCAAAAATTATAGTTCTATTTTTTTCAAATTTTAACCTTAATACGAAAGGCTAATACGATCATTAAAAAGGTTTAACAAATCAGCAATCAACATTTCAAAGGGGCGTTATTGCTTGTTGATGATGTTGTTGAATGTTGGTATCATTAATTTTGGGTTAGATTTCATTCGAGAGAAATCGACGGCTAAAGTCATTGTTTACAAATGCAATTACGCCCTTTTGAAATGTTGGCACTGAAATATGTAACGACTGGAACAAATGCGCACAAAACTATATTGACAAGCGAGTACATGTTTGTTAACGGAATGACGACTTGTGCGAAGGATTGAGCATGTCAACCCTGTCCCAAAGTACCACCAGTTGGGGTGACAGAAAATAATTCCGAACATTCAACATGTTTTAATAATAAATATAAATAGACCAAAGTTCAATGGCAAACTAATACCCACTTTTCAATTAGGGAATCCAAAAGCTGTCTTTAGACTTTGTACAGTTGCAAAAAAGTCCATCCTCAGAATTCATTGAGACTCTTTTCTTAATTTTTAGAACTCTATGAGTTTTTTGAAATTCTTCTCAGAAGTCCTCTGGAATAATTTTTAGAACTCTTCTTGACTTTTACTAAGAACACCTTAGAACTTGGAGTTTCAGAAGAATTTTCTCAGTATAATCCAGAAATTATTCTCGGAATGAGCTAGAAATTATCGGTACTCTCTTGAAATTTTCCTCAAAACCCCTTTAGAATTTCACTCAAAATTTAATTTTCTCAGTATTATTTTCGGAATTATGTTGGAACTATCTGCAGGATTCACTAGAAATTATTCGCAAAGTTTTCTTGGAATACTCCCCAGAAATCCTTTGGAACTGTCCTCAGAATTCAATATCCTTGAGGTTCTTCGCGATTTTTTTTAGAACTCTCCTAAGAGCTCTTTTGATATGCTTCTCAGAAGTCCACTGGAATTATGCTTAGATCTCATCATGATTTTTTCTCAGAAGACCGTGGAACTCAAATTCTTTTAGAGTTTCAGAATTTTCCCCCGAAATGTACTAGAAATTATCCTCGGAATTCGCTTGAAATTTTGTTTAAAATCCCTTTGGAATTTCATTCAAAATTTGATTTTCTCGGTATTCTTTACGAAATTATATCGGAACTATCCGCTGGATGCACTTTAAATTATCCACCGAGTTTTCTTGGAATTCTCCCCAGAAATATTTTGGAACTGTGGTAAGAATTCAATATCTTTCTAGGTTCTTTTCGGAATATTTTAGAACTATTTTTTTCTCAGAACATTATTGAACTGAAATTCCCCTAAAATTTCAGAAAAATTTCCTCTGTTTTCTCCAGAAATTCTTCCTAGAATAAGCTTGAAATTATCCTCGGAATTCCCTTGAAATTTTCCTCAACATCCCTTTGGAATTTCAGAATTGTGTAATTTTTAGATCAAGAATTTCTTAAGAGCTCTTTTGATATTCTTCTCACAAGTCCACTGGAATTATGCTTAGATCTCATCATGATATTTTTCTCAGAACACCGTGGAACTCAAATTCTTTTAGAGTTTCAGAATTTTTCCCCGAAATGTGCTAGAAGTTATCCTCGGAATTCGCTTGAAATTTTGTTTAAAATCCCTTTGGAATTTCACTAAAAATTTGATTTTCTCGGTATTCTTTTCGAAATTATCTTGGAACTATCCACAGGATGCACTAGAAATTATCCGTCGAATTTTCTTGGAATTCTCCCCAGAAATATTTTGGAACTGTGGTAAGAATTCAATATCTTTGAGGTTCTTCTCGGAATATTTTAGAAATATTTTTTCCTCAGAACATTTTGGAACTGAAATTTCCATAAAATTTCAGAAAAAATTCCTCTGTATTCTCCAGAAATTCTTCCTAGAATCAGCTTGAAATTATCTTCGGAATTTCCTTGAAATTTTCCTCAACATCCCTTTGGAATTTCATTCAAAATTTGATTATCTTGGTATTCTTTACGAAATAATCTTGGAACTATCTGCACGATTCACCATAAATTATTCGCAGAATTTTCATGAAATCATCCCCAAAAATCTTTTCTTTTGGAACTGTCCTCAGAATTCAATACTTTTTACGTTCTCCTCGGAAATCAAGTTCAATTTATCTATCCACTCACCAAAACGTTGTTGTTTTTCTGCCAGAAATGTTCAATAAAGCTTGCCTCTCATTTCACCAGAACTGTGTAATTTTTAGATCAGGAATTTTCAATTCAGCTTGCCCCTCCATGCAGCAGAATGATGCAAATCATACACCAGAAATTTTCAATACAAACTTGCCCCCAGAAAATTTTACAAACTTGCCCCCAGAATGATGCAAATTTTCCACCGTTAATGTTCAATTAAAATTGCTTCTCCAATACTCTGATTGGTGCCGATTTCCTTTTTCCATTTTCCACCAGACATTTTCAAATAAAGTTTGCCCCTATTTTCATATTTTTCATCGTAAAATTTCAGTAAAGCAGCTTCCCTCCAATCATCAGAATGGTGCAAATTTCACACCAGAAATAATTATTAAAAATTGTTTCTCTATTCACCAAATTTAAGACCATAAATTAATCAAAAAGCTTGTCCATCCGTTCACCAGAACGGTGCTGATATTCCACCAGAAATTTTAAATTAAGCGTAATTTTAAATAAAGCTTGTGCCTTCATTTACAAGACTAGTGCAAATTTTCCACCAGAAATTTTCTGTTCATTTCATTTATCAAAGCGATGCAAATTTCGCACCTGAAATTTTCAATAGAGCATGCACCACCATCCACCAGAACCAGGTGCATCAAAAATTGTCAGTGAAGTTCGTTTCACCATGCACCTTTGTGGTGCAATTTTCAGGCTTTGCCTCTTCATGCAGAATGGTGAAAATTTTCCACCATAAATTTTCAATGAAGCTTGCACTCATCAGAACGATGCAAATTATGCACCAGAAAAATTAATAAACTTTACTTTTAGATTCACCACAGTGTTGCGAACTTTCCACCAAAAATTTTCAGTTAAATGTGCACCTCCAAATTTTAAGCGCGATTCAATTTTAGAACCAGAGTTATTCATTTTGATTTGTCCCTCCATGCACCACCTTGATGATATTGTTACACCAGAAATATTCAATAAAACGCTTTTTCTTCGATTTACCACCACGAAGGTGATTTTTTTTAACCTTAAATTTACCCTTTCCTTTTAACCCTCTATGAACAACCTTGAAGAAAAAAAAATTACACCAGAAATTTTTTGTATTCACCAATGTGGTGCAATTTTTTTTACCAAAAAAAATTCATTGAAGTTTGTCCCTTCATGCACCATTGTGGTGCAATTTTCAGGCACGATCTCAAATGGAATTGACGCAATAAAAGGGTTTCAATTTTACCTTCAAATCAAGTTATCAAGAAATCTAGATATTTTTTATCATAACTTTGAAAACGTGGAAATAAAAATCTTATTTATAATTGCCCCACCCTGTGCACGCCAGTGGTGCTAGCCGCACTGGACTTCGATAGGAGCAAACACCCTTGGATCCTGGCGATACAGGAATACGTGCCAAACAACACAGTCTTTGTGTGGATACCTGAACACTGCGGAGTCCAAGGTAACGTAGAAGTATCTGGCATATGTGTCATTAGGATCTCATTATGTCGGTTGATATAAAACAAATAAGTAAATAAATAAACACGCTCACTATAGTAACAATTGAGATACAAATCATCCTTACCTTCCCCAAAAGACTTCTGGCCATTGATTAGCTTTATGTTTCTCAGTTGAAAATGGTCCAAAGTAGGGTCGGTGTATAAGAGTCACGCCAAGATTGAAGCCAAGTCTACCCATTGAACTGTCAAACCGGCTGCCTCCGTGGATAGTAAACAAACATTACGATGCTATGGAAGCTACACGAAAGGTATTGCAATAAAATTTAAAATATAATCGAACAAATTATCATGAACCCGCAGTGAACTGTAAATTGTCATGGGATACGTTTGGTTATGATCAGTAATTAGAATTTGTAATATTTGTTGTTAAGATAATTCGACAGAATCACTGATATAATGATTTACTACAGCCGCATATTTCCAAGTGAAAGGGAAGCGAATCTTTCAAAATCCGTGATGCGAGGTTTTTCTCTTGACGTGACTTTTATACACAATATCGTTAATTGACGAAGCAGATCGCAATCATCCCTGTGAAGGATGTCATTTTGAAAAAGAATTGGTGCTATTCTCATTTACGTCAAATATTTTCTATTGCGTTTGAACACTAGCAGCACTGTTTCCGATTTGGAAGGTAATCACGTAAAATTTGGCGCTTATAATTGGCTTATAGTTTTCAACGATGCAAGCAATAACTATAAAGCTGTTGCCAATTTCCTGCAGAGAATTTACGTAATTCACTTTTTAATGGAATCAAAAACCACCGTATAAATTCCATCCAACATTTCACACATAACAATCGCTTGATTCAACAAAGCGCCCTTCCCATTCTCGACCACCCGTAAACTAATGAGCCAAATTAGCTTGCTTTGGCCAATTAAGCATGACTCATATTGATTCGAATCCCAATTAATGAGCCAATTATTTGCGCTTTATTCCTTAATTTAGAAAAATCACTACAGCAGCGCATAATGGGTCGCCATTTGTTGTTCTTGTGGCTTCGGCACCAGTCGGTGTTTAGACCCATTTTTCCAACCAGCCAGTCAGTGGTGGAGACCGGAGAGCTTTCCATCATCATCATCACCATCATCGGCTCTGTTTCCATTCACAAACGACACGGTCGTCTGTTGGGTTTCCTAGGTTTGTAGGGGTGAAGCTGCAAATTTTCAATTTTAATAACCTAGTGAAGCATTAAATTATGAGCCAAGTTGTCGTGCCGAGAGGAACTGGATCGAGAGGGTGAGGGGAAAAAACGATCGTACGCTTATTCATAAAGTAGCACCGAGCTTCTGAGATGGAATCGACTGCAGAACCCAACCGAACTCAAATGGTAACGAATAATGCGATATCGCGGAGTGCCAGAGTTGTATCGCGGAATCAATTAATAACGCGATGATGGGGAGAGAGGTGCTGCGCTAGGAGGGTTTCCACACGTTTATCGAATGCACTCGTACTTTTATGCACACGCATTTGCATCTCCACCGAACGGTGCATGATTGCATGATATTAACATTTGTATGCAAACGACTCCGACTGGGAAACCGCTGAAATGACCCGCCCCTCTCTTCCCCAGCCAACGCAGTGGAACGCTGAAATTGAATTGCGTATAAATGTGAAATGTTTGAGGGTTTCCTGTAAACGGTGAACTGGATTGGGAAAGCTGGTTATGAATCAGGTTTCATCCAAATATATATAACACTGGCGAGCAATTATAAATATACTTCAAACCAGTTGGCTTAAATTGGTTTGTTTTGAAAAGTGTTGAATTTGTATGATAAAATCAACCGGACAAAGTTGCAAAACAAGTCTATTTGAATGCCATTAAACATTATTCAAATCCTCACTCAAGCCTAAATGACCCATTGTGGAGTGAAAACGGCTTCAAAGGAAAATTTGCCTAATCTGCCCTTCAGCGGATATCATCAATTTCCGTGCTCGGAATTATGTTGTAAACTGCTTTTTATGTTTTGTTGACAGTCGACTTCATCTTATGGATCATAACGCACCCATTTGGAGATATTTTATTGCAAACCAAAGCAAACACAGAAACCCCTCCTCGAAGACGTGCGTCTTAAGGGAAAGCGACTTAAGTTTATGTTATTGGTTATGTGTACTAAATTGCCCATTCTCCCCGGTTGCACAGCCGGACGAGCGCACGCAATCACAAACAGCGCTAAACAACCCCGGAACCGAGCAGAGGCCTCTCTCACCGCGTAAAGACAAAGAAAGCAACGTCCACTCGCATTTCCCGCTTCCAATCGCAATCATCTTCGTTGTCGTCGTCATCGAGCATTACAGCATATTAATTTTACCATAAATCTGTCAGCCAGAAGCTTTAAAACCTAAAATAGACACTCGAAATTGCCAACGATGGGCGCGAAATGTGGCAATTTCTATTCACCAAAGTGTGCACGCACGATTTTTCCGTGCTTTTCCGGGTTTGTTTCTTTTTCACATAGCAGTAGGGTTCCAGGATGCTTCATCGAACGGAACCCATTTACGTCGTATGTTAAAAAAAAAAACGCTGCTTACAAGATTAATTTAGATTGATGTAATCATATTTGCAGTACACCATGGAATGATTGATTTAAGTGGGATTTCACGAAGAAAAGTACAGCAGGATGAAGTGGCATGGTACTCTACTGGTAGTGGGCCTTTGTTTAGATGAAACTCATATCAGTGGGATGGGAACATTTATCAAAGTGTTGTTAGTACGGTTGTTGATGTCAATGCTAAATCATGATCGTGTGTAAGAGATGGCACGGAAACGGTTATATAGTCAGGGGATCCGTTTTGGACTTTTATTTTAATATCTATGGAGCTGTGCAAAACTTTAGAATGAGAAATGAAAACCAGCACAGATTAAATATACATAGCATTACCATACAATCTGCTTCTTCTTCTTCGAATATTAGCGTATTGCGTGCTCTCAACTTAGTGTTCTAGATGAATTTCCACAGTTATTAATTGATAGCTTTCGATGCCTGGTACATTGTTGTAAGCGGTCACCGTAGTCGACGAATTTTCTGTAATAATCGGCTGCCTTTGCTTCCGACATTTGCGAACCAAACCAAACTTAAATGTCATATGACAGTATCTGTTATTCCGTAGACCGTCACGTATTCATGAATTTTTGTTTTTCTCTTAATTAGAACTGCTAATGTTTCGCTTGTACAAATTCTGAAAATAGCAAGCTAGGACGTCCTAGTAAAAAAAAAATTCTGATCAGAAATGGTTTAATTTACACAAAATTAAGAAATTAGAACCAAATCACACATTTTCATTTTTTAGTTATAGTGCTTTCCCGATTTTGTCAGCTCCCGATTTTGTCTACACCTGATTTTGTCAGCTTTTTTCTCGATTTTGTCAGCCTAAAGTTTTTGGTGAACTTTTTGGGTTTTAAGCATGAATTCTCAAGCATTTCGCTCCAAATGAAACTTAATTGTTTTGTCGCAACAATTACAGAGGTAACTCAAATAAACCTAAATTATTGCGACACTGCACAGCTGTGCCGAATCCCTCGTGATAAAGGTAACTAGGTGGCGGATAGAGCTAGGATCCACCTTGCCCGCAGTGCGCCTCTTCTTCTTGTTCCTGTTGGGTCGCTTTCAAGATCCATTTTCACTGGGTCGTCGTGCGGCATTCTTACGACGTGCCCAGCCCACCGCAGTCGCCCAATTTTTGCAATGTGGACGATGGATTGTTCTCCCAGCAGCTGGTGCAATTCGTGGTTCATTCGCCTCCTCCACGTACCGTCATCCATCTGCACTCCACCGTAGATGCTACGCAACACCTTCCGTTCGAAAACACCAAGGGCGCGTTGGTCCTCCACGAGCATAGTCCAGGTCTCGTGGCCGTAAAGGACCACCGGTCTAATCAGCGTCTTGTAGACAGTCAACTTCGTGCGGCGGCGAATTTTATTCGACCGGAGCGTCAACAGGAGTCCAAAGTAGGCACGATTCCCTGCCATAATGCGTCTTTGAATTTCTCTGCTGGTATCATTTTCGGCGGTCACCAGTGAGCCCAAATACACGAACTCATCGACCACCTCGATTTCGTCACCGTCAATCTGAACTCGGGGTGGGAGGCTAACATTGTCTTCCCTAGAACCTCTTCCTTTCATGTATTTTGTCTTTGATGCGTTGTTGGCAAGTCCAATCCGTCTAGCTTCAGCCTTCAGTCTGATGTACGTTTCCGCCATCGTCTCAAAGTTCCGTACCATGATGGCAATGCCATCGGTGAAGCCAAGAAGCTGGATGGACTTCCTGAAGATCCTTCTAATGCGATGTTGAATAGCAGACACGAAAGCCCATCACCTTGCCGTAACCCCCTTCGAGATTCAAAGGGACTCGAGAGTGTCCCCGATACTCGAACAACGCACATCACTCGATCCATCGTATGCGGATTTGAAATCGATGAACAAATGATGCGTGCGCACGTTGTATTCGCGGCATTTCTGCAGAACCTGCCGAATCGCGAAAATTTGGTCCGTGGTAGCGCGGGCACCCATTAATCCCACCTGGTATTGCCCCACGAACTCTCTTGCAAATGGTGACAGGCGGCGGCATAGAATTTGGGAGAGTACCTTGTAGGCGGTGCTCAGCAGTGTGATCGCGCGGTAGTTGCAGCAATCCAACTTGTCGCCCTTTTTGTAGATTGGGCATACGATACCTTCCATCCACTCCTCCGGTAATATGTCCTCCTCCCAAATCCTGGCAATTACCCAGTGCAGCGCTCTAACCAGTGCTTCACCACCGTATTTTAATAGCTCACTTGGTAGTTGATCTACACTAGTTGCTTTGTTGTTCTTCAGCCGACCGATCTCCTCCTCAACTTCTTGAAGATCAGGTGCCGGTACCCGAGCAAAGCTTGAGATCAAATTGAAATCAAATTTTGCTGTTATGATTAACTTATTTTGAATACTCCAGTTGATCTCATTTTGGATGACTTAACGGTTAACACAGCAAAAATGAGAGCAGAATTTTACACTGCTTTCCTGCTTTCAATAAAATCAATTTGATTTCTGATTTTGCATTCATAATGTTTAACTGAATATGGGCCTGGTGTAAATGGTTGGCATCCATCCCGAGCAAAGTCGGCTAACAAAATGAAAGCAAATCTATATTAAAGTTTGCAGTTCCTATCATAATGAAAACTCATTTTGATTTAAATTGTCACGACATTAGTCTGATATCATATTGTGCTTTCATTAAGCAGTCAAGACTTTTTAAATGAGATTTGAGCTCAAGTCTTTCAGCGGGAGAAGCATGGATTCTTACGATTTACGCCAGGCCAGTTAAACATTATGAATGCAAAATCAGAAATCAAACTGATTTCATTGAAAGCACGATTAGTTTTCCGTTTGATTCAACAGTGTAAAAGTTTGCTCTCATTTTTGCTGTGTTAACCGTTAAGTCAACCAAAATGAGATCAACTGGAGTATTCAAAATAAGTTACATCATAACAGCAAATTTTGATTTCAAATTGATCTCCAGCTTTGCTCGGGATGCTTCTCATGCTGAAAGACTTGAGCTTAAATCTCACCCCGGGCAAGTTTCAAATGACCTATCTTAAACAAAACAAATAAACAATAATCGTTAGTTCAACGACAGATGAACTTAAATTAACTTTTAAACAAGACGTTAACAGCAGAACTTCAAGTTAAGTTGTTTTCATTTTAAAAGGCTTGACTGCATAATGAAAGCACAATATGATATCAGACTTATGTCTCGACAATGGAAATCAAAATAAGTTTTCATTATGATAGAAACTGCAAACTTTATTATCGATTTGCTTTCATTTTGTTAACCGACTTTGCTCGGGTAGCCTGTCGTCTTCTGCGCGTGCTCTGAGGTCTGTTTCCGTGCCACCTTTGTTTTCTGCTGCTTCACCGTTGAGGTGCTCGTTATAGTACTGCTTCCACCTCTCAATCACCTCACACTCGTTCGTGATAAGGTTACCGTCCAAGTCCTTGCACATATCGGCTTGCGGCACGTAGCATTTACGCGAACTATTTAGCTTCTCGTAGAACTTCCGTGTGTCGTTTACGCGGTACAGATTTTCCATCGCCTCGTGATCTCGCTCTTCCTGCTGACGCTTCTTCCTTAGGAAAACCGAGTTTTGTCTGTTCCGCGCTTGTCTGTATCGCTCCACATTCAATCTCGTGCGGTGTTGCAGCATTCTCGCCCGTGCTGCATTCTTCTCCTCTACTAACAGCTTGCATTCGCCGTCAAACCAGTCATTTCTTCGGTCCGGGATTGCAGTACCTAGTGAAGCTGCAGCAGTACTACCTATGGCGCCAAGCTGCTCTTCCAAGGGTAGTGCAACTTCCAGCTGCGGCGCGTAGTCCTGGGCAACTCCGGCGTCCCGTAGTTGCTCAATGTTTGATCGCGGCGTTCGACTTCGAAGGGTGTTATGAACCGTCGAGAGTTTTGAGCGCATGCATACTGCAACTAGGTAGTGGTCCGAATCTATGTTCGCACTGCGGTACGTGCGGACGTTGATAATGTCGGAGAAGAATTTCCCGTCGATTAGAACGTGATCGATTTGGTTTTCTGTGTGTTGGTCAGATAATCTCCAGGTGGCTTTGTGGATATCCTTGCGGGGGAAAAAGGTACTTCGAACTACCATACCCCGGGAGGCTGCAAAGTTCACGCATCGTTGGCCGTTGTCGTTCGATACGGCATGCAGGCTGTTTGGCCCGATTGCCGGTCTATACATTGCCTCCCGTCCTACCTGAGCGTTCATGTCACCGCTGCTCCAGCTGCGCATAGAACGTCGTCGGGTCTCCCTTCGTTTGGGCAGTGCACGTTGATAATGCTGTAGTTGAAGAAACGGCCCTTAATCCTCAACTTTCACATCCTCGCGTTGATCGGCTGCCAACCAATCACGCGTTGGCGCATCTTACCAAGCACTACAAAGCCGGTTCCTAGCTCGTTGGTGGTGCCACAGCTCTGGTAGAAAGTAGCCGCTCGATGCCCGCTTTTCCATACCTTTTGTCCCGTCCAGCAAAGTTCCTGCAGTGCTACGACTTCGAAGTTGCGTGGTTGAAGTTCGTCATAGATTAACCTATCGCAGCCCGGGAAGCCGAGCGATTTGCAGTTCCATGTTCCGAGTTTCCAATCGTAGTCCTTATTTCGTCGCGTAGGTCTGTGCCGATTGTTCCGATTCGTATTTCTTTCTTCAGTATTTGCAACTTTATGTTTTTTCCAGGGCAGCTTGTTGGGCCTGCCCCAACCCCCTGTCTCGCCGGGGGACCATCGTGCAAAGCTCTGTTTAGAGTCCCACGCTGGCACTAGGATGGTGATCAGCCGCTCCTAACATGGAGAACAGACGCCGTTTTGAACCGCACATCCATTCTGAACAGACTCTCGGGTTTGGTGAAGCATTTCCTCTATCACCGTACTATGGTTACCGCGCCAGTGTTCGCGTCGCACCTCTTCACTTTGCTATTGCCGGACTGGCAACATTGTCCAGGCTACGCCACCCAGCTGTGTCCATGTTTCAGCTGGTAGTCTTTTGTTATCATATGACTCGGGGAGGCGTGAAGTAGGAACTTGTGAGGACCAGGGCTAGGTATTCCGCTCCTTCGAGGTTGTCAACTCACCATTTTGTAGCCCAAAATTAACGGAATATTAATATGCAGTTGATACGCACCCGATGGGTGATGGAGCAGTTTCACGAGACGCTGGTTGGACTTACCGAAAAGCTGATCGGATGAAGACCGGTAGTCATCGGAGGAGCCTTCAATGTCCAGGCAGTGGAGTGAGGAAGCAAATGTACCAACGCAAGAGGGCACATTCTGCAGGAAATTGGGCTGTTCAATAAATGCACCAGCAGCACGTCACTTTATGTAGACTGCAGTCCGTCACTGGTGGAAAACATGTATTGGAGAGTGTGTGAAGGATACACCCAAAGTGACCATCAGGCAATCCGATATGGCATCGGCAGTACAGAGGACGAGAACTTGCGACCTGAAGTGGAAGCCGAGGAGACTGGAGCTAAATAACAGACGGCCTCCAGCTTACTGCTTCAACGAGGCAATTAGCACCCTTTGCGCTAGTTGTCTAAGAGCCAGAAGACGTGTTCATAGAGCAAGAACAGAAACAGATTGAGATAAAGGTAGAGGAATGTTCCGAGCACATAAAGGAGAGATAAAGCAGAGCAAGTCAAACTGTCAACTGGAGCTAGGACGAGACGCTGCTGGAAACAACGCACACCGTGTCGTGATGGCGAAGATCAGATGTCAAGTCATGCTCGCAGAAATGTGCTTTGAGAACCTGAAAGTCATAGTGGAAGGACTTTTCTCGAAGCACGATCCAACGACCTAGCCACCTACATCGTACGAAGACGGAGAGGGAGATAATGACGAAGTCACCAAAGAGCAACTAGTAGCAGTGCTTGCTGGAAACACACGGAAAACTCTTGGAGAGGATTATCCTAAACAGGCTGATGAAATGCACGGAAAGTGAGCCAGGAAGTTGTACGAGTGGATGCAATTCGGACAACTGTCGAGAGAGCCGAGAAGACGTCGCAACAGAAGTTGAGAGGAGATCGTTAACAATGCGTTCAACAGCTCCAGCTGGGAGGCCGACACTACTTCCAGAACCGGGTTCTGATCTACGAGCCAAATATGAGACAG
Organism: Ochlerotatus camptorhynchus; assembly: GCF_037179485.1. Lineage (NCBI taxonomy): Eukaryota > Metazoa > Arthropoda > Insecta > Diptera > Culicidae > Ochlerotatus > Ochlerotatus camptorhynchus. The sequence goes on along the minus strand of NW_027040612.1, from coordinate 387,786 downwards.
AGGTCGATTAGAATCACGGTGGGAATTCCACAAGGCTCCATCCTTGGTCCAACGCTCTGGAACGTGATTTAGAACGGCGGTCTAACACTGAAGCTACCCAAACAAGTTGAGATCGTTGGCTTTGTGGACGACGTCATCTTACGGTAACAGGCAAGACGCTGGAATAGATAGAAATGTTGGCGACCGATTCGGTCGACATGATTGGAAACCTAATGCATGGAGTGAAGCTGCAGATAGCCCACAACAAAAGTGAGGTGGTATTGATCAGGTACTATAAAGCGCTGCAGTGGTCAGAAATTACCGTTGAGGAGCACGCAATAAACAAGAAGTGCGTGATGAAATGCCTGGGAGTGATGGTCGACGACCTTTTGGCTTCAATAGCCATGTAGAATACGCCTACGAGAAGGCAGCGAAGGCCATCAACGCGGTAGCCAGAATGATACAGAACATCTCGGGACCAAGCAGTAGTAAAAGACGGCTCCCGGCTAGTATATTTACGTTGATACTGAGATATGGTAACCGGTAGATATGGTAAGGAAACCGAACATCACGTACCAGCTCAACAAACCGTACGCAAACTTTTCGAGACGTTTGGTGTACCCTTTGTTGTATGAATAGTAAACAGATATCAGTAATTCCATTAATAGAGGATAAATAATGGTTAAACTTGGTTTCAAAATCATTTTGATGGTTAAAATATTGAAAAAGAAAATTTCCCGATTTTTTCAGCTTCTCGTTTTTGGCAGCCTACAATTTCAGAGGGGGCTGACAAAAACGGGAAAGTACTGTATTTGAAAATCTTCCTTTGGCTCGAATGTTACTCTACCGTTTGTGTTGTGTGAGAGAGCCGACAGCAGAGCATCAGTGTACGAATACAAACAGACAGTCGCGCACAACAACGAAGCAAGTGTAGTCTTCTTTCCTTTATTTAACGTCGGTCTCTGTTCCGCAATCTAGTGCCAATCACCGACCGATATCGATTGCCATCCATTGACGGCAATCGAATGACCAGGAAGGCAGCTTCCACACCTGCGTAGGATATCGCACCCATTCAACACACACGAACCGAAGGGAGACGTGACCAGAAATTTTTATGCCTCAGAAAAATCTCATCGACCTCGGCTGGGATTGAACCAAGACCCATTGAGGTGAGAAAGTAGTCACGCTTACCAATACACAACCGGCGCCGACTTCAAAATTATCATGATGACCCATTACATCCTCATTAGCTTTCAATAAACATAAAATCTACTTTACCGACCGCATCACTAGCACTGAAAAAAAGAAAATTTAACAAATTTTACTTAAGGTGGATGTACTACAATTTCGATCAATTTTAAAGTGTCCATACAATTGAAGTTTTGAACAGTTTTTTTTAATTTTTTGACAAAAAAAAAATCCAGTGTGTATTTTTTTATGTAGAGACATTCCAGTTTCCTACAACTTTGTTTCAGGCGTCATTTGGATTAGATTGGCCCTTTTTGTGCTATGATTTATTGAAAAATATCTAAAATTCCTGTAGAAGTGAGTCAAACTTGGTTCATTTCTTGGTTCATGAAATTTTGAGAAGTAAAATCTTAAATTTGTATAGTTTTTCGTTTTTTGGCGTGTATCCCAAGCAGCACACTTGTCACTGAAAAGTCGTGGTAACTTGATTGAAACTTATTCCAGTCACAATCAAGTTGCAGCAACCTATTTTGATGGAAGTGTGTTGCTTGGGATCTGTTCTCTGTTTATAGAGTTTCCACTAAAACTTCTTTTGGTTTTATGGGACAAACTTCTTCTTTACAGAGACACCGTCCGTGGGTCTGCCTCTGACGTTATCCTGTGTGATTTCTTAGCTTGCAGATTTTCCTTTCCACCCCTCCATAGTGTGTGGTCAACCCACGTCTTGTTGTTATCGGCTTTTGAATTCATCAACGATGGAGCTCAGCATTCGAGATCCAATTGTGATGCCACCAGTATATAGCACAGGCATCGTTTCACAGCTTTTGAGTGATCTTTCCCTAATAAGTCTTTTCCATTCCGCGCAAAGATAGTAGAATTTTACCCTACACACAACGACTCGCTGTTGATCTGGTTCACACATGCCATAATATGCTCACCGTCCACAGAACCACCCACCTTCCACCTAACCGGACGTCCGGATTATCATCACACATCAAAACAGGAGAGCTTTTCGACACTTTATAGGATGTCAATCAATCAGCTCTAATGCATTATTTATTATCCTTATCCCTTCCGTCCGGTCTGGAGCTGCGCGGTGTCGATCGGGCAATGGCTGGCAAATGCACCCGGGTTTTCCGCCGATGAAGAAGCCAAACTGCACATACACATAACGTACTTATTTTGATTTTCCTTCACTTGGACTCTGCACTGCTTTATGTGCGCCCGGTTCCATGAGTGATTGGTGTGTGGTGTTATGTGCAGCGATGTGTTTCAGTTCATTTTCCCGCATCCGTTGTCCATTCTTTTTTAACCGGATCGTTCGTCCATCCATAGTCGTCGTCGCCGTCGTTGTCGTTGCTGTTCATCGACACAGGAAGGACGAAATAGTTCAGTAAACACACTCATGCAGCCTGTGTTGTGTACCTACATCCCATCGCCAGAATGCCACCGGCGGCAACCCCATCAAAGTGCCACCCTTTCGTAGAATGAAATCGGTTTAGGATTGGGTTATCCTCTGCTGCCTCGTTCGAATCCCTCTTCCGCGTGCTCGTCAATCGCCGAGGTATCTGAATCGGTCCGTGAGGGGTTTTATGAAGTGAGAAAGGTCAACGTGCTGGGCAGGATATCGATTGCCAAGAGCTGGCGTTCCATGTGACGGGAAATGCATTACACATTATTACCTATCCACGTTTATACGCATATACAGGTAGTGCGAGAATGGATTAGAGGGGTGCTGTGTTCCGGGATGAGAGGGCTGGTGAGTGCATTCTATACACTGCTATTTGTTTGCATAAATTCAATCGCCTCGTCAGAGTCCTTACCAAACGGGGTAGTTTGCATGGCTAGTGAGATAGGGTTTGTGGTATAGATTGAATTCGATAATTATCAGTCCTTTGGAAATTGATATCAAAACATTTATTTCTTAACATGAATTTCCAAATAGATAAATCTTTGCCACTGTGATCTGGATACAGTATCCCTAGCAACCAGTGTTCACCCTTTCTCAAGACCCATTTGAATCAACCGGAGTTTATGCTGCCTCAAAGATCGAAAAAAAAAACTCCATCTTGAGGTGTTTACAGAACAATATGCAATCTAGCTTGTTTGCGTACATCAATCAATCAATTTATCGACGTTGGGAGATTGAGAACACATACACAAACACACGCATGGAAATTGAAGGAACGCCCAATGCTGCAGTTTTCATCATAAAAATATTGCACGACGCAGAGAGTGGAAAATTTATTGGGAAAATGTGTTTTCCCCACACCTTTTATCGGAGCCTGACGTGTGTAGGGATTATCTCAAATTCCAGCTTACATCCAAAGTGATCACATTTGCATCCACAATTTATTGTTTCTTCTATGTTGCAATCATCTAGATGTCTTCCCCACCCACTTGATAGCTTTGAAATCTGGGGAAGTTTTCAATTACTTTAAAAAAGATTGAAAATCAGAGAATTTATGGCATTACATACACAGTACAACAAACTCGGGCAATTTTTAATATCCTGAGACCAATACATGCCAGCGACCTTTATGCCATAAGAATCAGTTAAATTAATCCAAAAAATAAAATCAATCAAACGCACTTTTCGTCGAAATGCGTTTCGGAACACTTAATTTAACATGACATGTTTACGACGACTCAAAGATGAATTAAGCTACGTGTGAAAATAGTTTTTGCTAAGTGTGTAGCGTGCTACTATTATCACTTTCCCCATTGAAAATAAACAACCATCGAAGTGGAGATGCGGTACTACCCTTATGAGGCCATAGACTTTATGCTTAGCCTTCCTTTTCGTCGTTATATATGTAGCGTCGTTATGGTTATAAAGTTGTAAAAAGCCAACATATGCACCATTTTTTCTCGATCTTATATACCAGGCTCATCTCTCTCGTAAAAAGCGTTGATATGGGGCAAGAAGAACAAGATATCAACTGAAGGCGAACCAGCCCCAGGTTGAAAGCCTCCTTAATAAAGAAAACCTAACCTAACCTAACATGATTTCAAGTCAAGCTTTCAAAGCGGCTGATGTTTGGAATGTGAATGTGATGAACGTTATGCTATCCCCTTCGATTACATATTCGGAAATTTAGCAGCAAATTGTTGTTTGTTTATTTCATTTTATTAATCACACTTCATTATTTTCAACTCGCCATCAAGCAGTGATGTTCGATGTCTACAAATTGATTGATTAAGTTAAAAATTGGTTTGCAGGATAATATTACTGAATATGTGGAATTCCTGCACTTGTAATTCGATCGGGAATTTTTGGTTTTGAATTTTGACAAACTTGTTCAAACCTGCTAACAATGTAGTAGATTGATGCTTCTGGACCGCCCAAAATTTTCGTTCGTTTCTTTAATATTATCGATTGAGCATTGCCTGTACCTAGGAATTGGCGTAGCTTGAAATATTTACTGGAGGAGCCTTTTGCATTTTTGTTTTGTTTTGTTAAGCTATTCAATCAAAAGGCGTCAAGGCTATTCGTTATTTTATTTTCCTGGTGGAAACATTTCCACTTTGTCCAATAATATGACCTATTATGGCGAGGCTTTCTATCATTTTAATAGTGAACTTTTTATTGTTTATACTATTTATTTGAAAAAAAAAACAAAATATTCGGATCTCATAAGGATTTTAAGGATCGCAAAGTTTAGAAAATTCAAATGCTAGGTTAATCTGCGAGTTAGATAATTTAATGTATTTTGTACCTAGATTTTTGTGTTAGATCTTCTTTATTCAATCATCAATAATATCACAGACATAGGTGCAAATTTAAGGACTATGAATTTATAATTTTCAAAACGTCAGGCTTTGAAATGTGGCAATGAGCACAAAAAATTAATTTTCAACAGTAAGGACTTAGGACAATGCTCAAAATATATGTCAATGAAAAATTCTTAAAATTCTGAAAGTTAAAACGAAATAAGTTTGAAATCTTTTACCCGTTTGTTTTCAAGATTTTGTAACTTTTTTTTTTCCTTTCCGCCGATCTTGTTTTCCGTGCTGAGCACCAATGCTACCAACGCCAGGGAGGCAGCTCCCACACCTGGACCCTGCCACCTATCGACCCATCAACTCATGAACCCAGGACCAACGGCTTTACTTCCCTTCCGAAGGAAGGCGTGATAAGAGATGTTATGCCTCAGAACATCTCGGCGGCGCCGACTGGGATTGAACCCAGGCCTGCTGGGGTGAGTGGTAATCACCCTTACCACTACACCACCGGCACCGCTATATTTTGTTACTTAAAAAATAAATATCACTGATTCAGATTGTAACTATAAATTTTTCGAATTCAAATGTTAATAAAAGTTCGCGAAATATTATCAATTATCATACATTTTAAAATTGCGATAAAATTGCAAGATCCTGCAATTTACATTAATTCATCTGCTTCGCTGACGACGTAGACATTGTCGGAAGAACGTTTCAGGCCGTGGCAGAGCAGTACACCAGGCTGAAACGTGAAGCAGAGAAGGTTGGATTAAAGGTGAATACGTCGAAGACAAAGTATCTGTTAGCTGGAGGAACCGAGCGGGATAGGGCTCGCATAGGTAGAAGCGTGACATTCGACGGAGATGAGTTCGAGGTGGTGTATGAATTTGTGTAACTCGGACCATTGGTGACGTCGGATAACAACTGCAGCAGAGAAATTCTTCGGCGTATCATTGCCGGAAGTCGTGCTTACTACGGACTCCAAAAGACCCTGATGTAGGGTAACTTCACCTCCGTACTAAATGTACCATGTACAAGACGCTGATAAGACCGGTAGTTCTCTACGGGCACGAGACGTGAACGATGGCCAAGGAGAACCTGCAAGCACTAGGTGTTTTCGAACGAAGAGTGCTTAGGACCATCTTTGGTGGGGTATGTGAGAACGATGTATGGAGGCGAAGGATGAACCCCGAGCTGGCGCAACTCTATGGCGAACCCTGTATCCAGAAAGTTGCGAAAGCTGGACGGGTACGATGGGCGGGACACGTTTTAAGAATGCCAGACAACAATCCCGCAAAAATGGTGTTTGCCTCGAATCCGGCTGGTACAAGACGAAGAGGAGCACAGCGAGCAAGGTGGTTAGACTTAGTGGAGCAGGATCTTGGAAGTGTGGGACGGTCAATATTTGACAGTATTTCCCTGTTTTTCTGTAACCAGAAGCGGCCTACTTGGATTTCGAAATGGCATCAGACATCGCTTTTTGGTCCCTACACGTCCTCCTGATTCCAAAAATACCTTATTTATGTTAGGTTATGTTGACAGTATTTCCCAGTTTTTCTCTAACCGTATACCGCCATCTTGGAATTCAAAACGGCGTCAGAAATGGATTTCCGGTTGTAATAATACCAATATTTCACAATATTTTCAAAAGCTTTTTTTTTACGAAGTAAATCGAAAATCTAGATAGAGCTGGAATTAGGGCGTAACAGCCTTTGTAAACAATTACTTCTATCGATGATTTCTAGGAACTCTAGGCACGCCCACGCAAACCAACATAACCATCGGGTAGGGGAAGTCTTCCTCTACTCGATGGTGTTGTTGTTTTGCGTTGGTGAGCCTTAATTTTCTAGAAATCATCAAAAGAAATCATTGTTTGCAGAAGCTATTACGCCCTAATTCCAGCTCTATTTAGAAATAACGAGTATATACTTGGTAGTTCCGTAAAGGGCCACCCACATTTGATCCGTTTGCGTCGCGTTAAAGTAAATTTGACAGTTAAGCAATAGATTTAGTTGTCGCTTTGCCGCAACATGTCCGACCGGGATCTAATGTGATTAGCCCTTTAGAGTACGGCAGTGTGGCGGTATAATGGAACTATCAACTCTAAACGGAGAATAAATACTACCCAACATTTAAGTACTTTTTACTTAATTTTGAGCGGAGCCTCTCACTTGCACTCGTTATTTTTGTTAAAATAAGAACGAGAGATTCGAACCAACGATATAGTTCAGCCCAATAAGTTATTATTGAGTAAATAGTATATTCTCAAATTTACGTTAATTAAACTTTAGTTTTTTTTCCCCTTTATTTAACGTCGGTCTCTGTTCCGCAATCTAGTGCCATTCACGGACGAACATCGATTGCCATCCATTGACGGCAACCGAATGTGCAGGAAGGCAGCTTCCACACCTGCGTAGGATATCGCACCCATTTTCAAAACACATGGGCCGGGACCAACGGCTTTACTTCCCTTCCGAAGGAAGGCGTGACCAGAGATTTTTATGCCTCAGAAAAATCCCACCGACCTCGGCTGGGATTGAACCCAGACCCATTGGGGTGTTAGAAAGCAGTCACGCTTACCACTACACCACCGGCGCCGGCTAAACTTAAGTTTTGGTAGAATATACTTAAGAGTTTGTAATTTTTTGCTGGTGTTAAATGGAAACTACGTTATTCGATTTACTTATCTTACGTATCTGTCAAAAGAAAAGCAATTATAACAGAATTAAAAGGAAGTAGATCAACACACTCAAAAAGGTTTTATATGTCAAACGTACACTTTACCACCTCTTCTTCTCACTTACAAGTTCAAAATACCATATCCAAAAACATTTTTTTTATAGCAAATGAATGGTAGCAATCATTAATTCCAAGGAACTTCCTTAAATTCCTTGCTACTCTTTTGATTACGATTCTGAAAGTGCCCTGAAACTAGTGAAACTTCCCAAAAGACGTATTTGGCACTTCCGCGATTTCTTTAAACTTTAGTTAAGTTTACTGAGCTTAAGTAATGTAGTCTTACGATCCAAAATTTGCAGCATCAAAACGTAAACACGAATGGCAATAATTTTGTATCGTAAGACTTTATTTTTTATTTTTTTTCCGTCGACCTTGTTTTCCGTGCTGAGCACCAATGCTACCGACGTGCCAGGAAGGCAGCTCCCACACCTGGACCCTACCTATCGACCCATCAACTCATGAACCGGGGACCAACGGCTTTACTTCCCATCCGAAGGAAGGCGTGATCAGAGATGTTATGCCTCAGAACATCCCGGCGGCGCCGACTGGGATTGAACCCAGGCCTGCTGGGGTGAGAGGTAATCACGCTTACCACTACACCACCGGCGCCGTTATATCGTAAGACTGCAAAGCCGAAACTCAGTAAATTTAATAAAGTAACAGTCGAACAATGCATCACAATATACTTCTGTGAAGTTTCTGATTGTTTTCTTAAGTTTGCTAAACTTACTTGATGTTCTCTGGACTATTTTTAGTTTTTGGGATTTTTAGCTGAGCTTGATGAAACTACCCTTAAGATCACGCACTTACCTGCAGTACTTGCAATTTTCCTGATATTCATGAACTGCTCTAAAGTTCTCAGAACTGCCAGAAGCTCACGTAAATTCCTGAGGATTTTAAAACTCAGCTAAACTCAACTAAAATTTCTGCTATAGTTTTGAACTATTCGACAATTGCAGAGAGAGACCAGAGTATAGTTTTGAACTAAATGGCACCGTCCTAAAGGTCGTCGATCTTCACAGAAGAAGGAAATTTGCAAAAATTAAATTCTCACATTTTTTAGATGTTGATGGAACTGCCGTGAAGTACTCGAAACATTTAAAAAGTAACTCTTTAACTTATCCTAGTGATACTTAAACATACCTGTAGTTATCTGGAGTATCTTGATGCTCTTGTAAAGCTTCCGACATTTTTTGAAGTTAATGGAACTATCGTGAAGCTCTCTAATTTGTATTTATTATGTATATTAATGACATGAGACGTGTTTTACGATTTCGCAGCATTAATCTTTTTGCAGATGATACTGTGGTATTCGTTGCAGCTTAGGATTTAAATGATGCCGTTTAAACACTTAAATGAAGATTTGCGTTCTCTAAGTAGATGGTTGAAGTATAAGCAGTTGAAATTGAATACATATAAAATTAAATTTCTGGTAATTTCGCGGAATCGATTAAATGAGAACGTCTCTGTTGTAATTGACGATGAAACTATTGATCGCGTTGGGGAGATTAAATATCTAAGCGTGATTATTGGTGACAAACTTAAGTTCAACTCTCACATTGACAATGTCATCAAGAAAATTGCCAAGAATTATGGAATTCTATGTCGACTGAAAAACGATTTAACTATTGCCAGTAAATTACAGCTGTACAAATCAATCATCTCAAAAAGGCGAACTAAGAGGTGGACGCCTGAGCTTTTCAACATTTATATTGATGTGAAGCAACTGTAAACCCTAGAGGTAATTTATATCTGTTACTGTAACCAGTTCGATTTTGTTTGAAAACCTGGTTAAAATGTCATATTTAATTATCTTACAGATAAATCGTCCAGCTCAAACCATTGTAGGGGTAAACGGTGGGACCATCATCATCATCATCTAAATTAACAAAATACTTCTGAAGGTCATGGGACCTTCCACAATCACGTAGACTTTCTTAGGGGAAGAAGTGCGTAGAAACAAATCCACGCTCGTATACGAGGGGGGAGAGAGGGTATTTGACAAATTCTACGTTGCTTAAATTTGTTTTCCAATAATAAAAATCCCTGCAAATATGCCGAAAGACATGCGAAACATTTGTTTTTTTTCATATCAAAGACATTTTATAGCAAAGCAGATACACAATATTTTTCAAAGAAAAATATACACGGTAATGTGATTTGTTTTTCGTATGTTTTTCTACAATGCATTTAAACAGTACAGTTGGTATTTGGGCAACACAATCAATTTTACTGATCGTAAGCATTGTAAATGGCACGTAATTGTCCATACGTTTACCGTTTTATATTTTGATGCATATTTTGAAGAATTTTTAAATTAGCTTTGTATTTTTTTAAAACTTTCAAAAGAGATCCTAATTGGAAGAATGTTTACAAATATGTGAATCGTCGTAGAACTGCTCTATTACTTATTTGAGAAAAGAAAAACTATCCAATTAAAATGTATATCCAATGTCTGGAATTAACAAATTAACTTATTTTGAACTCATTGAAATTTTCATAAAGCTCTCCAACCTAATGTCAGGTTAAAAATGAGTTGGTGCCTGATAGGCATCTAATTCATCCCGGATAGAAAAAGATATTATGTTCTGTTCGCTCGGGTTGACTTTGATTTTGGAAACTTTGAATGAGCTATAAAAAACCGCTTAGTCGATAGCATGCCCAGAGTTTGAGTCACGACATATTTAGCCATAAAAATTATGATTAAGAAGCTGTACTTAATGCGTCAATAAATAAAACTATAGTCTCTTTTCTAAATATAACCTCCTTTCATGACCTCACCCCAAGTCAACACATCTCGAATGCCATTGTCAAAATCTCATATTTGCGCGCCTTTCACTGATAACACATTCCGGAGCAGCACTGCTGATGTTAGCATTCAAATCACATATCGCATCACCGCTGCTGGACTCATCAGACATGAATCTCTCATCTAATCGTCGTCGTCGTCGTCGTCGTCCTAGGCACTAGATGGATAGACACACGTCCAATTCCAGAACATACAAACAATATCCACACTCGCCACCCATCTCTGCTCCTTTTCGCAATCGGTACGTGTGCGCTGGACGAAGAAATTCCTCCCTCATGACATCACATGGGAAAATGCATTGCATTATTGTTCACCTTGGTGTCGTTTTGGCCATTCCATGACACGCGGCAATGGCGAACAACGCTTCCCTAGATTATACAGGACGATGCGACGTGGTGGAGCGACGGATCATGCACGAAATGGGAACTGCGCTGTTCAGCCAGCGATACAAATAAGGCCTGCTCACTGACTGACTGACTGACTGACTGACTTGACTGAGCGGTGCGATGGAGCAAACAATTCATCAACAGTAACAATACAGTAACAACGGATAGCTACACTAGCAAACGATGACGTCTTCCCGCTGGGACCCGACTGGCTGTCAAAGTCGAGAATGCACACACGCTGCTGATACGGGAACAGCTCCACCGTCATTCATTATGAATTTATGAACAAATGTGTCACGAAGAAAATATTTACCAGTCAGTGAGTGTACCCACAACACTAGTCATGCAACGGGCCGAATTTGAATACAGATATGGCCAGCACTGATGCCTCACTTGGAATTTCTGGTGGAGGAGCGACTATCAGAATCGGTTTGTTTGAGAGAGTTCTATATCACTTTTTTGTGTACTTTGGAAAGGGGCTCTTTCGGATACCCAGGATGAGCGTTAGTTTGGTGATACCATCGCTGCTAGAGGTGGAATTACAGCGTGGCCAGTGTCCGATTTAAAAAATAATAATCCTCTAAGTAAGCTGATCGGTAGCCCAAGTATCCGATCAATCATCGTTAAACTGAAAAAAATCCAAACTAATTGAACTAACTTTTCAAATCTGACAACACTGCACACTGCCTTCCAGCGCAGCAACATCAAAGCGAACGCGAAAGTTCAAAGCGCAGCACCTTCGCTGAACCTTCCGACTCTGTACAGAGCCAAATATCCCCGGTAGCAGTCGCATGTGTCAACCACGCGTGCATACCAATATGGATGGAGATAATATTAACCCATTCACGACCAGCTTCCCAGGCTTCGATAACTGTATCATCCATCGTCCTCTCTACTCCCACTTCGGTCCCCAGTGGGCCAATCCACCGAATGTGTATGACATGTTTGGATCGTAATATGTGCTTTGGCGTAATGTTTGCACTTTGGCTAGAGGTGAACATTGCTACCCGACCCATTCCGAGCTCTCGTACATGCTCGCTATATCTCGCAGAACTCATATAAGGATGACACTGATATGGCTTGAAACGTTTGCATTCGCACGAGCATCGCACATGTGTCACCACGGCTGAGTAGGATTCAAACTGCACTCCTAGAGCTGGCAATTGCAGTCGAGCGGGATAGGAGTGTTAAGGTCGACTCGGTGTGAGCACATGGTGCTGAATGGGAGGGGGGGGGCAGGATGACAGCACAGATAAAAATAAGGAGAAAAATGCTGATTAAGAGTGTATCGCAAATCGCAATGATGGCAGTAGAGGGGTCGCTGCTGGTACAGCATCAATCGTCCGTGGTGTGGATAAATGTCACTCATATTGAATACTAATGAACGAAGTCAGAGACACGGTGATGTGTGTGGAGGTTCACATGAACAGAAAAGACAGATTTTTTGGAGAAGAAGCATTCGAATAGGGTTGTGCACGTTCGAAACTATAGGCATGGACATGATCAGGGTTGCTTCCACTCACTTGCCTATAAATAATATTTCCAATTTACGGAAACAAAAATTGAACGGACTGAACATAATAACAGTGGAATATCGGCATAGCACCAAGCGAAAATTTCCAGTACACTGAAATCGTTTTGACAACCCACAATGAGCACGTTTCGGCAAAAGTGGTATTGTGTGTGTATTTACAATCTAACTCCCACTGACAATATGCATAGAATCCTCATGCAACCATCTTTTATATAAATAACCCAAGTAACCACCAAGCCGCTAATTTGCCTTTTTGCAATATAAGGCTGATGCACGGCTAACATAGGGCATGCTAAGCCTTATATTAGCCGCATATAAGCCTTATATTGCAAAAAGGCGAATTAGCTGGCTTGTTGGTTACGTGGGAATGGCAAGAATCTTAAATCCAGGAGTTAGAAGGTGACAGCTCTATAGCAACTCCAAGAACCCATTTCAAGAACGCAAGCAATCCAAAGCTACGAATACGATAAGCTCCACACCAATACATTTCAAATGTGGGAATCATTGAAGTACCCGCGTATTTAATGAGTTTGTAAATGTTTGTACTATCGCTAGTACTAGTACTAGTACTCGGAAATTAAGTATGAACATATTATGAAAGACAAAATGGAACGAACTCACCAAATCTGGCCAAGTGAACCTAACAAGCTGGCTTGATGTGTTAGAGAGGAAGTCGCAATTGTCGACAGTTCGCTTCACGGGGTAATCCCGTTTGTGGTAGAGCTTGCACGGATTGTCCCGAATGGTCTTGAAATATCTCTTGGCCAGCTGATACAATCCGCATACTATGGAATTCGATTCAGGAAATTCAAGTATCTGTTTGTCACCAATATCACTTTACTGTTAAAAAAAACCCCGGAACAACGCAAAATCCAAAAATTTGACGGAAGGAAAACTTTTCGCTTCCATATACAAGCACAGCACTCTTCGATCAGTAAGTTTTGGCAAAAGCAGTTTTGTATTGAAACGTGTTTATCAACATTTTGTATTTTTTGTAATCTTGGATTAACCAGAACTTTTAAGGTGTGTGAAAATAATCTTCCAAAGTTGTTTTACGTACTAATTACCAAGCTGGCCAGATCCGCCGCTGGCCACATTCTTCTTAAACCAACGCCCTATTGCGATGCATCACATTCTCTGAAGTTTTCGGATCTTCTTTGAAGTTCTCCTTAAAACCTAGTTTTCCTCAGAACGACTCTTAAATTGTCCTTAGATATACTCTGAAGTTCTATTTAGAACTACTCTGAAGATCTCCTCAGAACTATCATGGAGTTTTCTTCAAAACTACTCTGAAGTTCTCTTCAGAACTACTTTGATGTTCTCCTCAGAACTGCTCTGAAGTCTCCTCTAAACGACTCTGAAGTTCTTTTCAGAACTACTCCAAACTTTTCCTCAGAGCTACTTTGAAGTTATCCTCATAACTACTATGAAGTTATTTTTGGAACTACTCTGAACTTTTCCTCAGAGCTACTCTGAAGTTTTCCTTAAAACTACTCTGAAGTTCTCTTCGGAACTACTCCGAACTTTTCCTCAGAGCTACTCTGAAGTTATCCTTAAAACTACTCTGAACTTTTCCTCAGAGCTACTCTGAAGTTTTCCTCAAAACTACTCTGAAGTTCTCTTCAGAACTACTTTGATGTTCTCTTCAGAACTACTTTTATGTTCTCCTCAGAACTACTCTAAAGTGTCCTCAAAACGACTCTGAAGTCCTTCTCGAAACTACTCTGAACTTTTCCTCTGAACTATTCTGAAGTTTTCCTCAGAACTACTCTGAAGTTTTCTTCAGAACTCCTTTGATGTGCTCCTCAGAACTACTCTGAAGTCCTCCTTAGAACTAATATGTAGTTTTCCTCAAAACGACTCTGAAGTTCTTTTCGGAACTACTCCAAACTTTTCCTCAGAACTACTCTGAAGTTATCCTCAGAACTACTCTGAAGTTATTTTTGGAACTACTCTGAACTTTTCCTTAGAGCTACTCTGAAGTTTTCCTCAAAACTACTCTTAAGTTCTTTTCGGAACTACTCCGAACTTTTCCTCAGAGCTACTCTGAAGTTATCCTCAAAACTACTCTGAACTTTTCCTCAGAGCTACCCTGAAGTTTTCCTCAAAACTACTCTGAAGTTCTCTTCAAAACTACTTTGATGTTCTCTTCAGAACTACTTTGATGTTCTCCTCAGAACTACTCTGAAGTGTCCTAAAAAGGACTCTGAAGTTCTTTTCGAAACTACTCTGAACTTTTCCTCCGAACTATTCTGAAGTTTTCCTCAGAACTACTCTGAACTTTTCTTCAGAACTACTTTGATGTGCTCCTCAGAACTACTCTGAAGTCCTCCTTAGAACTAATATGTAGTTTTCCTCAAAACGACTCTGAAGTTCTTTTCGGAACTACTCCAAACTTTTCCTCAGAACTACTCTGAAGTTATCCTCAGAACTACTCTGAAGTTATTTTTGGAACTACTCTGAACTTTTCCTTAGAGCTACTCTGAAGTTTTCCTCAAAACTACTCTTAAGTTCTTTTCGGAACTACTCCGAACTTTTCCTCAGAGCTACTCTGAAGTTATCCTCAAAACTACTCTGAACTTTTCCTCAGAGCTACCCTGAAGTTTTCCTCAAAACTACTCTGAAGTTCTCTTCAAAACTACTTTGATGTTCTCTTCAGAACTACTTTGATGTTCTCCTCAGAACTACTCTGAAGTGTCCTAAAAAGGACTCTGAAGTTCTTTTCGAAACTACTCTGAACTTTTCCTCCGAACTATTCTGAAGTTTTCCTCAGAACTACTCTGAAGTTTTCTTCAGAACTACTTTGATGTGCTCCTCAGAACTACTCTGAAGTCCTCCTTAGAACTAATATGTAGTTCTCCTCAAAACGACTCTGAAGTTCTTTTCGGAACTACTCTGAAGTTCTCCTCAGAACTACCGTATGCGCGATAATGTTTGCACCATCGTACAAATAAGGTTCCCGTTTCACCTGTGCATACAATGCCTCAAGGGGCAAGACAGCTCTTAATCATGACCAATTTCAGAGTTGCTTTTGAGGCACCTCGAGTAACTCACATTGCTCAGTGAGCAAGATCACTGTCATTTGCTTTCACACTTTTCGCATCCCAGAAACAATTGGATTTGCGAAGCCAAAAAGCTACTGTCAAACAAACCAACAAAAAAGGAAACCCACGGCTTGATGTGGTAGAAAAACTCGATGCACCTGAACAAATACTTCAGCTCCGGCAAAATATATGTACCCCATCATGTCCTCCGATACTAGTCAAAACGATTCCGTTCCCATCGCTTGACAATCTGCCCCTGGACGTAATTGTGAACCGAGCTCTCGATAAACACGGCACCGTTCTGCTGCCAGCGGACATCCTCCCACTTCTGGAGCTACTCCTATGCCTTATGGATGATCGTGATATGGTCCACTTTATGTGATACACCACCGAGATACTTTGGCGGTCGTCGACGGAATTCTCCGCAGAAGTTGAACATCACTACGTACGTGGGGTCGTCGACGCACGTTCACTTACGACTAAGCGATGTAATGCTAAAGATGCGATTTTTTCTATTATTAATTATATTTGAAGCATGTTTCGTTCATCGGTTTCTCGTCACAGATGTCCATTGCGATGTTCCTGTACTTGGTCGGATCGGATTTACTCTTGAGAATTCATTCAGATCGCCAAGATCCCTTTCCTTCCACTCTCTCATGTGCAGGAGCTTGAAGCGAATGCAGAATATTTGATCTTCATCTTCCTCTCCGGTTTTCACTTCGATTTTATTCGGTAGATCGATGATGGGTTTGAAGTCCGGATGAGGATCGAGGATCGTACTCACCGGCTTTGGAAGTGGTGACTACACTGGATGCTCTGGTTGAACATTCCGGGGTGCTGGTTGGCAGCGTTGCCTTCGAAGCTAAAATTAAGAATGGGGTGTTTATCGGTTGTTGCATAACAAGGAAGATATTTTTTATACTGATGATTTCCCGCAACAATTGGAAATCCTTGGTGGATATCTGAACACGAATCCTCTGGTTATTTAACGAGATAGACTGTATCCACCTACCTTCAGTTAATTCACATACAACTTTTCGAGACGGAGGAATACGAACATAAAGCACAGAATGTTTTTTCTTTGTTTACGAACAAAACTGACGTCTGATATGCATAATCTCAAAAGGAGTAACTGGTGTTATCAGAGATAAGAAATCGATAAATGTAGCTTTAATTTTGATGTACATTGAGTTACTCGCGAATAACTCGCTGTATAAAAGCAGCTCATAGTAAAGCTGTCTCACCCCTTGCAATGCCTTGGTTTTCTTTGCATGCACGTAGGAGGCTGTGTATAAAAGAAAATGATTTACGTAGTTTGACAGTTACACCATGACGAAGTACCAGCGTATTCATGATTTGTCCCAAGCGTAAATGTCGCAAAAAGACATTTCAATCGCCGTGAGAGTGTCCCGGTGGACCATCAAAAGGGTTTAAGACGGCGACCAAAAAGAAAGGAAAACTATCCGCGAAGGTGGCCACAGGTCGTCCGATATCAGCTCGGGTTCCGAGGGTTATCGCTGCTATCAAAATGAAGATTCGGGTGAACCCAGTGCGTTCAATAAGGAAAATAGCAAAGGAACACGGGATCAGTGACTTTACGGCACGGAAGATCGTAAAGGAAGATTGCGGGGCGAAGTCGAGGGCACGGAAAAAACTCACATGATTACTAACCGTATCCGGGAGCTACGAGTCGAACGATGCAAGAAAATCTTGAACTTCCTTAAGCGAAAAAATCCGGTAATCCTGTTCACCGACGAGAACATGTTTACCGTCGATCCCGTATCAAATTCCAGAACCGACCGGTATATTAGTTCTCTTCCGGTAAAAGACCTGGCCGACGAGCACAAGAACGTGTATCTGACCAAGCATCCTGCTAGCGTTATGTTGTTTGGATTGGTGGCTTCCGATGGCAAAAGAATGGACCCGGTGTTCATTCCAGAAGGCGAAAAGGTCAACACGGAGGTCTACATCGGGATTTTAAGTAAGTATGTTCTTCCGTGGATCAAAGAACAGTACGGTCCGAAGCCAAATGTTGTATTTCAACAAGATGGGGCTCCGTGCCACACCTCGAACCGCACTCAGAAGTGGTTGCAGGAACATCTTCCGTTCTGGGCGAAGGATATGTGGCCGCCATCCAGCCCCGATCTTAATCCGCTGAATTATTCAATATGGCGACGACGGATGAGCTCCGTTGCTACACGATCTTTTCATCTTCGGCGGAAGGCCGACCCCGCACACCGAACGCCAATCATTAGTCAACCAACTCTTCTGGGAGCTGGCGGAGGAAACGGTTTTGCACCGAATTTTTCACCGCCCGAGCATCATCCGTCGGAAAACTGGAAACCAACACCGGCCGGAACACACGTCGGACTGATCAAAGACGCACCGCTGACCCGAAACGGACGAGTCAATTTTCCAAGCAGAACTACTTGTCAGAGTCCACCAACCCGTACACCCTGCCGGACAATTCGATCAGCTTCAAGGTCTACAGCGCCTTCAAAACAATCGCTTCCCAGACTGCAACCCGTCGCAAGTGCGAATGTTCCCGCTGAAATCGGAAGTTCCTCCTCCGGATTGGTCGAGTTCCCGAGCGTAGCCCTGGCGGTGAACGCCATCATGAAGTGCAACCACAGCGCGATCGATCTCAAATGCACAAAACTCCCGTTCATTATGAAGCTGTTGGTTGGAAGTGCAAAAAGGCAGGAGTAAAAATAATTTGTTGAACTATTTGATATTTTGACAAGACGGTCCTCCGCCATTATCTGTTGAACGATGGAATGATTGATGTAGCAGCCACCGCCATGGATGTATTCGAGCAGTTCGAATGGTCGGATGGTACAGTTTTTGTTTGGTTGTTGACTTTCCGATTAAAACTCAAGCACCGCTTGTGGCGACCGGCCCAAGATTTCCAGCGTCGGCCACGGCTACACTAATAAGCGATGCAGCTTCCACAGCTGCGGCTGCTTCCATTGCTGCTGCTGCTGCTGTTCCGTTTCCTCTAAAATTCGTAAAAAAAAAGATGGACCAGCAGCAGCATTGGAAGCAGCCGCAGCCGTGGGAGCTGTATCGCTAGTTCGTGTAGCCATGGCCGGAAACCTCGGTCAGGTCAAGATACCGCTGTTAGCTGTTCTTCGTCTGGAAGGAAATGTGGATGCGACTGCCGTCACGGGTGTAACGATTTTGAGAATCCATGGCGAGACTTGGTGGAGATTCACGGTTGTTTTGAAAATAATTTGACTAGGAGTGGCAACATCAATAACATTTTGACACATGCAGACTGCGCAGGCGCAGAAAAATTTCAGTGTTGCCAGTAGCTTTAAAGATCCTAAAAATTGTAACCATGGGTACCAAACAACGCCAATGACTGCACCCGGGTGTGCCCAAGTTTGATTTTGGCACACTGTGTAGAGTGACCAACCCCTTGTCACGCATACGGTATTCTGAAGTTCTCATCAACATGGAGCAAGTGTATTTTTATGTTGTTATTGACATTTCAAAAACCGTATTTTTTTTCTATCGATGATCATCATGATCACTATTGACATTATTGTTTAAATTTGTATACTTTTGCAGACTGAATAGCATAAATGATTTCTAATACATATATCCATAGTAATTCGTTGATTTCGTGAATAAGAGCATTGGTCGATGCAAATAGTGCAAGGAATAGTTGTTAACGTGATTCAACTTCTAAATGAATCTCGCAATACAATGGATCATCAAAAGAAAATTCCTGATTTCAAAGATGGAAATAGAAACCTTTCGATTATCCAGATACTTCCGCTTCCTCCATCGAACTCCATTGCCTCCCGAACAAAATTCTTGTAAAGTTGGTAGCACCCAATCGCTCCAAGATAATAAGTTGAAAACAGGATTACATAGGGTTACGGTATGTAATGTGGGTCTAGTCCTTTCATTCGGCCTATCACGCAAATAAATAATTAATTAAGGAATATTACACAAAAAATAAGGAAAATATTGATCACTGATGGTTGATAAATGTGTACCACACACAAATCAATTTATATCACAACATTTCAATACATTTTCAGCTCTCGTAAGTAATAAAACTGGTTGAGAATATCACAATGTTCGGAGTTTTTAGCCGCCATGACTTATAAGGTTAAGATGGGAAGGTTGACTGACGATCATCAAATGGCCTGATTATGGCATTTATTGATTGGAATTACCTGATAATACACACTAGACGTAAAACTTACAGTTGCTGTTTGAATATTTTATGTTTATTTTAATTGTTTAACAACGTTTTCACAAGTAAAACATGGACCCAACTTTAGGGACACATTTCTTTTCTATGTTCCTAACTATGGCCCATGAAATTCATTTGACAGCATATAGCAATAAGAGTAACGTCAACAATGTTGTTTTGCATTTGGATGATAAGGAACGAACAGGAAGGGAGATTTTTTCTGCCAAACCTGTATAATGAACATCACAATGTTCTGATTTAGATATTCTGCGGTCAAAAGACGATAAGCGAAATTTTTAATTTTTAATTTTTAAATTGAGTGATTTAATGTAGTTTTCGTAAAATTTTCTCTAAGAAATGTTTTGAGGAATGAAGAGCATTAAGTTAACAGTGATAGTGATAAAAAAAAATACATCAGAAAACGTTACCAAGAGCGTTTTTTTGAGGATCAAACAAGATAGGACGAAGTTGCATCCATAAATAGACCCAATTTGGGGACAATAGACCCATATTACATACATTTCCCTCGTGAGTTATTGTCTTAAAAAAAGTAAGTTTTTCAACTTTTCGTGGTTTCTGATAGCAAACGACATGATAAGCATATCTAAGCATACCATTTAGCAGTAGAATATCGTTTGCAGGTAAATTCATTGATGAGTTATGATTAAAAACGTAATCGATGGCTGCATATTAGACCGAGGTTAGGGACGTATACCCTATTTTACTTCCTATCTGGTTTGGCGTTCGTTCATTCCGTCGATGGATACGATTTTACGACACTACCGAGCAGACGAGATGTAGAGAGATACAACAGCAATTGTTGTAACACAGCCACTGCTCAACTGCCGAAGGCCTACAACACAGGCAGTCTAAGTCTAAGCAGTGAACCCTTTCCATTCACCACCACCCAACCCGGTTAGCCGGGGTGTGACTTGGAAGAAACCACATCAACCATTCGAGAAGTAGAACCGATTCGATGAACACTTTGCTCTAATCCCATCAAGTGCCTGGTTGGTTGACTGGCTGGTTGATTCCCACTCCAGCCGAATGTGAAGAATTTTGTTTTATCTTATTCTAATTTGCTGGGTTACACACTGATCTCATCTGCGGCAAGCTGCGGGAAGCGGAGACACCGCAATTGGAGGAGAACCAGCAGTTACAGCAACAGTAACACCGGCTTAGACCCTCTCGAGCAGCTTCGGGGGTTGTTGGAATGGTATGCCGGAAAATCGAGATAATTTCGTTTCCTCGCATTATTTTCCACCCTCTCTATCTCTCTCTTTCTCGGTAACGACGACGACGACGACGACGACGGCAATGATGCTCACGATGATAGGATAGGAAGGAAGTTTAAGTCGTACGGTTGGTTTGGCTTAACAACTCTGCAGGATCTTGGGGAGCGGGGCTTTATTTGATGTAGTTTGAGATGATTTTTTTTTTCAACTCGCTGGGAACATAAGCCTGGAGGCTAATATTATAGAAAATGGTTTCGTTTTCATTTCAAATGGAGTTAAAAATCTACCTTTTGCCACACCGTGTAACGGGTTAGTTAGCTCAAAAAAAGAATGTCGATCCTCACGGGAACATGGAGAAATTCTGCGTGATTAGGAAAGTAGAATCGAGGAAAAAAATCCGATCCGTTACAACCAAGCACTTGAAAAGAAAAAGCTTAGAGTTAGACTGCGTACCATGAAAAAAAGGGATGAAGACCGTAAGTCCTTACGACGCAACGCCAGGGGGAAAAGAAGCATAAATTACAGAACACTACATGGAAAAGAAGTGTGATTGAGGTTAGCAGTAGCAGCACCGCAAAAAAAAATCTTCCATGGAAGACAACCCATAAGAAAGCTCCGGTAAGGAGAAAACCATCAGCTCTTTCAAGACATGCAGCATCACCACCAAGTACCAACCGCCGGAGTCAGCACTCAGAGGACATTTTGCCGAGCACAAGTCTTTCCCGTACTGTTGAGCACAAGATGAGCCGAGGAAATAGTCAATTCAGCAAAATACTTTTCGCATTGTTTGCATCACTTTTATTTCCTGTTGAACGATTCATTTCAGGCGTCTAATCCTTCGGCGATGAGGAAATGAAATATCACCTCTCCCTTACAGGCATCATTCTTTCATGGGTTCCCTTTTTTTCTCCTTCACATCCACCACAACAACAGAAACAAACGGAGAGGAAATAAAATTGGCATACAAAAACCAGAGCCCTGAGGTGGGAGGGTGCGGGATGGGTGATCAGCTAACCATTTTCTAGGTGCTCAGTACGAGGGCTTGTGGGCTGGGGAGCGACCGCTGTCAGGCCAAAGTCAAAGTGGAGTGACACCGGGGATTTGCGTGAAAATTTAGGAGGCCTTTTTTTCGGATGCCTACACAAACACCCCTTCCCCAGCATTCATGCTAAATGTCGGGAGATTAGGGGTAATTTTTTTTTGAAATGCAGTGGAACAATTCGAAAGATTACTTTCTGACTGGAAGGGGTATATTATTGTATGAATTTAAAAAAAAATGAGAGCAATAGTTAAACGCAATAAAACCGTATGGATCACTTTCCGAAATGTTCCTCTTGTTGTTTAAAGATGAGATAATGCCTAAAAAATATGAAATGTTCCATAAAGTTCAGCGATATCTAATGGTACATTTTTGTTTAGTGTTTCATTTCCATTCAGTGCTGAAATGTATTTATGCGATGAATTCAGTTCAATTTAGTGAGTAACCAGCTTTCTATTTACCATGACAAATAGAAAGCTGGTTACTCGCTGAATTGAACTGAATTCATCGTATAAATACATTTAAGCACAAGACGACTGTCGGATCTAGACCACGCCACCGGAAAATCCTGCGGCCCAGACCTGGTAGCATACCCAATGCTAAAGAGACTTCCTGTTCATGTGAAACGAAAACTTCTTAACAGCTATAATCAGCTTTGGATCACTGGATCCCAGAAGAATGGAAACTTAGAACCGTTATCACAATTCCAAAAACCGGAGCAAGATGCAAATAATCACGTGATTTTCACCCAATCAGCTTAACTATCTGCAACGGTAAAATTATGGAACGAATGGTGAATCGTCGTTTGATAACATACCTTGAAGAAAGACTACAAGGGATAGCCCTATGGGGTTGTACGCAATGGTGACGTAGGACTACGTGGTCTTATATAATAAATGTTATTTGTTAACTGTAGCAGGCGCTTGTGTTATGTGAAGGAATAGGAATTTTAGCGGGGTTCTCTCTGATTATACTCTTTAGTATGACGCGCTTGATATAGATGGCCCACAGCGACTCACGAAGAGCTACTGATTCCGATCAATAGCGGTGCGGCTTCTTCCTCCTTCTATGGATGCTGATGTGGGCTGCAGCGTGCAGGAAGCCTTTTGTTGTGTAGTGGAAAACAGCACCACTCACCACGCGGTGATTAAATAAACCGGATGGAATTCAACTTTGAAATCTGTTAGGGAAAGCACTTTTCACAGGCAATCGGTGATCGGTTATCACAGCAACAGTTGCACATACGTGCAATTTTCAATAGCGACATTTTGAAAAATGATAAAGCCTTAATTTTAAAAGATTCGTAGAAAAAATTCCTATCGATTGGCGTATTAAGAATTAAAATCCATCATCTCTGGGTCAAAATCAGACCACTTTTATGCCACGCCCGACTCTGGTTTTTGAAATTTTACCCCCAATGTTGCCATCAAGAACATGGTATGTTAGATTTAAACATATCTAGATAGAACTGTAATTAGGCGTAACAGCTTAGCGGCACCGGTGGTGTAGTGGTAATCGTGATTACCACTCACCCTAGCATGGCTGGGTTCAATCCCAGTCGGCGCCGCCAGGGAAGTAAAGCCGTTGGTCCCCGTTTCATGAGTTAATGGGTCGATAGGTAGGGTCCAAGTGTGCGAGCTGCCTTCCTGGCGTCGGTAGCAACAAAACAAGATTGACGGAAAACAAACCAAGGAAAAAAGGCTTAACAGCTTTTGTAAACAATGACTTCTCTCGATGATTTTTTAGGAATTCAAGGTACGCGCACGCAAACCACCATTACCGTCGGGTAGGAGAAGTCTTACCCTACCAGACGGTGTTGTTAATTTGCGATACATTCGATTGATGACCTTGACAAAAAAAACTCTTGTACAAATTTATGGTGGTCCTGAAAAGGACCGTTTTGTCGTGATGCTTGAGGATTGCTGAGCTATTAGGGTGTTAAACACAGATGAGGCTGGTGAGCTGTATATTGTTTGGAATGAGGGTGACGCGCTTGGCATAGACTCACAGCGACTCACGAAGAGCTACTGATTTCGATGAATAGCGGTGCGGCTTCTTCCTCCTTCTATGGATGCTCATGTGGGCTGCAGCTCGCTGCTTGCAGGCAGCCTTTTGTTGTGTACAGGAGAACAGTGTTCAACGCCACGCGCCGAAAGTACTGCTGCTGCTGATGCTGGCGACCGGACACCACCACACCACGGTGATTAGAACTGAATCCGATCAGCGGTTGAGGGCAGCCTTGATAGGTGATTGAATGAACACCGTTTGGTGAGGCTGGATGGGATTCAACTTTGAAATCTGTGTTAGAGAAATCGTTTTTCCCAGCAACTGTTGCGCAATTATCATAGCAACAGTTTTCAATTTTCAATACTGACATTTTGAAAAATTATAGAATCTTAAATTTAACAGATGCGTAGACATATTTCTGATCGATTGATGATAAAATTAATGAAATTTGTCCAGGGGCACCTGCATTATTAACGTTTAAAATCTTTCATAATTTTGTTACATGTTCCATTTCCGTTTTCAACAAAGTGTACCCTCATATAGAAATCACAGACGTAGTCCTACGTCAAAAAAAAAACCTCCTGAATCCCGGTCAGCATGCTTTTCGCCGAGGTCGTGGACCATCAACATACTTGGCGGATCTAGGAAGTGCACTGTACCAACTTACCTCACCTTTCTGGCGTCGGTCGCATTGGAGCTCAGCACGGAAAACAAGATCGACGGAAAACAAATCAAGGAAAAAAAATGAAAGTTGTTTGATAATTTTCTTTCTGCTCAAATGTTGTTCTACCGTTTGTGTTGTGTAAGAGAGCATGAGAATACAAACAGTCTGTCGTGCACGTCAACGCGCGAGTGTAGTAAAGAATGTCAACCGGTTTAAACCCCTGACTCCCTGGTTTTTAACAATAAATGTAAATTTTGGGAGTTTTTAACACTGCGTTATTGCTTTAATTTAACTCAACAGAAATGAATATACATGAAAAGAATGAGAAACATAATTTCCATCACAATCTTTCAAAAACTCCAATGTTTTAAGTTCAGAATAAAAAATTATTTCGACGTCTGAGATAAAACATAATTATAAATTAAAAATCGTTAAAATATCCGACGTTTTAGAATTTGGAAAACATCAACTTATTCAATCAGAGAGTAGTAAATGGAATAAAAAATGTCTCAATTCTAGGAAAGAGCATGCTTTTTCTTGATTCATAGAAAGAAAAAATGACCAAAAATGGAAATTCTCATAAGCCGGCGTCGGTGTTGTAGTGGTAAGCGTGACTGCTTTCTCACCCCAGTGGGTCTGGGTTCAATCCCAGCCGAGGTCGGTGGGATTTTTCTGAGGCATAAAAATCTCTGGACACGTCTTCCTTCGGAAAGGAAGTAAAGCCGTTGGTCCCTGCCCATGTGTGTTGAATGGGTGCGATATCCTACGCAGGTGTGGAAGCTGCCTTCCTGCACATTCGATTGTCGTCAATGGATGGCAATCGATGTCCGGAACAGAGACCGACGTTAAATAAAAAAAAAATCTCATAGTTTACCTTAGCTATACACCGATAATGATCATCATTTGACAACGCATGAGATAATGCCTGCTACGTTTCATAGTAATACTATTCATACTATAGCCTGACATCTGTTTGAGAAAAAAATAAATCTCCTAAGCTCTGTCCTCATTAAAAGTCACAATCATCGTAAAAGGATAAGTTCGTGCATTTACTGCTTCAAAGATGTGAGATTTCCAAGAACTCTAATGACTAGCAATCGTGTCCCAGCGTGTGAGATAATATCCATATCTAGATTCCACCGGCCGTGTGTCCAACTGGCTAGTCAACGTGTCACCGGAGATCAATCGTCATCTCGTTTCGTCACGTCAGATCCTACACGGTTATGGGGGAGAATGTGTGCTGCCCTGTATGACTTCACCGGACGGTGAATGACTTACCGTTACGGCATTCATTTGTTCAATCATTGCGCTGAACGAAACGGGGATGCGGAAGAGCACTAATTGGATGATTGTTGTCTTAAAGTTTATGGAAATATTTCATGGACTGAATGGGGAATTTCTATATGAGAACAGCTATTTTAATCAGTGTATAGCTGGAAGCAATGAGCCTCCACATAGCTTCAAATCGTTACAAGCAGGTGATATGTCCTCGCTTCAAGGAAGAACAGTTTTCAGTGTTGGTTTACTATAATTTTTATATTGAAGTTGTTGAATTGAAGCCATACACTGTCGAAATCAATAACGTTTGTAGCAAAACAAAAAAGGAATAAATGAATAAATATCCAAAGGGATACTCTGTTATTGTACTTTCAGATAGCAAATCTTAAACAAGTGGTTTTTCATGATATATTGATGGAAATTACGTCAATTCAAGCCTTCCTGGATACTATACCAGGGTTGTTAATCGATAATCGTCTGAAATAGTTTAAATATTTGAATTGATGACGTCCACAAAAACGTTATCGATGGTTATCGACTAGCAAATACAGTAGTAGTGATTATAAATTTCGTCTAAAAATCGATACATATTGACGAATTCCCAGGAATAAAACAGAAAGGTCATAAGAATGATGTCAGGACGAGACAAACCAGCCCAAGGCTGAAAGTTTCTCTAATAAAGCGAAAAAAAAATGTATGGAAAAGCATGTATGAATTAGTAGTATGAAATCTAAACTCGTAGAATGACTCTTGAACCTCCATAAACATTAAAGGAATTAAAGAAACCCACAGGAAAATTCATTTGAATTGGTTAAGCAAAACATAAAGCACCTCCTGTACGCTGCATCACACTACAATTCATCGGTTCAATTCCTGACCTATGACTGACTGACGTGCGCATGTTGGCCTATGAATAATTTTAAATTAATAAATCCACTCAAACGCATTTCCAATAACAGTCAACTAACTGTTTCTCGATGTTCTGTATCTTGATATGCCTCCTTATCTCAAAAATTTGAGCAGTTCCTTCAGATTTCCATACATCCAGTTCTCTGTATCTCGATTTTCTCTCTATACCGGTTACTCTTTATGTCGATGGTCCCTAGAACATATTCGGAAATAATATATTCCAAATATGTCGATTGAAAAATCTAGTTCACTTCTTTTTGCTACGAAGATGGCGTCAAGGGGAATTCCTAGCCATTCGGCTCCCTCAAAGCTATTTTAAATTGTTGTGAGCGGTGTTATTCTCGAGCCCACTAGATGCTACATCTCTAGTGACCAGCACAGCTTTATTCCAGGACGAACTGTTTTCTCAAACCAGCACGGTTAGACATCGATTTGGTTCGAGCTACTCGAAAACGGTGCACAAGTGGATGTTATCTATACATACTTGAAAGCGGCATTATATTACAAAATTCTGCATTCAAAACTTTCCAAGCTTGGTGCGATGGACAGGCTAACATCATGACTGCATTCTTAATTAACCGGAAGAAATTTCTACGTGAAGCTTGATTTCTGTACTTCATCGTGCTTCACAATTTCATCGGGTGTACCTTAAACAGTAAATTTTGAGCAATTGTTATTTGCCTTATTCTGATCTCATGTTGTACTTCGTAGTGCGGACTTAAGATGATTGTTTTTAATCTCTACTAAATCTTTTGTGTAACCCTAATAAGCTAACTGTCAGCATCCCAAAGTTTATCGTTATGTCTAACTACCAGATCAAGCAACCGATCATGTTCGATTACTCTATCAATGACACTGCTCTTCTTTGGAGGCGAACCAGCCCAAGGCTGAAAGCCTCCTTAATAAAGCTAAATAATAATAAATGACACTGCTCTTCACATAACTGATCGGTTCAGCGACCTCGGAGTACTTCTAAATAGACCACAAACTAACGTTTGACCTTCACCGTTCTGCATTAATCACTAAATCCAACCGTCAGCTAGGATTCATTTCCAAAATTTCAGAAGATTTCTCGGATCCGTATTGTTTTAAAACTTCTGCTCACTTTTGCGACCAATTTCTTGGTATAGTTTCCATATCAACGTGGCATTTGAGGATCGAAATAGTGCAGCGTAGATTTATCAGCAAGATCCAATGGGCAGTGACCACCATCCTATCGGATTCAGAAGCATCCCGCAGGCCACTTCCACTGTACGAACAAGCCAACTGGGCCTGCTTCCAACAAAACATATCAGAGAATTTTAGCGCTACAAAAACCTGACGAACTGCGTCCATCGATACCGAAGTCCAGCAAAAACACTGGGCGTAGACCCCTTCATTGATGGTCTCTGAAGTTAAGGCAGCCAATAAGATCAGAATAAAAGCCCTTCGGGCTTTGAAACGCCTTCCCATAGCTAACCCAGACAGATTGCAAGCAACTGTATACTACTGACTAAAAAGAAATGACTGCAGGAAAATCATCAGAGCAGTACGCAAAACAGTCAGGATTAATGAAGCATTTTCATATGAATATGAACTGCCATCTGCCTCATCATTCACTGCCTCGTGAGAGTCTGAATGATTGAGAGGTAAACGAGTCACTGACAGCCGACCACTCAGTCAGTCTGCACGTTTATTCTTCCGTGATACCCAATACTTGTTATGAATGACTGAGCGTACATGTTCTATGGAAAAATGCCTCAATTACAAAAGGTCTGCACAGAGCAATGGATCGAATAGTGCTGTTCTTTCACACTCAGGCTAAGCAGTCAATAATTTCAGAGATGCCAAGAAAAACATGTGGGGCCTCATAGCCTAGTCAGTGAAGGCACGGTATTACCAAGCCGGAGACGGCGGGTTCGATTCCCGGTCCGGTCGAGGGAATCTTTCGGGTTGGAAATTTTCTCGACTTCCCTGGGCATAGAGTATCATTGTGCTTGCCACACAATATACAAATTCATGCATTGGTATTGGCATCGAAAGCTCTCAATTAATAACTGTGGAAGTGCATTTAGAACACTAAGTTGAGAGCACGCAATAAGCTAATATGCGCTAAGCAATAAGCTTGAAATGCGAATAAGAAGAAGAAGAAGAAGCCAATAGAAACAGCTGGGAGGAATTCCTTGAGATAATCAACGCTAGCCAAACGGCCGAAGAACTATGGCGTCGTGTCAACGCCCTCAGTGACAAACGGAAATCCGAAGGGCTGGGCGTCCACCTGCCCAACACTTTTACACGGGACCCAGAAACGATCGCAGAGGCGCTTGGCGATCACTTCGAGGCAATATCTGCCCGATAAAGCTTCTTTCTTAATAAAAAAAAAAGTATCCCGACAAAGCCTTGATAACACCATCCCCGATACCTCGTCCATGCCATCGAGTAATGACCCATTCCAAGCTGTATAACATGACCCAGCTCTCAGCCGATGCACTATTAAATCTGCAGGTTCTGACGAGATCGGTTACCCCATGATTAGGAACCTACCCGCCAAGGAAACAACATTACGTTTTGGATGCTCAACAGTATCTGGCTGGAGAATAAGATGCCCTTGCACTGGACACATAGTCTGGTAGTACCCATCCAAAAACAAATCTGTTACCAGTCCAACTCCAAAGGACTTCCGCCCCATCTCACTGACTTACTGTCTATGCTAGATTCTTGACCGGATGGTGAACCACCGTCCAATGAGATTCGTAGAGGACAATCAACATTCGGATCATCGGCAGCATGCATTCAGACCAGGTCATGGAAGCGTGGCCTATTTCACCGGGCTCGGCGACGTCCTTCAGGATGCAATGAACAATAGTTCCCACGTAGAAGTCGCATCTCTGGACCTTGCTAAGGCATACAATCGTGCGTGGTGCCCAAGGATCATCCAGCAGCTGGCAGATTGGGGACTAGGAAGTAGCATTCTACTTTCTATCGGGAACTTTCTCCGGGGCCGGACCTTTCAGGTAATAGGATAAATGTCTCTAATGTTAGCCTATGGAGCTAAGTTTGGGCCCATCGCTAAAAAATTGCTATTTATCAGGGATCGAAGTAGGCCGCGCTGCGAAAATGGCGTGTTTTTGTTTTGCTGCGTCGTTTTCGTTCTAGTGAAAATGTTATAAATTTACAATTTCATTTTATAAAAAGTGGTAATTTGAAAGTACAGAAGTTATGTTGAAAAGTGCATTAAGTGAAAATTTTGAAATTCTTATCCATTGCATGTAGTGCCGACTGTTATAACTTACGCGTAGTTACGCTCAGCTAAGTTTATTTACCTTTTCGTTCCTCTGTCAGATAGGAAATATCCATCTAATTCAAGACGATCATTTCAAAACTTACTAAATACGCGTCAATCAAGTATTGCATTACTGCTTGATTGAAAGATTCAGTACATTATCAATGGTATGTTGGAGCGGGGCTTATCATGTGTTAAAATAGCTTCGGAATGCTTTCGTTCTTGAAATGGGCTATTATAGCTGCGGTAGAGCTGTCACCTTCTAACTCCCGGGTTCAAGCTCCTTTGCATTCATAACAAATGATTGCAGGCAGATTTTATCCATAATACCACTGCCAGACAGTGGGAGTTAGGCCAAGGGTGAATCTTCTTTGTAATCTACGATTCCACATATTTACTATTAATAACCTTTCACACATGAGAACCTCCTATCGAATGAATTGTGCATATGTTTAGGATCAACAAACATTTACAGGCGCAAACGAGCAACAGGATCGAGCTGATAACGTTTCTTATTTCCAAAATCTGAAGACTGTTTTGAATAATATGTTTAGGTAATGGGCAGCAACAACGGACAGATAAACTACTTACAGCTTATATTTATTAAATGCTTGATATATCGAGTCAACTGGGTCCAGTTTCGGCGCGTGGTCGACCGCCACATCGACGGCAACCCACCACTCGACACAGTGGAGGACATCGACCGGGCCCTGGAGGGTTTCCATCAAGCCATATCCGTGGCTGACGAAGAGTGCGTTCGACGAGTTCCTGTGAGGGGTAAGTTTCAAGCAATTGATTCCCACACCAAACTCTTGATTCGGCTCAGAAATGTTCGTAGACGCCAGTTTCAGTGGACTGGGGATCTACAGCGTAAATACGAAATGGTCGATCTGAATCGGCAGATCGCTTCCAGAATGGTCTCAATCCGGAACGAGAATTTCGGGCGGCTCGTTCAGAACCTGAACGACCGTTCCAGACCATTCTGGAAGGTTGCCAAGGTGCTGAAGTCTCACTCCAAGCCAATTCCACCACTTAGAGTCAATGACGAACGGCTTATCACCAACGAAGAGAAGGCCAATGCGACATTTCCCAGTCGCATTTGCTTGGCTCTACAATCCCAAGTCCACTCGAGAACCAGGTTGCGCAGTGCGTCCAGACGTTAGATACCTCCCCTTGTGCCGTCCCTCCAGAAGAACGGATTACAGAGGGACACATTTGCTCAGCGCTGAAATACAGTAAGAACATGAAGGCTCCCGGGTTTGACGGAATATTCAACCTAGCGTTGAAAAATCTCAGCCCGAGGGTCCACTCGCTGCTGGCTGCCATCCTCAACAGATGCTTGGAGCTGCACTACTTTCCAAGCATCTGGAAGGTGGCAAAAATCATCCCGATCCGCAAACCTGGGAAAGACCCTTCACTACCGTCAAGCTACAGATCGATTAGCCTGCTCTCAGCGCTGAGCAAGCTGTTCGAAAAATTGATCCTCAGCCGAATAAACAAGTTTGTGGAGGAACATGACATTCTTCTTCCGGAACAGTTCGGGTTCCGTAAGGGGCATTCCACCAATCATCAGCTAGTGCGGGTGATGAATAACATCCGAAGTAACAAAGCTGTATCCAAGTCCACAGCCATGGCCTTGTTAGAAGTCGACACGACGGACTTATATACAAGCTTTGTAACTCCAACTTTCCATCATACCTTGTGAAAATCACCCGTATCTATCTCCAGCAAAGGTCGTTCAGGGTGTCGTTGAATAGTTCCCTTTCGGGACAATTTCCGATCCCAGCAGGTGTTCCGCAAGGGACAATTACAGCATCTACACGTCAGACATCCCTCCTCTAGGAGACCGTTGCGTGTTCTTCCTGTTCGCAGATGACACCGCGATAGCCGTCAAGGGTAGGATGCCTCGTGAAATTACGAACAAGCTCCAACGATGCCTTGACGCCTTTACCTGATTATGCCACCGCGTGGAAAATCAAAATCAACGCCTCGAAAACTCAAGCGATCATGTTCCTTCACAGACAATCGCCAAAACTTAAACCCGTCTCCCTCCTGTACCGTAATAATGGATGGTACAAGGGTCGAGTGGTCAGCTGATGTTACTTATCTCGGGATGTTGTTCGATGAGAAGCTCCTGTTCCGCTCGCACATAGAGAAAACCCTAGTTAAGTGCTCCGCCTTGGTTAGGTGTTTGTATCCGCTAATTTGCCGCAGATCCCGCCTCTCAAGGCAAAACAAACTGGCTGTCTACAAACAGATCATAGCCCCCGCGATCTTCTATGCCGCCCCGGTGTGGGAATCATGCGCAAAGAACCACATGAACAAAATCCAGGTTGCACAGAATAGAGTGTTGAGGATGATCCTAGATCGTCCATTCGACACAAGAATAGCAGACCTCCATCAAGAGGCAGAAATTCCCAAAATAGATTCCAAAATTGATGATATGACAACCAAATTTATCCAAAAATGCAATCTTTCTGAACATGCTTTAATAAGCAATTTGTACATAGCAGGTTAAGCGTATATAGTAGAGTATGTTAGTTTTAAGCTATAAATAGTAGTATTAAGTAGTTTCGCTTCAAATTCTAAAAACAAAACAAATCAATCCTACCAAGGTGGTCGACCATGTATTAAGTCTAGAACTAATTCTGTAAAACAAATTTTGAATTTTGCCCATACCTAAAGATGAAGAAAGCAATTAAATCACTTAGTAAAATAGATGTGGTAATCATCCAAGTTAAACTGAAATAAAGATCATTTAAACAACAACAAACAAAATGCTTGATATAGCGATTGCCAGCAACGCCGGCTGGGCGTATCCTATGGCTTACCCTCCCTGCTAACAAAAATTCACCCTTCCCGTGACACTTATGAGGGGTCGTAGAGTTCTCTGCATCTCTCTTAAGTAAGTGTTGGACTAACATTCCTTCCCTTTCCCCACCAGATGCAAGGACGGGGCCAGGACAGTTCTGGTCTGTTGGAGGGAGACACATCCTTCATATAAGAGGTAGTAATTAATCACAAATCACTATCTAACATCAACGGATGAAGATGGGTCTCCTTCTTAACAACAGTTTAGAGCTCGTACCACCAACGACATTGTGCATGCTGGTTTATGCTATGCTGTACTATGCTATCACTAAAAATTTGCTATTTATCAATTTTATCTAGATGAACGCGTCATTGGGACGGTACTAATGGATATTTTTGGTCGCTATTGAAAATTTAGTCGATTGCTGAATTTATGTATGGGCCCAAATTAGGGGCATTTAGGCCGACATTATATTCATTTCCCCTGTTAGGCAACCATCGGTCATCGACTCCCATGGAAGAAACTGGTGTCCCACAGGGCTCTGTTATTGTGGTCACCATCTTCTTGGTCGCGGTTAACAGGGTATTCGATAGACTCCCAAAAAAGATATTTATCTTTGTCTATGCCGATGACATTGTACTCCGCAGATAGCTACAGGCCGCAGTCTCCTCCGTCCATAGATGGACGTCTCAATTCGGGTTAGTGTTGTCAGCAGAGAAAAGGGTTAGATCACACATACGCCACTTTTCACATCGCCCCATACAAGACCCGATCAAATGTGATCCTATAATGCCTATCCCTTTCCGGAAAAACGATCGGATTCTCAGAGCACTTCTGGATAGAAAACTCAGCTTCGCCCCTCACCTCAATGAAATCCGGAACAGTTCCCGCACAAGACTGAATTTGATCCGTACCCTCTCCAGCCCGCATCGATGCAGCAATAGAGAACTCACCCTGAGGGTTGCCAAAGCGGTTGTAAACAGCAGAATAGTCTATGGGATAGAGCTCTTTTGCCCAGCCGCTGAACTCTTTATCACAAGACTGACTCCCACCTACAACACAGCCATCCACAGACTCGGATTGCGTGGAGTTTGGAGTTCTACTATTCAGGTACCAGGTGGAAGAAACACTAGCGTCGAGTTCAATCAGTTTCCTAGAAAAAACAACCAGAACTGAAGAGATCTGCCTTCTCAGAGAGGGTTACAGACTTCTTGAGACCCTGGCTCATCAGAAACTCCCCCCAGTGTCAGAAGCCCACTGGAGCGGTGCCAGAGAATGGGGGGACCCTCCTGTTCATCACCGCCCAGCACAAGTTTGATGCTCCGGAGGAAGTAAGGAAGCAGGAACTTTCAAAGTTTGCCAAGAAAAACATGATTTGGCAAGCGGTCTGCTCATGTGGCAAACGGAGTGTGCCGTTCGTGACTACCGGGACTGTAAACGGGGAGATCTACCTCAAGGAGTGTCTACAGAAGCGTCTGCTTCGTGCCCCTATTCAAATGTTGTCCTGGAGTGGTACGAAGCCAACGGGGTCACTTTCGTACCCAAGGACATGAACCCCCCATCGCACCGGAACTAAGGCCCATAGAAAAATACTGGGCTATTATGAAGCAGACACTACGGAAGCATCCCAAGGAAGTCAAATCTGAGGAAGACAAGAAGAAAAAGTGGGTTTCCTTACAGTAGAAGCTGCAACCAGATGTTGTACGGAACCTAATGAGTGGAGTTAAGTGTAAGGTGCGAGCGTATGGTTATGGTATTGAAGTTGAATGAGATAAATATGCCAAAAGCTTGCTAATGGGATATATTTTATTGTCTGAATGTCTGAAAAGGATCGGTCAACTAGGTAATTTTCTACAGCGTTTTTTTTTTTCGTGGTGCAATTTGAAGTGGGACACCCTTTTGTGCACATTAAATCAACTTTTTTTAATTCTTCATTAAGTTGATTTTTAGTTACATCTGCGCTAGTTCATCGTTTTCAAAATCAGTGTGATTTAATTGTAAATTTCGGCAAAAAACTGGATCACCTCTACGGTCAATAAAAGAACAACTGATGCCAAAACTGGCACTGAAACTAGAGGTTTAAAAGCAATTCTTAAGATTATTTTGTTGCAAAATTAACAGATTTCAAGTTGTTTTATTATTCAGAATGCTTTAAGGGGGTGACCCTGGCGTAGTGGTTAACATCCATGCCTCTCACGCCAAAGTCACGAGTTCAAATCTCACCCCCGGACAAGTCACGATCGACCCAAGAGTGTTAAAGCGACTATAAAAAAAAAAAAAAATAAAAAAAAAAATGCTGTAAACTTCAATTACATGGTATCAGTTGCGACCCAACATGGGAGTTACTATTTTATAAAATTTGAAAATAAAAAAAATCTTTATAAAGAGGGAGGGAGAGGCATTTGTAATTTCCATTTAATTCCACTACCTTATTTGCTTATCCTTGACCGATACGCGTATTTCGTCTACAATGTGCAGACTTCTTCAGTGTCTTGTGCTAATACTCGAGTTTTCTTCTGTACAGTAAATTACAAAACAGACGTAGAAGGGCTGAACACAACGTGCGCTGGTATTCTCCACACCGTGAGAGCAAATCTCTCACGCAGAGAACGATCACGAAACAATACATACAATCAGATTGAGCATAGCACGAACGAGTCGACATAGATAAGCTTTATTTACTTTTGTGTGTGCTTCCTCAAAATAACCGTTGTAGTGTCGTATAGTGTCCCATGTTAATTTAAATCAAACTCAATGTAAGTCCAGTAATTTTACCGCCAAATAGTACCATAATACAACATTTAAAATACAGGAACCATACAGGAAGCTCTTCCAAGCTTATCGTGGCAACAATAAAAATTTAACGACAAACGGTAGACTGTGTATGTTCATGTTTTATCAATGTTTAATGATAGTAGTAGTCTTTATAAATTATAATATTTTTTAGTTTACCCTTGAAAAAGGCCACACTAAACGGCCGAAACGGTGGGAAATGCAAAACTGACAGTTTGGATCACCCTAGACTGAGAAAGCCATATAAAAGAAATCTCCAAACAATTATAATTGC
Organism: Ochlerotatus camptorhynchus; assembly: GCF_037179485.1. NCBI lineage: Eukaryota > Metazoa > Arthropoda > Insecta > Diptera > Culicidae > Ochlerotatus > Ochlerotatus camptorhynchus. The sequence continues at coordinate 351,898 of NW_027040612.1, read as the reverse complement.
GTGAAAACTGTGCCGTATTTCAAACCTCGTCACACTCAATCCTTCCTGTTTGTGGAAAAACCTCGAAAAATAAAAGTTGATCTTAATTTATTCCGATGAGTTCAACCCATCCAATAAACCGAACAAACAAAACTGACCCCTTCCTCTGGAAACCACCACTGCCACAGGGGTAGAATTTTCTGTAAACGATGGAAAACTTTTAGTTCGATTGGCTTCGATGAAATATTGATGAGAGGGACAAACAAATGAGCTGAAAAAAAAACCTTTGCCTTCTGCACCAATCCAATCCAAGACCACCACAAAAATGCGACAATCCATCTAGAAGAGAAAAAAAGTAGGCTACGTAGGATTTCCCAAACGGAATTACATTTTTCCTTTGAATGTGTGCAGGTGTGTGCACTGGGACCGAACCAACAACCGGGACATCCCTTTCAAATTAAGTTATCAAGAAAAATAAACGAACAAACTGTTCTGGTTCCGATTGGTGCTGGAAGTAAATTATATTGACCAAATCGTGCTGTGGCAGGAGAAGAGGTCATGCAACGTTCTTTGAAATCGTTTAATATGTTTACTGGTTTGGTTTCCATTTTCCACTGATGACTATACGTCATGCAGCCGGAATGCTACTCCACTGTATATTCCGCTTAACGAACTTTGCTTTAACTTGATGAACGCCGCATGTAGGGAATACCTTTTACTAATGGATGAAGGATCGCAAATAATGGTAAAAGGTTCACTTGAATAACGTAATCAGGGAAGCTTTCTTGGAGTGGTTATTCCCATGACACTTTAAGAAAATTACCTCCGTAGTGTGCAATTGCGACGATAGCTTGAGTTCTCCAATCCTGAAATTTAATAGCGATTTCATGAAAAAAATGTGTTCAATCTGAGTTCAGTGAATGCTGTTCAAAATGGAACATTGAATTTATTTTTTTAATCTAATTTTAGTGGGATTGTTTTGTCTTTCGACTTAATGTTCTCTGTCTGTTGTTGGTTTTTATTTCGGACACCAGGGTCCTCATTGGGAAAATCAAATCGAAGCGTTTTCTTATGAACGTGAACGTGTTAACAAGGGTTTTAAATTTTCCCTAGAAACGGGAAATTAAAATGAAATTTCCTGGGAATTCCCGGTATCCGGAAAAGAAAAATAAAACACTTAAAATGAAAATCGAGGATCGAAATGAACTTTATCAATTTAAAAAAAGGCAGACAAGAAAATGGTGCTTACACTTTGTCAATCCTTTTGAAATACGACTTCAAAAACCAAAGAACATTGAGCTGTTTGTGAATACTTTCAGAAACGGAGAAGGCACGTTCACTTTCCGTCGAAATCGGCTTGATTGTCTTGATGTCATTAAGAGGAAGTTCACCGCTCCAAAAAAATAATTACGTTTTGATTTTCTAAAAATATTGAAAAAAAAGTATCAAAAATCATAAAAAATATCACATTTTTTCTAAGGAAAAAATTGATTTTCTTGGATGTTTGATAATTTTTCCCAAAATTTTTAGAAAAAAAACGTACAGAATATATTTTTTTTAAATTTTCGGGCCGGTAAGCTTCCCCTTAAACAGTGGCTTGAGATTCTGTGACAGTTGCCCGTTGAGTTGAAACAACGTTATTTCTTTCCGCATTATTCTATTCATGTCCACAGATTCCGTTACTCGAGTGTGGGCGGTGAATTCTTGAATAGTCGCAAGTTCCTGTTCAAGAGGAAGTTCCAGTTGTTCCTAATGAAAACAGTTGTCTTCACTCGTTTGTTCCTCTGGGACTCGGACTGTCTTGACTAGGTAGCTGGATTCTTCCATTATGAACTTGAAAAGTTGTGTCCTGGTCAGCGTTTCCAGGTCATTTTCAGAAAAATCTGGCCCAGGTAAAATATAAAATTTGGAAAAATCTGGAATGCTCCAAAAAATCCTCTTTTTAACATAATGCAATTGAAATCAAAGTGATGTGCCAATCGCCCGTAAAAATAGGTCAGTATGATCATCTGGCATTTATTTAAAGTACTAGAATGGTTATAAATTACATGTTAAAATAAATTATATAGAGCAAATAACTTGTAAAAAACAGCAGAAAATATGCTTAGAATTGTTTTTTAAATTGTATTTTTTTTAAATAGAATGAGAAGCAAAGAATCAAGGAAATTTGATGGGATGGATTTTTTGAACCACGAGGCGATGTAGTCCTTACTATGTGATGCAGTACCAGAATTAAAAGATTTTATTAGTTCTAAATAATTCTAATATTAAGGCCTGTACTCGAAAACAATGCACCAGACAAAAGTGTTCGCCAAAAATTTATTTTAGAGAACGAACTAATACATATGGATTATGTTTCGGCATAATTACTTTATTCAATTTCCTTTCCATCGCTGAAAGCCCGCACCTTTCCCTTAAGACCTCTCATTACATTTTGTGCAATGGTGGAGCCGACCTTTTTGGTCACTTTCATCCATTCTTTCTTCAACTCCAGCTCGTTCTTAAGCACCTTGGACGATTTTTGAACTTTGGCCTTCATTATGGCCCAAAATCTTTCCACCGGACGAATCTCTGGTGAACTTGGGGGGTTGGCGGTTTTTGGTACAAAAACAACGTTATTGTCTCTGTACCAATCCAACGTCGATCGCGCGTAATGGCATGATGCCAGGTCCGGCCAAAATAATGTCTCGCCTCCGTGGGATCGCAGGAAGGGCAACAGACGCTTCTAGAGGCACTCGGTGCGGTAAATTTCGCTGTTGATGGTACCCATTGTGATGTGCGGTTCACTCAGTTTACCGCATTGGCATATGGCCTGCCAGAGCAAGTATTTTTTTGGCGAATTTGTCCACTTTCTTCTTCCTTATGTCTTCCGGAACATCAAACCGTGATTTGGCAACGTAGAACTCCACCCCCGGTATCTGCTTTGCGTCTGCCTTGATGTAGGTTTCGTTATCCATAACCACACACATCGGTTTCGTTAACCACTCTCGATACAGCTTCCTTGCGCGGGATTTGGCGCCGTGTTTTGTTGATCACGCCGGTTGGTGCCTTCCGGACCTTGAATACACGAAGCCCAGCTCGTTTCATGGTTTGCTGAACGAACCAGGCGGAACACTTTGCCTTCAGAGCCGCGTCGCGAATCGAAAGGTTCGGATTACGCTTGAAATAATCCAACACCTTCCGGGCCTTCACAGGGTCAGGTGTCTTCGATTTTCTTCCACTTCCAGCCCGCCCCTCGGTCGTCTGGGACTCCTTAAACGATTTTACCACCCGAGACACAGTTGTCTTCCGATCCATCTAATGGTTGCAGTCGGATTTTCCATGACGGCGATTTTCTTCTTCTTTCGATGACATCTCAATAACCACTGAATCGATTGTTATGAAATTTTTCACATGTAAACAATTCACTCCAAACTAGTTATACTCAGATTTTCATCAATTTTTACCCACGAAAAAAAAAGTTAAACACGGATAAAAATGGTGCATTTTTTTCGAGTACAAGCCTTAAGGCCAGCGCACAATCGATACGTTTTCAGGTTTTTTGACAGTTAGCCCATGCATTATCTGTCAAAAAAAAAACCCGAAAACGTATGCATTGAGCGCCGGCCTTTACTCTGAGGTTGATCAGATTTACAGTTTGATTCTTGACTTCATACAACACACAACGCAGACCAGTAGGCAATTTTATTTTGAAGCAAAATTCACCGGGCTGAAGTGGGAATCAAAGCCTAAGATCGTGGAACTTACACAAAGTTTACCTAAACTACGGGTAACTCCACTATTCGCATGACCATTATGCCAAAGCATATTTTTTTTATATTACTTAAATGTAAGTGTCGCGGCCAAAAGCTACTTTCTTCTCCGGTTAGGGAGAGTCTTTCGCTTACTAGGTCAGACACTGTTTTTTGATTCTAGGAACTACTTTTTTCTCTTGTTAAGGAGAGAAGCTTTCGCTTCTAGGACGAAGTTCTTTCGGATTCAAAAAATGAGGAATCTGGAGTAACCTATGAACTTAGTTTTTATTTTCCATTCTGTACAAAGTGATCTTAAATCTTTGTGTTACATTAGCGATCTATAATTATGTAAAATAATTTCCTGTCACTATGGAATTTGACACGTCCCTATCAATACCGAACTTTAAGCTAATTCCTACTAGTTATAATTGAATTTCTACGCGGGCTTAAAAAGGGCTAATCTATGTTTTCGAGTCCTTTTATACTATGTCCTTTTCGGAAACGAAATTTCTTAATATGATCATGAATTTATTACTTTTTGTAACTCAGATCCAATATGGCTCTACAAATAAGAATTCGAACATTTGTAACGTTTCAACATGAGATTATTATCCTTCGTGAAGGATGAACAAAGAGGGAAAACTAATCTTAATCTACGTACGCAAATATGTCGCGTGTGGGCGTGTTTATCCTACTCGATTGCATATACATCCTAAGTAAATAGTGCAGTCAGATTTGTCAAATCAGGCTATCGTTTGTTTTGCCCTACTTTTCATTTCTCTTCCTTGGCCTTGGTATCGACATCAGCTAAGACTTATGCAACTATGCGGGTTGGCTTATAGATTTGATCCTAAATTAATTGCCTCGCGGTAACAGAAAGTCTGAAAGCTACATTTTTGAAGTTTCAGTATCTTGCAATGATTCTAAATTCCGGAATTTATATTTTTCCTGCATCCCAGATCATGCATTTTTTGTTATTCTGGGTTTACTTGGAACTCTGCACAGGATATCTTCGCCTTTTTTTTAGTTTAATTTGAATAATCCTAGAATTACATCATATTTCTTTTCTATATTCCCCTAAAATAATTTTGAAAATATCTAAACGTTTCTAGTAATATTCTAAGAGTTCTTAGCATTACCTCTTGAAATCAATTATAAATCACTCACCAATTCCACAACTCCCTCAAATTGTTAAAAATTTAAAAAGAATTGGCTCAATTTTGTTGCCATTTTTCTGTATAACATTCTTAAAATATTATTAACTATTTCCTTGATACACGCTTCAGAATGACCATCACACTCTTCTCAGACTTATCCGATAATTCCCTTTAAACTCTTTATTAGGTAAGGTTAGAATTGTTTTGAAATCCTTTTCAGTATTACCTGAGTACTCAAGTACTTTGTCAAAATGATTTCGAAAGTCTCCCAGAAATTGCGCTTAAAATTTTATTAAAATTAATCTCCATAGAAACATTGGACAGAATTTCATTGAAATTATTCTCACGATTCGTATCAGCATACTCCTTAAGTTTCATCACACGACAATCTTCCGGATTGTCTTTCCTTTATTGACAAAATCGCCATGTAATTGTCATCAGAATTGACACCGTCTTCAACCAGAGGTTGCACAGACTGAATATTTAACACTAGACAACGGACAACACACCACAGCCATTAGAACAGTAGGGAAATTTTCAGGTTGCCAAAATTTGAACCGGCTGGATCGGGAATCGAACCCTCACTTCGTGGCACTCACAATACGCCTAAATGATGGGTGACGCCGCACGACTTCGAAGCCCACAAAGATGGATTGTGTGTGGATGTTGATGTTACAAATGCACATTTAAAAATATAAATAAATAAAAAGAAACCTACAGAACCCTACTGTCATACTAAGTTCACTTGAGCAATACGTTCCTAGTCTCTGGATCCACTCTAAAAAGAATATCAGATGAGGGATTCCAACTGACAATCGGTAGGTAGAGTTTATGCCAACGGAAATACTTTTCCGAAAGGTCATGAACGGATACCGAACTCCAACAAGATAGACTTCGGATAGAGTAAAATGAGAACTCATCAATTGGATGATTAATAGATCAACTGCGCTGAAGTGAACACGGTCGAAGTCTGAGTAGAACGGTTAGATACGCAGGAATGAATAAAAAGTGAGTCAGAGTTGGGCTATTGCTGGAATAGTGGTTAGTTAAATGGTGATAGAATAAAAATTTATTTCTAAATAGTAGCTTTTACAGAAAACTTATATCTAATGCGAGAAGTGCGGTAGTCTGAAACCACGTGTGTGAAAAACACAGTTTGTACAGGTAATTGTCGTAGACAACCTTAAATTGCGGTGTTTATAAAAGTATATTGCTTGAAGGATTAATCCCTTCAAACAAGGGTGCACCCCTCGGGATGGAAATCCAGAACCGTCTGATCCTTCCCGCTAGACCGATTCGACCGAGCGTCAGAGTCCACTGTTCGGCCTTATTGTTCGGACCAAATGATAACCGAACTTTGCAAGACGTACGCCACCCGAACGCCACCTGCACATCGATTGACACCTGTTGAGGTGAACTGTAGAGCTAAGCTTCGTGACAAATTGGTTGGAAGCTCACCTCAGCAGCGTGGTGTATCTAGCTACACCGTACACCAAACATTACGATCGACAATCCGATACACCCAGGACGCATGCCACGGGGGGTGATCGTATCGAAGCCACGACCCCGTCGTGTAACGAGGACGTACATAATCAGTGGAAACCACCACCCACTGGCGTCACCCAGCGTATCACCGAACCGCCCATCAACTCAGGAAATAAAAAAAAAAGGTTAGACCAGAAACAAACCCCACCATTGTTCACAACCCTACTAATCCTATTGTAATTAAACAAAAACGTATAAAGCGAGCAAGACAATTTATTTCAAGGCTATCGACCCTAGGGTTACTTTGAGGGGATCGGAAGCGTAGTAGTTTGTTTTAAGCATCTAATTGGAATATTCGCGTATCGTGTATGTATCCCTGTAGGCAATTAGAGGCAAACCAACATAGAAAACCTCTATTTCCGATATGATGAGGCTTTTCTCTTGTTAGTAAGTTTAACTGTTTGGAGTTCAGAAACCACTTTACCGCCTTTTGAGTTCGGATTGAACTCGCCCTAAGATGTCTAAGCTGGGACGGGTCCATTTGAGAATCACACTTTCTTCACGGTAGACACGTCTAGCTAGCGCTTAAGTGAAGTCTGTAATCAATTCCCTGTCCAAAACACCCGACTCGTTACAACACTAATAAATAACTAATTTTACACGAGACGTAATCCATATTGGACGTATATCATGTAAAGTAAACAAACATTTCATGTCAAATCAAGTGTTCTCTAATCGAAACATAATCGACGAAGAGAACGTTTCATTGAATTGACTTTATTGTTTCCTTCAACTGATTCTTATGTCAAAAGGGCCGCTTACATGTGTCGGTCTCAGGGAACCTAAACTTACATGACATTTTCGTAGTGTGTAGCTTGAAATTCTTCTTTTGATTTCACAAAGAATTCGCTTCACACTTAACTGTGAACTATTTTCAGAATGACCTTAAAATGCCAATAATGTCCAACGTTGATGGCCTTTAATAATTAAAGTAACAAGTTTGGCTTCTTATTTTTTTTATTAAAGGATGAATGAATTGCAGTAATGTTTTTAAAGCAACATGCTTAAAAAATCTGGGAAAATCTGGAACATATTTTAAAAAAAATCTGGAAATATACATGGTATGTCTGTGTATCTGGCAAGACGACTAAAAATTTGGAAAATCTGGAATACTGGCAACGCTGGTCCTGGTCAGAACTGGTCGCTCTGTGCTGGATGCTAGATTGTTATTATTCAGCAACTTCACAACGGACATAAGCTCTTTGTTCAGCCCCTCTCCAATTCTCTTGAGGAGCGCATCATACATTTCCTTGGAAATTGGAGTGTCCAACTTTTCAGCATATTGAGAAGAAAGCTCAGGCTTCCCTCAACAGTCAGACGATTTGCATAACAGTGACCGTGAACCTCGGCAGCCCTACTTTTGCTCAATAAAACAGATGAAATTATCCTTAATAAGTAAAAAAAATCTCCTTAAAATAGATCGGGTTGCTCCTTAAATGATTGATCAAAATATGTTAAAATTCTTAAAATGTTCAGTAAATATTTAAAGTACGCTCCCTAAAATAGAGAAAACTGTACATTAAGCATTTGAAAATGCTCCTTAGTATGCACCATTTTGAAGTGTAATTGTACCATATATCATCGGAAAAGCTGCTGTAGAAAGGTTAATAAGTACCATGAAATCAGCTGAAATGTACAGTAAAAATGCACAAATGCACACAATGATTTACTGAACATTTCAGCTGATTTCACTGATTGTGATCACTGTCACAAGGAGTAAATTGAAAGGTTCAGTGTTATCTTGAACGCATTGGCATGTGGCTTTGCCATCAATCCAGTTAGCTTTAAAAAATTCACTTTGGAAACTGCGCAACTCTTCGAAGAACTTTATCCATGGTACTACATGCCAGCATCAGTGTATTATGTATTGATCCATGGTGCTGACATTATTGATTCGATGGACTTACCTATGGGGCTTTATTAAAAAAAAGCACTAGAAGCAAGAAACAAACATATCAGGTCATTTAGAGAACACAGAACTCGTAAAGCTTCCAAGGAAGCCACTATGACCGTTTTGTTTCACAGGCTTTGGATTACCGGTGGTATTCTATTTTCATCTTCGAGGAAATAAGAACTCAAGGACAATTAACATAATAGATGATTCTCTCAAACACAATCAACATACAACGTATCACAAAATATTGAAATATAATCCACTTAAAAGACTAAGAAAGAAAAAAATTGAGATCAGCAAACTGCAGGAAAAAAATCAAAACTTAATTCAGATTTTGGCCACTTCCTCGGAGGCACCTGGAACATATCCGGATGTGGCCAATGTGGTTTTGGGCCCTCAATATGACTATTGATTATTTTTAAAATCTGGTGTGTGATGTAATGTGGGTTGATGATATTTACAAAAACTTAATCCTATCTAATCCCCTGAACCAGTTGTCCGATTTCAAAAATATTCGATACATTAGAGTAATTCGGGGCAAAAGTACGCACGGGGCAAAAGTACGCATAGGCCTTTTTGAAATGTTCGAACATGAAAACCTGGCCACACTGTATGGGTTCGACACATCATTCGACCAGCTGATCACAGGTGTAAACATAAGTGATTTGAACGTAGTGGCGTGAAGTTATGAGGTAATTTGTGTTTTGTGCAGTTTTGATCTAATTTTCAACATTTTGGGGATTATGTTTTGACCATTTAAAGTATAGAAAAAATGGGTATAAAAATGCTAAAAATATCTTTATTCTATGATTGTTTAAGAGGTGCAGTCATTCCGTTCAAACAGTTTAATAAGTTTTGTAATAAATCGAATCATTGATAAAACTGCATGTGGGGCAAAAGTACGCACAGGATGTCGCATTGAAATGGTTATGTTTTCGTACAGGAACTACAAGCGCAAAATCAGTCGGCAGAAATGCACTTCCCAGATGCTCTGAACCCCCCCTAAGTGCATCACGTACTTTATGTATGATCCCTTAAAGATCGACTTCCCGGGAACCAACCAGAGAAAACGTGGTCGAATTTCAAAGATTATTTTACCCGTTTTGCATGGAACCTTAATATGTTTTATATGAACCTTTATGGAACCAACAAACTATAACTCTCATCACCCTCCCTCTCTCACGCTTCTGCCCCTAAAAAGAAAACGTAGTTTTTGGATGCTCCCTAATCCTGGTTGACCAGAGGGGAGGTACAGTACTCAAGAAACTATTTGTTACAACCATTATTTGCGACAAATACATTATTTGTTCAATGCGTACTTTTTCCCCGTACAATGCGTACTCTTGCCCCCCCTACGGGGCAAAAGTACGCATTTGATTATTTTTAAAAACTGTTTTAGTTCTCATATTACACAAATATGTTGGTAACTTCCAGTACTACGTTTGAAAGGTAAGACATTAAGGCAATACGTGGTAACTTGGTCGCATGGTATTTGCCTTTCGTTCAATAGTAACTTACTAAAAAAGTTAAGTGCGTACTTTTGCCCCGCATTACTCTATATGGGATCATTGTACCTTTCATTTTGCGCCTGGGTCATTCAATTTGGTGCAGTGATTGTCTATGAACAAAAATGATAAATATATATATACCCTTTGTAAGAAGAGGAAAACATATAATGTTCAGCTTTACGCCATATTGAAAGGTTAGTCTAGAATGTCTACGGGTTAACTTCGAGAAAAATAATAATTAATGCCAACTATTTTCCTATATGGACCACTGTGAGGTGTAGGCGCTGCCTTCCTGGCGTCGGTAGCATTGATGCTCAGCACGGAAAACAAGATCGACGGCAAACAAATCAAGGAAACAAAACCAGGCACATAGCCATGGGGGACCCAAGATAATGGATATCTGTTAAGGGTAAGGTTTTTTTTTATTATTTTTCATATTATATTAAAATAATTTATGGACGAGGCTTCAGGCCTATAGTCCCCTCTGGCAATGAGACTCGGGCTGTACCTATATAGTGTGCATGAACAATTTATTTTTGCAGCGATTCTGTTAAAGATCATGGGACCATCGAGTTTTTATGAAAGATCAGCCTCGTTTCACTTCCGTAGGAACTAGGGTGTAGACCCAATTTGTAGCCTTCTAAACACAATTCGCACTGTACCCCTCTTTTTCAAGCAGGATTTCATACAAAATAGAATGTTTCTACAACAAATGACTTCTTAATTTATTTACCTTTACATATGTACCATTGGATTTAGTAAAGAGTCACACATTGTTTCTATTTAGATTTGAACTCTTTAATTGTTCAAAATTCCAAATAAATTACTTTTCGTTTTAACCCAGGTGCTCAAGCCAAGTAACTTATCTGCTGTAATTTTTATGATATAAATCTAAGTGATTTTACATTGTTCCTGCCTTGGAAATTCAGTATTTTAAACAGGTCTTCTAAACCTGCATGTCAGTATAACAATTCACATCAAAACTAAAAACTAAAACTATATCTTATCTATGTATAAAGGGAATTAATCGTTGCAATTGAAGATTGCAACGATTTTTCCCTAAAATTATTATTTATTTTGTTGGACATTTCTAGATAGAGCTGGAATTAGGGGATAACAGCTTTTGTAAACAATGGCTTCTCTCGATGATTTCTCGAAAGACATGGCTCTTCTTGGCAAATCAACATTACCATCGAATAGGGGAAGACTTCCCCTACCCGATGGATATGTTGATTTGTGTAGGGGTGCCTTGAGTTGCTAGAAATCGACGAGAGAATTCGTTGTTTACAAAAGCTGTTACGCCCTAATTCCAGCTCTATCTAGATTTGTTCTAAAGTCTCAACATTCAAAATTCTATGTACTTCGGTAGTACTGTACCAGGGATGCAATTTCAAAATCATCTTTAGAACTTTGTTCTTAATCCTTTGATGTTCATTTTTCCTGATAGTGCAATTCTAGACCATATTGGCACAGTATAAAGCAGGACCGGTCTAAAAACTTATTTAAATATTAGAAGTTTATTCTTCAGGCAAAGTATGCATTTTCTGTGTATAAGAGGATACAAACATCTTATATATTTATTACATCAACACAACCACTTTCAATAGGATTTCAATCTAAATATGTGGACCTCATATCGGCTCTTAATCATGCGAGCAGTATAATCCAGGTTTTTAAGGAGAGACGAGCTGACGCTGAAGCAAAATTTGCAGAAATTTTTAATGCAGCCTCAAAGCTGCATATGTCTGCTTTCAAATGCGCAGTTACGGCTGCATCCACGTGCATCCAAGCTAAAAATACGTGCAAATCAACCAGTAGAAACATCAGAGGAATACTATCGAAGAGCAGTTTTCATTCCATGACTCGATGGATTGATCCAAAAGATGATGGGACGTTCCACAAAAAATGATGACATCCTTCCGGTGTTCCAAATATTGTTGCCTGGTTTTACAGATATTCGAGAGTCATCCCAACTTGACAAACTAAACTGTTATCTGTGTGATTTCACTAGCGTGGTTGCCAGAGTTGCGACCTATCACAATCACGATCGCCAAACAGTTGATGGTAGTAACGCTTTGTACATTCCTATCAATGTGCTCGTCGAAGCTCTCTCCATGACCATCCATCAAGTTGACGAAAGAAGTAAAAAGCAACTTGTGAATGTCGTCTTCTGTTGTGATCCATCACCGATCTGGCCATTCCCGACAATCACGACACTCATCTGTACTCGTTTTGAAGCAGTTGCTGCTTTGCTTGCTTATTTGAGTGTGTTGGGTAGTGAGCCCAACAGCTTCCGTTTCATGTTGCCTGCTTTGTTTGTAACTCACACAGTCGCACCTGCCGAGACGAACTTGGAATGCGTAGGCATTGTTTTCATTTTCTTCTGTCGCTTCGCTTTTTCTCATCATCGTACTGCAGAATTCTTCACTGTTTTCGTTGTGTTTTTCATGATCAGCAGCGAGTGTAACGTTTTGCTTGTGAGCAGCGACCATTACTGGTGATTGTTGTTTGCCATAGCTCTAACTCTCAGAGCGTGACAAAACGATCTGTCAGCGATAGTCGGTTGATGCGAAAACGAGTGTCACGTGAGTGTCATGATATTTTGCATCACTGGCTGGTTGCAAGTGAAGGTGGAAAACGAGCTCTGGTGCCGGACATCCATAAATATTAACAAGAATTTTGAGACATTTGGGCTGCTTGATAAATGTGACTCGACGTATTTTCCAACAATCAATGTTTTGTTGAAGATTTTGGTGACACTCCCGGTCACTACAGCCAGTGTGGAAAGATCTTTCTCCACACTGAAACGAATTAAAACTAATGGGAAACCAGCGACTTTCGGGCTTGGCTATAATATCAATTAACTGCTTAGAGTAAAGCTAGAAGATTACTTTTGTAATAACCAGGTATAATGTCCAAGATATGGCTCTACGTTGTGTTTAATTTGTTGCTCAGATTTTTGGACAACAGTTTAGAGATCGGCAACTGATTCAAATGAAGTAAAAGAATACATTTCTCATTCACTATATATTACCTCCTTCAGGCAGCACCCTGATCGGAAGTCAAATTCAAACTTAATCTAATTACATTAATATTTGCACTTATATAGTTAACTGGAACAATACAAAATATCACAGAATAACGATCAACTCAAAAACAAAACAAAAATACAGTGATGCTAAAACAAAAACTTAAAAACATACAGAATGATGAAGGCAACAATATTCGCTGTTCGCGTTTCGTGTGGATCACATTGCTACCATTGCATCGAGGGATGTTTGTTTTTACCGCCTTCATAAATTTAAATGAATTAGGATCCGGTGCCGGTGATTTTAAGATTCAACACCATTAAAATCTTAAAATAATTATGTTTTAAAAAATATGTAACATATTTTTGTCTTTCTTAACCGAATGCAAATCTTGATCATCATTACCAACAGAAAACAAATAAAACTACAAATATTTCATTGAATTTCATACATTTGTTTATCTTTTCTCATAACTGCGTATTAAAGAGTTTGAAAAATTATTATTTTACATTCTGATGGTTCATTAAAAATTCCGATCAAAGATTTAAACGAATTAAAACCAAATGCTTGCTTCGGGCCTGAACAAAACCCTAAAATTAATAAATTAAAAACCAATATGGAACCTGTATACGACATCCTAAATTCATATGTTACCTGTGTCCCCAATACTATCTTCGTTCTCAACATTCTGCTCAACATCTTCATCATCATCTTCATGAATCACATCCTCAACTTCTGGCTCTTCTGAACACACACTGCCAAATGGAGACCGTGATTGTAACACAATTGATGCCAATATCTGGACTCCTTCCTGATTTGACTATGATGGCGGCAGCATCAGTTGTAGCCTTGAATACATCGTTCGGTTTGAATCATAAATCCACCAGAACCTTTTCGACGATTTGCACAATTTTGTCATCAGGAAGCGATCCAGCGACCGAAACCAAACCAAGATGTTGATGTACCGCTTATAGTTCATGCTGGTCCATTGTTCTGGACTGTAACACTAACAGATCGTCCTTCAGCAACTCGCTTTTGAATCTCCTGGATGGTTTTGTCCTAGCTTCACAATTGAAATCACAAACCAGCTTCATAACCGATGTGTTGCTTGTTTGCAGCTTCATTCCTCGGGCAGTTATCGATTGCCGTATGAATTCACTGTTGGTTATGCCATTCACAAAGAATCCGTTTTTTAACAGTCACGTTTCATGTAACCCTGTCAACTGGTATCTTTTGGAGATTCATATTCCCGTTAAAAATTAATTACGCCTATTACCTATTCATCTGTAATTCTGCGAAAGGCTTCGATATTATCGCTGTGAACGAAGACAGTGAAACAATCATGCGGGTTAGAATAGTGACGAGGGTCTATAATTGGCGAAAATATTGTATGGCTGAGATATCCATAACTTTCAAAATAAATTGATGGCATTTTATGAAGCTAGTATTTTTAAGTTTGTTTGTGAGCTGATTGCAGACAAGTTCTACCCATGCCAATGCCAATTAGATGGAACTGGATTGTGTGCACATACAGTTATACATTTATTTAATGTTGTGGGTGCTCTTGAAAGGGAGCGCAATAATTTGAGGTGGGTGGAGTGCCTCATCTATACAATAAATGATTTTAAATCCGGTTTATTTGTACGGAAAACGGTACTAATTTTGGCCTATGGATCTAAAGATTGGGCCCATCGTTGAAAATTTCTTGATCTTCAATTTATCGTAGAACAATGCGTCATCTGGATCGAACAAATGTATATTTTTGGTTGCTAGGGAATCATATGAAATGTATGAGTGAGTCCAATATTAGCGACACTTAGGCCTATATAACGTAAATTTCTTTGATGTACACAAGATCCGGTTGCTTGGGACCACAGTAATATGTGTCTCTTCTCAGAAGGAAACAGGACGGAAAATCACTGAAATGTCCTGATTGCATTTTCCCCATCACGGAAAAATTATCGAATCGATAAACCAGTCTAGCCGAGTGCCATTACAGTTCAACCAACATGCATCCATCCGTGCAGCCATCAGCGCATCGTTGTCATCATCAAAGTCGTGTCCTCCAGTAGGTGGGTAGTGTGATGTGAGCCGAGCTTTTTAGCCGCACTCGGTGAGAGTAAATATTTTTGCAGTTTCCCTCCATTGAAGTGTGTCGATGGGCTACAGAAGGGATGCGTTGCCGGAGAGCATCTTATAACTCATTCATCTCGACTCGGAACCAGAGCCAGAGTCAGTGGTCGGAGAGTCGATGGCCACTGGTCAACAGAGGTGGCATGAGTGGAGTGGTTTTGCGGTAGGACCGAGAAAAAATGAAGGTATTCATTTTCCGTCTGCTGGGCATTCCTATGAACGAGTCCGGCCAGCAGTGTGAGATGATTGGTGTCTGAGTCGTGGGTGAGTAAGGATTCATAGTGTCCATAAGCCGGAGGAAATTCGAAACTCAACTGAATCCCGCCAGGCTCCGGGCGTACAGTGCAGTGGAAGTGATAAATGAAAACGACAAAGTTGTACACTACACAGACGAGCATACAAACGTACATACACATCCAATAACGTGTGTATATGGTATAGATTTGCAGCAGTACGAGTAGTGTTGTGTCCAGAAATCAAACCATATAGTGTCCAACCAAGAAGACTGAGTAGCTTCATTTGTCACCGGACTTCAAACTCCAGCTGAGGTTGCTATGACAATGGAGACCCATCTTGTACTTGGATGTAGTTGCACAGAGTTATGGATATTCATTTCTTCATCATGGTTGGGTTGGGACACGATGAGCAGAAGAACAAGACCGAACGAGGCGGAGACTAGGTAGATCGGAATGTAATTTATTTACAATAAATCTCGGAATGTTGCAGAAAATTGATGACTTCCAAAGGTAGCAAGCTCATCAAAGGAATATTACATTTTTGCACTACCTGCATCATATCCTTACTGCTCCTTGTGGACAAGAATTGCCGGTATGTAGTTCAGAATTTTCCAACTGAATGAGTAATTTGTCCTCCGGAAATGCGAACACAGCGTGTACAGATGCATAGCACCATCATTTTGCAATTAACTAGATGGAAAATGGTTTTATAAGCTGTGCTCTCATGTCTGAAGGTAATGGAATCTCGTCGGTGATCTACTCTCCATTATGTTTCCAAGTAATTGAAATTTCTGTTGTATTATTGCGATGCATTAAATATTGATTTACATTTTCTTTGACTTCTCTTCATGCCGTTCTGCACAAAATGCTTCTTAGAACCCATTTTCAGGTTTCAGTTGAAACGATGAGAGTCAAAGTGGTACATGTTTGTGATACTTTTAAATGATCGGAATGGATTTTAAATTTGCACAATGTGGACATAAGAGGAATGAACTTGTTGAGTGGATGCCACAAAATGCCTTCTGATAAGAAACAAATGGAATGTTCATGAAATGTAAGTGTCATGCTGTTGCATCCTCTGTACATATTTATTACGAGAAATGTAATGGTATTACCGTAGAACGAGGTATCTTTGATAATGCGGGGAACTTTGAAAGTACGATATAAAGAATAAATTTACTCGATGTGCTTTTTTCAAATATTGCATTGGTTCCATATTGTAGCTTAGGGTAATTCCGTTGATATCGTATATAGTTGTCAATTTTTATATATTATGTGTTACATATTTTACAAAAATATAAAAAACTATTTTCGTATTTTCGCCTTTTTGAAAAAGCACTCAAACCATCACTTATGAAATGTATTTCCGATATAGCCATCACAAATTTAATGTTGTATTCTTATTGCTTATGAAGTTTTCTGATTATTTATTTATTTATTATTTCTTCATCAACGCACATACTAGTTGTTCGATCCAGCAAGACATCAGAAACCAGCATAGCCTTAGCAACGTCTCTTCGTGTACTAAGTGTATCCAGAAGAATTGGCTGACATCGGTGCTCGTAGTTTGGGAGACGAAATGGATCCCGCCATGGTAGTCGACGAAGTGCGAATCGAACAAACCGCCGTTGCACTGATTCTATTCTCTCGATTTCATTTTGGTAGTGAGGGCTCCAAACAGGCGAACAGTACTCCAATGTCGACCGAACTACCCAAGCAACAATTTTTGTTTTATTTAAGTTTTATAGCAGTTGATATAACCAAATTATAAAACCTTCACTGACGACCACATTGCTTTAACAATCTCCTGAGAACCGCAATACAGCCATGTCATGGCCAATTGGCCCTTTTTTAATGCAGTCATTAAAACTTGATATGCGAACTACTTTAGGAGCATAGGATTTATGTCAGTTTTATCACACTCTAGACGTGATTGTTAAAAATGAAAACATAAAACCTCCTCCAGGTCAGAAAGTTTTAACAGCCTTCTAATGACTACCATAAAACTATATTACAACCGCATAAATCGCTCCTGAAGAAGTTGATAAAACATGATACGCAAAACATTTTGACAACTTTGAAGGTTTTAAGTTGGGGTTTTTGGATGATAGTTAATATTGAGAAATATTTTATTGTGGTTTTATTCTTTCGATGTTTGATGTGAAATCATGATCCTTGTCAGTTGGTAATAATGGCTGATATTATTGTACATTGGAAATAAGACGACTTTATTATAATTTTAAACCAATCTGTATATGCTTCACAGCATGCCGTGCAATATTTATGGTGATTATTATACCAAATAGGAGCATAAATTTAGTGCGCCATATGAATACTAAAATATAGGGATATTTTAATTTGTCTGCATTAGCACCATGCATTAAAGAGTCATTCAAAGATTATCTATTTAGTACAAAACTGTTACTACTGTTGAGCAATATCCAGTCACATATTATTTAATTATACATAGATGTATGAAAGTGTTTTATTGCCTATCAATTAAAGCGTTATTATTCATACTGTGTGAAATTTGTTCATACGGCGACATTTTTTTTCGTTATAACTTGCTACTCCTTAAAAATACCTCAATATAACATATTCTCCTAGATTGGAATTCTATAGCATAACATAAACCTAACGGTTGTATCTTAGCATGTCGTAGTCCAAATTGAGAGCGTTAAGTTATATTAAAGCTTTATAACTAGCTTGCTGGTTTCATTTGGTACAGCGAATCTAAACAAAACAAAAACCATGGCAACCTGTCAAAAAATCAACATTCCAAGCGATCCTCCTATTTTCGCTTGTAATCAAGATGTAAGAAATGCTTATTGGATCCACTAAAAGCTTTTTTAATACAAGGTTTAAAGCCGTGATGTCAATACTGGCCATCTCCAAACGGATTTAGTGAAACTGTCGGCGTTGCTTTAAGAAGGGTTTGTGGATCTTTCGGAAGTGTATCGGAAAGCCGCTTGTTCAATATTTTTAAGAGCTCCTTCACCGCACTGTGCCTTATTTATTTATTTATTTATTATAATCTTAATTCATCTGACTTTTGGTTGTCTTAATGAATAATCTAAGTTTAAAAGGATGCTTAGTCAATCTATACATTCAGGACATTCTTCTGATAAAAACAGTTAACGGTACATTAAAATCGAAGCAAGCATAAGCATCATTAAACGCATTAGCCACGGCGCGGATAGGCTCATTCATCCCATACTGTCGGTTACGAGTCGCAAGATGAACGAAGTTACGTTGTCTCATTACTCTCTCAGGTGCGTAGAAGTAGAGCTGCCGAAGTAGTTGTGGGGAGTCAATTTCACCGATAATAATCTTAGCGGCAAAGACAGCTTGAGCATTACGTCGTCTTGTTTCCAGGGTATCAATCCCAAGCAGGCGGCAGCGGTCCCCGTATGAAGGCAAGTTAGATGCATCACGCCAGGGTAGATGACGTAGCGCGTAACGAACAAACTTCCTTTGTACACTCTCAAACCTTGCAATCCAGCAGGCCTGATAAGGGCACCAAACGACAGCACTGAACTCCAAAATAGAGCGGACCAATGAACAATACAATGCCCGCAGGCACAGCGGGTCACGAAAGTCTTCGGAGATTTTGAATATAAAACCAAGCTGTCTGTTGGCTTTGTTCAGGACGTCATTGTAATGGGGCTTGAACGTCAATGCACAGTCAAGAGTAACTCCTAAGTCTCTGACTTGACTAACTCTCTCCAAAATCTGGCCGGAGATGGAATAATCAAATCTGATCGGTTTCTTCTTACGGTAGAAGGATATCACATTGCACTTATTGATGCTAAGCGTCAAGTAGTTACGGGAGCACCAGCTTTGCATATGATCCACAATCTGTTGCAAATCCTCACAATCAGCGATGCTATTGATGATCATGTACATTTTAACGTCGTCGGCGTAGAATAGTCGGCATCCAGGTGGCAGTAGACGAGAAAGCTCATTGATAAACAACGAAAACAAAAGCGGTCCCAGATTACTTCCTTGTGGAACACCGGAGATGTTCGTGAATACTTCAGATTGCGAGGCGCCAATCTTAACGCAGAGCGAGCGGTCTGTGAGATAAGACGTGAACCATGAAATCATGGAGTCAGAAACGCCAAGTTTTTCAAGTTTGCCCAGTAATATGCAGTGGTCAACTCGATCAAATGCAGCCTTCAGATCAGTGTAAACGGCGTCGACTTGTCCACCAGAATCCATGGTCCGAACGCAAAGTGACACGAATTCAGTCAAGTTTGTCGTAACTGACCGCTTTGGATAGAATCCATGCTGAGCCGTGGAAATGTAGTTTTTGCAGGAACTGAAAAGTGCCTCGTTGATGATAATCTCGAACACTTTGGAACAGCAGCATAACGATGTGATCCCTCTGTAGTTCTGGACATTACGCCCACGCTGACAACTCGGCTCGGCATAGTCACTCTAACCCACAGTTGCTCCAAACCATCGCTGACGGGTGAAGGGTCGATATAGCTGTTCCAACGGGTAGAAACCGCAATCAAAACACCACCTCCGCGGGTCTTCGCACTATTAGAGCCATTTCTATCAGTGCGATATACAGCAAAGGTGTCCCCGAATAGTTGCGCACTGTATATACGGTCGTCGAGCCAGGTCTCGGTCAGCACTATGACGTCATAATCGCACTCGCTGTATGTAGGGATCGTATAACTGTAGTTCCTCCAGGAGTTTCATATTGTCGATCGTCTCATCTTCATCGTGTTCAGAAGCACTGAAGGGGTTTTCATTTCATATATCTGAATAGATTTGTTTTTTATAATGACAAAAAATTTCAGAGTATTTTTTGTTGTAGCAGTATATTTCTTATCTGTGAATCTTAGGCCTCTGATAAAGATGATAGTTGTAATGAAGCTTTAATGAAGGTCTAAGACTGCTTCAAATTTTATATCGGTCATAAAAAGTGTACCATAAAACATAATTGTATGTTTTGTTTTGGTTTTATTCTTCAGTTATAAGTAGTGATGCAGAACCACCTTACAGCTACCGTTAAAACTATGAAGTCTGAGTTTTAATTTAGTAGTCATAAAACAGTTTTATAGACGACTTGACGGCCTGATTTTATGACAAGCACACAAAACCGTAATACAACCACAGGCTGGAAGGGATGCTATGATAAAACAATGATAAAATAAGAATAAATCTTCCAAGCATTTAGATTGTTACTTGGGTAATGCACAGTAGAGTGCCTTTAGACAGTACATGTCCGTGAACTCTTTTGTTAACCGGAAGATAAAGCCTAGAGATTTTGAAGCTTTATTCACTACGAACGACACGTGCTGCTTGAAGGTCTACTGGGAGTTGAGGATAATTCCCAAGGCCTTGATTTCGTTCACTCTTACCAGTGGTACTTCAGAAAATGGATAATCGTGGAGTTTTGAATCTTTTAGTCGAGAAAACGTAATAACTGAGCATTTTGCAGGATTTACGGTCATACGATTCATCTGGCACCAATAAGCGAATGCATCAAGTTGTTGTTGTAGAAACTGAGCGTCAGCCTCAGAACGAATCTTAAAATATAGCTTGAAGTCATCAGCAAACTTATGTACCCTAAGTGTATAACTTATATACCCATTCAACGTTTCATATTTAAAGAACTAAATTGTTTGAGTTTCACCCATTTTTTTCTACATTCATCGATCATTATCAAAGTAACCCCAAATCAAAATACTGAAGTTCGGTCACAAAACTTCGTTCAACATATTACTAACAAATTAACTCTTGGATCCTCAGTACTTGTTTCAAAAATATTAAATTTGAAAAACATTCAATACTGTAAAAAATATTTAGAATATACTTTAAAAAACTATCAATGTTACCCCGTTTTACGGTACTTAGGTAAAACGAATTCGATTTTATTTTCTTGATTTGTTTTCCGTGGATCTTGTTTTCCGTACTGAGTGCCAATGCTACCGATGTCAGGGAGACAAACTCCCACACCTGGACCTTACCTATTGACCCATCAACTCATGTACCGGGGACCAACGGCTTTACTTCCCTTCCAAAGGAAGGCGTGATCAGAGATTTTATGCCTCAGAAAACCCCGAAAGCGTCGACTGTGTTTGAACTCAGACACTTTGCAGTGAGAGACAGTCACACTTACCACTACACCACTGGTGCAGCTTGAAAAACGAACTGTTGAAACAAGCAAGTTTTTCCAGAATTATTTTTTTAGCATCTTTTAAAATTAATTATACCCAATGTTGTGTGCCTCCCGCCCACTGCATGTTCAATGGGGTGCTTCATAAAAAAAACAAGTTATGAATTTATGATAGGCCCACTCCAGTTTGATGCATAATCCCAAGATATGAGCATGTGCAAAAAATGATAACGATTGATGAAGGGTTAGTGCCACTGGGATGTGAGTAAAACTTGTATGGAATCAGCTCGTCGTAAAACTTAAAAATACTTAACTAGCTAAAACATGGATTCCCTTTCATTTAATAAAATAAATTAGTTTTGTTGGCTATCAATATATGAGACATATAATTTTTTCTCCAAGTAGATTTGGCCAGACCCTTGATAAGCCCTAGATCCCCTAGTAGGGTACAGATTACAGATTATGACCATTATGGAAACCAAAATGGCGTCGGTCGGTTTTATAATAACTGTGAACTACCCAAAATATGGGGACTTTCATAACGATGACGACTTGTATATGCTAAAATTGGATGTCCGCCGCCATTTTGAAATCCAAGATGGCAGCCATAGGTTTTAGAAAAACTGTCAAATTCCCAAAAATATGGGTTTTTTTTTCGGAACGAGGACGACTTATAGACTTCAAAATTCGATGTCCGCCGCCATTTTGAAATCCGTTGGTTTTGGAAAAAACAACTTTCAGATACGCTACGTGTATTTTCAAAACGAGGACGACGTGTGAAATTCAAAAATTGACCTTGAACAGCATTTTGGAATCCTAGGTGGCGGCCATCTGTTTAAGAAATACTGTCAAATTCCCAACCAATTTAACCGAACGGGGACAACGTGTAGGCATCCTGCGGTGACCATACCATGACTCATAACATATTTAATAATGAGATTTGAATTGTTCCGTAGTTGAAGATTTTCATAACAAAACTTAATCAACCAGAAGCCTAGAAAACAAAGATTTCTGATCACCTGATGGTCTTTGGAATTTTTTCGGAGCCACCTTGCATCATGAGAAAGTATCGGAGAGATGTGATTTTAATTGATGAACAGTTTGAGATCTTTAGTAGAATAGTACTTGATCAACCTGAAGCCTTGAAAAAAAAAATCCAGATTACTTTATCGAGATCTTAAGCACATGGAAGACTTTGGAATAATTTCTAAGCTTCAGTGTTTCATATGCGTGAAAATCTGAAAGATTTGATATGGATTATGGAATACTTTGATTTCTTTAGAATGATACCTTGATTAAACCTGAGGTTTTCTGTGTGAACTCTTATCACTTGGTGTTATTTTAAATAATGTCTGAGCAGCCTGGAATCTTTGAAAATTTGTTGGAGTTGTGATTTGAATTGTTGGATAGTTGAAGATCTTGGAATGGTGCCTGATCAAGTTGAAGTCCTAAACAAATATTTTGAGGATATTTTAGACATGTATGATCACCGTCTCATACATCAGCAGTCTTTGCAATAATTTCTTAAAATCCTGGAATCTTGAGACGATATCTTTTTTTATTGATTTATTTGATAAGGCTCAACCGAATAAACTTTACAGAGCCGAGGATTCTTGGTCACTATACAATACATCTTAAAACTATAGTCAAAAGGTACAACACAATAAACACTTTATCTTCCGCTATTCAAAAAGCCTCCTCCATCAGAACTGGAGCCGCTTTCAATGGTTTCATTGTATGGCAGTTACGCCAACGTGGGTCAGAGCGCTTCCATTGCAGCAATGGACGCAAAACGTGGTCAGCACTCACACACTCATCACTAAACGGTTGTTTTCCAAAGTTGACGACGCATCGACCGAAAGAACTGCTGATGAAGAACAATGAGGAGGACCACACAATGGTTGCTGCCGAGAAAACAGAGGATCGCGTGGCACACATCGAGAGTGACCTGTTTTTTGTCGACAGCCGAGTGAACACTGAAAGAGAGACGATATCTGAGAGATATGATTTGAATTGTTGTGCAGTTGAAGATCTTCAGAATGATCCCTGATCAAATCGAAGTTTTAAACAAATTTTAGAGGACTTTCTGATTGATATCTGATTCTGATATCTAATTCTGATATCTAATTAATGTGATTTGAAATGTTGGGCAGATGAAGATCTTTAAAATTACACATACTGCCCATAATCGCATATCAGTCCCATATGGATAGGAAATCAAGCAAAGATGGGACTGATATGCGAATATATGTAGCATAGTCTTGAACAAATATCCCGAGAACTTTTTGGAAGCCTTTGAAATAGTTTCTGAGAAATATGGCATTTGAGAAAATAGCTGACTTTCTGATTGATATCTGATTAATGTGATTTGAAATGTTGGGCAGATGAGCAGTAATTTGAATGGAAATTCAGAATGATCAACCAGATCAAGCTGAAGTCTTGAACAAATATTTCGAGGAATTTTAGATATCTATGATCACCTATAGATCTTTGGAATGATTTTTGAGCAACCTGGTGTTTGAGAGAATAACTGGGAAATGTGATTCAAATTGTTGGGCAGTTGAAGATCTTCAGAATGATCAACATGACCTTGCTGAAATCTTGAACAAACAACACGGTTTCTGGGAGGTCTAGATATTTACTCAAGACTTCAGGTTGGTCAGGCTTTTTTTTCTGAAGTATTTTAACGATCCATCAACTCAAATCACTTTTCTCAGATATTATGTTATAATGTCTTGAATCAAGTGTATCAAGTTTTATTCTGAACATATCCAATTTTGCATCAAAATTGAAATCTCAATGGTTAAATATTTTCACATATTACCAGGATTCTCATAAACTTTTCTTGACAATCAATAACCTTCGTAATGCCGTCTGAATTTATATTCTTTTTATTTCAAAGATTTCTGGATTGTATGGTTTTATTCTGTAGATCATAAATTGTCCAAATCAGTAAAGTCAAAATCAGTAATCAAACATCTCAAAAAAATCCACTGTAAACTCTCATTTACTTGATTGGAAATCCAGACTTGAAGGGACCTTTCTCCCCATACAAATTTCTTAAAGATACTTCACTAACTCGACATCCTTCACGGTCCCTTCAATATCGAAATAGGAAGAATAGACTGTACAATCATATGAATAAGATTTGCATTAAGCCTTCTAGATGTTTGTTTAAGACTTTTGGTTCACCAGGTATTTTTATCGATTATGAAGGAACCCAAACAACATATGTTGTGCTATCTGGTATTTTTATAGTACCTAGCAATAAGAAATTATTGCAGACTAATAAAGTATTTTTCTGTAGATCTCCAACCGATCATCATTTCAAATATTTTTTTTTTTTAGATATTTACTCATAACGCCACGTTGACAACTAATTTTTAAAAGATCTTCAGGCAATCAAAGATCTCCGTGAAGTCTATTGGTTGTATGTTCAAGACTTCAGGTTTATCAGGTACTATTCTGAAGATATTCATCTGCCCAGCAATCCTAATCACATCTGTCATATAATCTTTCATAGTATACTGTTGCTCATAAATTATTTAAAAAAAATCTTTAGGTGCATGAATCTCTATAAAATCCTTTGGATGTTTTTACAAGATTTCAGGACCATCTGCAGTTAGCAGCAGGTGTCAGCTATTTTCCCCTTGATATCAACAGTTCTGCATCCACTTTTGATAAATACTATCTTGCTCAAAATTTACGATGCCCATAACTGAGCTCATCGATACCGCCTAGAAAATGAAACGCCATTCTATTGGTTGGCTTGCCATTCCACGTGAAGAGGCCTGCTCACGTCTATGGAAGCCAGAAACAAATAATGAGTGAATCCATGAACACTTTATGCGCTCATATGATTCTTTGATGCCACCCATAGTTTTGAGTAGATCCATGTAGATCCAGTAGATCACAACCCCCAGCTTCCCACTGCTCTTTAGATGTGTATTGAGATCCCCAAAAACTGGAAAATTTTAACGAATTTAGTTATGATCTGGATTTGCTTGAGAATTTTGAATTGTGTATGGGAAACGGAACAGACCTATTCATTTGCTTGTTAAAAATTCAAAAATGGCTCAAATTTGATCAAACCTTGAACTCAGATTGGTAATACTATGCACAAAAACTTTGCTTAAGATCGCAAATCGATTTGACTTCTGAGCAAAACCGATGGCCGCCATCTTGGATTTCACATTGGAGTCCAACATAAGTTTTCGACCACGGTCATCTGAAGAACTTTGTTGAAAACAGTAACCTTCTATACATACACGATCTCGAGATACAGCTTATACAGGAAGTTTATGTGCACATTATTAGCGCCACGTAGTGAGAGAGTTCTGAACTAATTTGAACACCATCCGAAAGACCGTGGTCATCTGAACAACTTTGCTGAAGACAGTTATCTTCTATATGTATGGCCACGATCTCGAAATACAGGTTAAACAGGAAGTTCATGTGCACACTAGCGCTACGTAGTGTGTGAGTTCTAAAATAATATGTCCATCATCCTAAAGGACTTGATCATCAGAACAACTGCTCAAAACAGTAACATTCTATCACCGCGTAGTGTGAGATTTCTAAGCTAATATGACCTCTAGAGTGATACAAAATTTTAAATTTTCGCTCCACAATACTTAAACGATTCCATATCGAATCCTGACTAACCTCTCAAAATTTGAACCCATTTGGTAAGAAACTGAGATGGCACAAACCATTTGAAGTTTGTATGGGAATTACTATGGTAAAACCAAATTTTTTGTTCATGTCTATCTAATAATTCACCATATCGGTCTGCTTCAAAAACTTTCAATTTTACTTGTAGGAAATTTGTTCAGCTACAACTTTGCTCAAGACCACTTTTTGATTAAATGCAAGGATCGAAAGTTATCAATGGTCCATTGCACTGATGTCTTATGATCATGCTCAACCAACTGCTCAGCAGGCAACATTGGTGTTTCTGGGGCGTTGAATAGGACACAAAAATCATGGCTGCTATGTAAGACTGCAAAATACAGTGTTGCCTACAGAGCAGCTGCTTGATCATGTCATAAGTTTACCAATCTCTTAAATAATTAATAACTTTTTCTTGTCTTGTTTTACATTGAAACGATTTTTAGCAAAGTTGTAGCTGAGAAAATTTTCTATAAGAATGACTATCTAACTGTTTCGCAGATCAATATGGAAAAAGACTCGAAGGCAATGAACAAAAAGTTGAGATTTCCCATAGTAATTTACATGTAAACTTCAAATGGCTTGTGCGAAGTCTGTTTCTAACCAAATGAGTTGTAACTTTGGGAGGCTAATCAGGACCCTATTTGAAACCATTTAAGCACTGTGGAGCGAAAAAGTCAAATTTTGCATCAGTCTAATGACCACTATTCGAAGGGATTTGGTCATCTGAACAAGTTTGCTGCAGACAGAAATTTTCTACATGGCCAGGAACAAGAGATATTCTATGTTGGACCTAAATTCCATATAGTATAGCGCTCGTCATAAGTAATGAAAGCACAGAACAGAAGGGGAACTTCGGATAAGAAAGTGGCTCAACTTTTCAATGGCGAACACTAGCACGCCTAGCGGTAGATGGCATCTTGCTATGATAGTGTAAGTATGCATAGAAAGCTCGTTTGGAACTCTACTACAACGCATCGCTTGTTGAGCAGAAAAACGTACCACTTTTTAATTCACCGATTTGTTTGCACTTCTCCTTCTGTTATGTGATGCGTAGCGCCTCTAGGGCCGTAATTCCCAATTAAATCAGAAACGAATGGCACGCCCACGTTACCCTGACAATAAAAAATCAACGTAACTGGTTGAATGACAGCCGAGAAACAGCGATGGGTGGACGGTACCACCCACCGCATAAAAGGAGGAATTGCTGTATACTGCTTTCGAAAACTAGTGCTAGGGATGACAGCAACAAGTGGTATACAATTGTGCGACCAGTTGCCGGAGCTAAGCCCGTAGATCACGACAAAGCTTCCGTCTGATTGCGTCACTCCACACCAGTACATGGAGTACTGCGGACCGTTCCTTGAGCGTTATCGAGCTACCCGTACGTCGCAGAAGGTCACTCTAGCACCACTTTTCAGCTCTCCTGACAACTGTTGTTGGTTTTCTCGATAAAGAACCTCTCGTAGCCATATCTGACCCCGGTCAGTCCAATATCACTGGCGTTGCATCGCCCAGGTGGGAGCATCCAGCCGTTGTAATTACATCCATATTTGTGTTTGAAGTCAAGTACGATAGATCATAAAAGGATGTAAATATTGCGTATCATCAAAGTATCATGGACCCAATCTAGTAATAGGATGTGTAATAACAGTTTGGTCATCGGTTACAATTCAATTGAGTGGTAAATATCACAACCTCTTTCCAGATACATTTTCTGGAAACCGACCAAGAAAACATAGTAGCTTCAAACGCTATCTTTCGAAACCAAAACAGCTTGGTAGGAGAGTAAAACAATCAATCTAAAAAAACCCTGCCCGCGGGGGAGTAAGCAAGTATAGCAATGAAGTTGTGCAACACGATCTGTTATAATGATGGAACATGGTTTCGTGATTCCTGCAATTCTTGTATCGCGTCTACTGGACGTTGGAATCGTATCAGAATGGTAATAATAATAGCTCATCGAGTACGTATTCAAGCCATTTGTTTTTCCGTTGCATAATTGGACTTGTTTTGATCATTTACTGTTATTTTTACATTCATTGATAACTACAAGGTCCGCTTTCGCTCCTTCGCAAACCGAAATGTTTTCTATTCTTTGAAAAGCGCTTCTACAAGGAGCAAACAAACACTCCACGCTGAACAGAGATTTGCACGATTGACGCAGCAGCTTTAGTGCAACACAAATTGTCAATTACCAGTCGTCCTGGGGGTATGCCTCTCCGGGGAAAATCATCGAATCAATTTGAACGCCAGTACCGGGTAGGTAGGACATTTTTGGTTGCTAGATTGCTGAGGCTCCTACCACCACTTGCCTGAAGCCATAATGTCCGGTCGGTTCGCTTTCGATTGCTCCGGTCGTCAAGCATCTGTGAGGAAAAGGGCAACCCACCAGTAGAGCAGAACAGTGGGCTCTAATGAGGTCAAGGGAATCACGAGAAATTGTCGATAAATTGCGAGCCACTTCGATCAATTATGGATTGTTTTCTAATGGCGCTGCCGTGTCTCCGGGGTAAAATTCCCGACTGTAATTCACTGACTGATGGAGGAAAATTGTAACAATCGATTCGAATGGTGATGGTTGAATGGAAAATTTTATACATGGAAATTTCAAAACCATATTGATCTTTCCATTATGATACCGAAGGAGCAAAATTGTGCAAAAAATACAACCATGTTGCTAAGTACAATTTCAGATAGAGCTGGAATGAGGGCGTAACAGATTATGTAAATAAATAACGGCGCTGAGACATAAAATCTCTGATCACGTCTTCCTTCCCTGATCCTTTGGTCCCCGGTCCACGAGTTGATGGGTTGATAGGTAGGGTCCAGGTGTGGGAGCTGCCTCCCTAGCGTCGGTAGCATTAGTGCTCAGTGCGGAAAACAAGATCGACGGAAAAAAATCAAGAGAAAAAAAAGTGGATGTAAACAATTACTTCTCTTGATGATTTCTCGAAAGTCATTAACAACATTGCTAGCAATATGTCTCTTCAAAAATACAGATGGAACTCCATCAGGTCCAGGATTGAAGGATGACTTGAGCAGTGTTGTGGCCTTGGAAATCATCTCAGCGTTAACATCAATTACACCCAGCGTTTGATCATTTACTGGAACGTTTTTGGCAGCTAGAGGAATATAGTCGTCACTTAGTTGTCGGAAAAACGCCCCATATAAACTGAGTGGTGGCAGCAACTTCTCAGTTGAATACCATAGACGATGGGACGCCAAACCCCCTGGGTTGCTCGTTCACGTAGTTCCAAAAGGATATCGGGTGTAGCTTAAGTTTGCGCTGGATGCCTCGTTGGAAACTTGAAAAGCATGGTACATGTGATTCAAAATCACATAGGGTAGAGCGCTACTTCGTCGTAATCGTCCATTTCCGTTCTATCGAGCAGAAAACATCAGTATAATCAATGATTTCGCCGTGCACAAATCAGTAATACGTTTGTACCGATGCGTTAGTTCACAAGCTACAATACAAAGCCTATTTGAGCGTATTGTGTGAATATTCACACTCATTGTTCTCAAAACAAAAGAAGCGCCCCTAGCAAACACGCTTTTTCTACCTTCATCCGTAAGACGAAGAAAATTCAATGGCGTTTCAATGCGTTTGGACGGAATTGAAACTCGTAGGACGAATTTGGAATCAAGAAGCAGTGTTACATTTTTAACAATATCTCAACAATGTGTGGCTCTGTACCAAATTCGACGGTACCTAATGAAAAGGGAATAAATTTAGAAGCCATTTTTGATAGAAACATTTAATTTATTGTTAAAACCCGTTCAAGAATGAGGGGTAAAGCATGGGTTGTCCTTAGTAGGACGGAAATTAGATCAAAAACCCTAATATAGTTTTAAAGGAAGCTTACGATACTTCGTAAAACTTCTCAATGCTGCTCGCTTGATTGTCTTCAACCTACGTAGCTCTGAGCTATTAGGGTGCTAAACGCAGATGAGGCTGGTGAATGAGGTTAACGTGCTTGGCATAGATGGCCCACAGCAACTCACGAAGAGCTAGTGATTCCGATCAATAGCGCTGCGGCTTCTTCCTCTTTCTAAGGATGCTCATGAGGGCTGCAACTCGCTGCTTGCAGGCAGCATTTCATTGTGTACTGGAGAACAATGATCAAAGTCACGCGCCGAAAACACTGCTCATGCCGACGACTGGACAGCACCACACACGGTGATTAGAACTGAATCCGATCAGCCTTTCGTTGTGTACTGGAGAACACCATCACTCACTTCGTGGTAATTTTTTTTTTTCCTTTGGTTTGTTTTTTCCAACTCCCCGGCAAGGTGACAGATAATCTTAGTTTCACGTACCCACTTGCAAATAGTAGATGTCGCCACACAACGTAAACAAAGGGACTGCCCTTCACCGCCGCAATGGTATTTCTCTATGAGAAGGCAACTTTTTGTTTCACCATGTGTGGATGTCAAGCAACAAGCAAGAATGCCATGTGAAAAGAGCGATTTATGATTTTCGTGGTGAAATGAAATAAATCCAAACAAATTGGAACAGATTGATGGAAGTTTTTCTTATATAATCAAATAGAAATAAAAACACATTGGTTGATTCTATTATATTTTGCTCTTGAATATTATCAGTCTTGAGAATAATGTTTCTGAGCATACTTGTGTGGTGAAAACTTGCAATAAAAAGCCGTATTATTAAAAACAGTTTACTTCCCCATCTTTCTATTGAGGGGTGAAAAAAAATATGCAAAATTGATTCTTATTCGCGGTGAGTAGCAGGTTTGCTGTGTGAACACTAACATTTCGTACATTCATTCAAACATGAAGAAATAAATAAAATAAATTAAAATAAGCGTCTCTCAACAAAAGATATTCATAATGAGCTTCTAAAACGAATAAATTTCAGTGATTGTCTTTTGTTACACCCGTCCGTTTAATTAACATTGTTCCCCACCAACTTGAAGTTTCAAGAAACAGATGAGGCTATCTGTTTTTATGTTCAGTATTTTATTTACATTATTTACATATCTGCATTCGCCCTATTCAGATAACACTTCTGAAATTTGTGAGTTTGACAGAACCACCAGCACCAAATTTTCGGAGTACACTGGAAATGTACTGGACTTGTCAAGTTGCCCCCGGGTTGGTTTTTTCCGTCGATCTTGTTTTCCGTGCTGAGCACCAATGCTACCGACGTGCCAGGAAGGCAGCTCCCACACCTGGACCCTACCTATCGACCCATCAACTCATGAACCGGGGACCAACGGCTTTACTTCCCATCCGAAGGAAGGCGTGATCAGAGATGTTATGTCTCAGAACATCCCGGCGGCGCCGACTGGGATTGAACCCAGGCCTGCTGGGGTGAGAGGTAATCACGCTTCCCAACTAACAATTTTAGCTGCAGATTAGCTTATACAGCCAAAAATTGGCTTACACAGCTAATTTTTAACTGTATAAGCTAGTCTACAGCTAAAATTGTTTGTTGGGTTACCACTACACCACCAGCGCCGTTGAACGTGGTGATTGAATAAACACCGTTTGGTGAGACCGGATGCAATTCAACTTTGAAATCTGTGTTAGGGAAATCGCTTTTTGCTGGCAATCGGTGATAATTTTATCACTATCATTATCATAGCAAGATTGGCACATTCGTGCAATTTTCAATAGTGACATTTTGGAAAATGATAAAGTCTTAAATTTAACAGATGCCTACAAACATTTCTGATCAATTTGTGTTAAAATTATTGAAATTGGTCCAGGTTCAGCTGAGTTATTAACGTTCAAAATCTTTCTACAAAATAACGTTCAAAATCAAAATCTACACGTACATTTGATGTTCATGCCATTTGCTTCACGTGCATCGAAATGGGAGATTGACAGAATACGATGTGACATAATGTGTCTAATAGCAAACGATACTTTTCTGAAGCTAGCTTCCCAGACTCATTGAGTTCTGAAATTCCCCGAAAAGTAATTCCATACTGAATGATTCCTCTCCATGAATCCTCAATCTTAATTCAATCTCCTCGCTGCATGCATTATTGAATGAACCGGAGCAAACGAAAATGGAACCCCATCCGGGGCAATCAGGCAACGTTACAAATGATCGTCATTTCCCTAATTTATTTACCCAAATTGAAAGATCTGCGTGAATAAATTAAAAGCAGCTCAGAGAACGCACCACGACACGATCCATAAGCAAATAACCGAATGAACTCTTGAAATAGGAACGAGTGAGAAATAAAAGCGCGCGGATGGCTCCTTCAACAGGGGAAACAGCGAAACGCTTTCAGCGGAAAAGGTTTTCATAGAATCGGTTAATTTATCAATCTGGGTTTCCCCCTTCCCGAGCCCCCAACATCAGCAAGGAATCGACTGATGGGTGGAAAACACCTTTCTCCGTTTGAGTTGGTTGTATGTGTGTGTGTGTGTCAGCCAGAGACGCCGACTTTGCCGACCAGCACCCGTAACGTGAGCCATAAATCTTAACTTCAAGTAAGTGTGCCCCTTATTTACGCTAGTTGAAGGGACTGTTGTAGACAAAAAATACCGGCTGAATGCAACACACAGTTTGCTGTTAGGACTACCTACCTAGTTTGCGTTTTGCGTCTGCTTCCTGAGAGCGGAAGAAAACGATACACATAATCTAATCGAGGTAATGAAAGTGAAGCATCAGCGATTAAGCTTAATGGTGCACGGTGGGAAATTTATTATCATTCTGGAGCGCTGCTCGGGTCGGGTTTTCTGTCATGATGAATTGGGCGAAACTTAAGGGCTTCATTTGTGTTGTTTTTCAGTGCAATTTGAAGTTTTTTCATACGCTGAATTTGAACCATATTGTGCAGCATTTTTCCAGATGTTTGCTACTGCTATTGTTGTTGGATTGCTTCTACATTAGTCATCAATTTTTTAATGTTAATTTACTGATTTTCGTATGATTCAGAATATCAATTTTCAACAATGTGGTCCAATTTGGTTTTCTTTATTTTTGTTATAACCCTTCTTACAAAGAAGGATATATAGTATAGTGGTTCAAATGATGGATTTAGCTGTTGAATAACGCACAATTCCCGATCGTAGGGAATTGAGGGCCTCCCTTAGCTCAGTCGGTAAAGGCGCAGCTACAAAGCAAGACCATTGTGGAGGAGGCTGGGTTCGATTCCCGGTCCGGTCTAGGAATTTTTCGGGTTGGAAAATATCTCGACTTCTCTGAGCAATAGAGTATGAGTGTACTTGTCACATAAGTATACTAATGCCAAAATGGTACAGGCATCGAAAGCTCTCAATTAATAACTGTTGAATTGCATCTAGAACACTTAGTTGAGACTTTTTTTATTTAAATGATCTTTATTTTGTATTTGTGTGGTTTACATGTATAATCAAATGACACAGATGCGTCTATTCAACTTCAGTTCATTTGATATTTTTAATTATTATCTAAAGTCCTAGTCCTATCAGGCCTGTTGGTTTGTTGGTTTTTTAAATTGGAAAAAGGAGACTACTTATAACAACTATTTACAACTAACCTACAACTACTATATAAACCTAACCTACTGCATACAAATTGCTTATCAAAGCATGTTCAGATGTGTTGCATTTCTGCAATAACCTACACACTTAGAAATAACTAGTTTTACACGTGACGGAATCCATCTTAGACATAAAAGATGCTACGTAATTAAACACGTCATGTAATATTAAGTGCTTCGAGACTGAAAAGTTCGTTGCGCGGCGAAAAGTACGTTTGATTAAGCTATATTTCGCGTCTGTTATGACTCAAAATTATGTCAAAATTAACGCTCGTATACCTGTCACTCTCAAAGAACCTAAATTTACAAGAATTTTGCTAAGTGTGTAGTCTTTAAGTCTTCAATTTTAAAATCTAATTTAGGAAAGTTCGCCTCTAGGGGAAGATTGGACATTCTTGTGTCGAAAGGACGATCAAGGACCATCCTCAGCACTCTATTCTGAGCGACCTGAATGTTGCACCTACAGGGGGCGGGGGGTTTCGGTTTTAGTTTGGGCGATTGCCGATGGAGGAACATGATTGTTTGTTTTGGAGGTATTGATTTTGATTTCCCACGTAGTGGCATAATCAGCAAAGGCGTCAAGGCATCGTTGGAGCTTGTTTGTTATTTCGCGAGGCATCCTACCCTTGACAGATGTGCGGTATAAGAGGTGAGGAGAAAGGAAACTAGTGGACTCTTTCGTTCTCGCGTCTTCTTACGCAGCAACAGACGTGACGTCACGTGTGATGTTGCATAAGAACACCGTCAGAATGAAAGAGTCCACTAGTTTCCTTTGTCCTCACCTCTTATACCGCACATCGACCCTTGACGGCTATTGTGGTATCATCTGCGAATAGGAAGAACACGCAACCGTCACCGTCAACCAAATAAATGTCGGAAGTGTAGGTGCTGTAAAGCAAAGGGCCTAACAGACTTCCTTGTGAAACGTCTGCTGGGATGGAAAACGTGTTTGAAAGGCAGCCATTCAACGATACCCTGAACAACCTTTGCTGAAGGTAGTTACGGGTGATTTTAGCAAGATGCAAGGGAAAGTTGAAGTTACAAAGCTTATATACAAACCCATCGTGCTAGACATTGTCAAACGCTCTTTTAACGTCTAACAATGCCATGACTGTGGACTTGGATACAACCTTGTTACTTTGGATGTTATTTATCACCTGTACTAGCTGATGATTTGTGGAGTACCCCTTCATGAACCCGAACTATTCCGGTAGGAGAATGTTGTTTTCCTCGACAAACTTGAGCAAACGATCGAGAATGAGTTTTTCGAACAATTTGCTCAGCGCTAAAAGGAGGCTGATCGGTCTGTAGCTTGAAATTAATGTTGGGTCCTTCCCGGGTTTGCAGATAGATATAATTATTGCTGTTTTAGTGAAAGTAGTGCAGTTCCAAGCATCTGTTGAAGACAGCGGCCAGCAGAGAGTGAACCTTCATGCTGAGGTTTGTCAACACTAGGTTGAATATTCCGTCCAACCCGGGGGTCTTCATGTTTTTGGTGCATTTTAGGGCTGAGAAAATCTGTTCCACTAAGATCCTATCCTCCGGAGGGATAGCACAAGGGGAGGAATCAAGGTTGAATCTTCGAACGGACTTTGGATGTTGGAGCCAAGCAAGTGCGATTTGAGGCGTGATTATGAGCCGATCGTTATCATATTCATCTTTGAATGGTTGAATGGGTTTGAGGTACGTCTTTAGGAGCTTGGAAACCCTCCAGAATGGTCTGGAGTGGTCGTCCAGATTCTGGACGAGCCGCCCAAAACTTTCGTTCCGGAGTGAGACCATTCTGGAAGCAATCTCTTTGTTCAGATCGGCCATTTCAATGGCAATAAACTTACCCCTCACAGGAAGTCGTCGGACGCATGCCTCGTTAGCCACGGTTATGGCTTGGTGAAGTCCCTCCAACGCTCGATAGACTCCACGGCGTCAAGCGGCGGGTTGTCGATGATGTGCCTGTCTACCACGCGTACAAACTGGGCGCAGTTTACGCGGTGGTAGTCCTTGCGCAGGCTTGGAGCAGGGGCCACGTTGCAGCCAAGTTCAACCATCACCGGTTGGTGTTCGGAGCTGAGTTTGGTCAAGGCTACCGGCTTGGACAAGCTGGTATTTGTCAGGAACACGTCTAGCGTCGATGGGTTGCCCGCCGGTGAGATGAATATTTGCTCGTCCGAGAACCAAACGGAGTACAGCCCATGCTGCGAGTGGTCAAACAACAGAAAACCGTTCTTATTCTGCTGGTAGTTCCGCCAGGCCTAATGGCGGACATTCAGATCTTCTCCAACAACGAATCGGGAACCGGTGCGGGTGATGGTGGAAGGTCCTTCTTGAATTTAGGCGCTACTTCACTGCTGACGGCACACTGTCGAGGCAGTAGACGGCGATGAACTTGACGTATTCAGTGGACGACTCCACCTCCACACAAAGGGCCTTGATGATAGAGGTGCAAATATGGAACATACTGCATATTGTATCCCTTTCTTGACGATGATCGCAACACAACCCCCTTGAGCTGGTACGACGAATGCCGAATGATGTTGTGGTCCGGCAATCAGCAACTGTCGCCGGACTTGAGGTGGGTCTCGGTGAGGAGGCCCACGTCGATGGTATGTTTGCGGAGGAAGTCCGCAAGCTCGATGGTTTTTGCTCTTGAGGAGCAAGCGTTCCAGGTGACGATAGTTAGCGGTTTAGACGCCATACTGGATGGTAAACTTACCGAGTACTTGGATCTGCTCAGGTTTATTGCGGCGCATATGAAGAGCACCGGTCATGTTGATGTAGATTTCCATCAGTTTATCCACTGAGAACTGATCGGGGTTATTTTTTTTTTTGCGCTGTTGGTTGTCTCCATAATCCGGGGGCCGGGGGATTGAGATCTTTGTCCAGCAGAATCACGGGATGCTTGTTGAGGGGGGCTGGTTGAACCCGTGAATTCGCTTGCCTTTGCTGAGGAGCACCAAGGGGTGGGAGATCTTCCTTCCTGAATGCCGGGGTTTCCTTCTTGCGTTCTGATTGGTTGTTGGTTGCCGTCTGTTTTCGGATGCGTTTGAAGTCCTCGCGTTTGGTGCATTCAGAGCGTAAAATTATTGACTGCTTAGGCTGAAGTGGACCCTACCCGGTTGCTTTTATTGACAATAATCGTATTGTCAATACATTCTATATTGACGTCAATACATCGAGATAGACAATATTTCTGAATTCACATCATCAATATTATTGTCAATAATTCCCCTGCTCGTCAATACATTGATGCGTGTGGGGTTTGCTTGAGTGTGAAGGTACTACTCTATTCAATTCATTGCTCTAGCCAAACCGTAGGGTAGAGCGCTACTTCGTCGTAATCACCTATTTCCGTTCTATCGATCAGAAAACATCAATCAATTGGTTTCATCGTACACAAATCAATAATAAGTTTGTTCCGATGCGTTAGTTCATTAGCTATAACATAAATCCTATTAGAGCGCATTGTATGAATATTTACGCTCATTGTTCTCAAAACAAAAGAAGCGCTCCTAGAGAATCCCCTTTTTCTACGTTTATCCGTAGGATGATGAAAATCTAATGGCGTTTCAATGCATTAGGACGGAATTGAAACTCGTAGAACCAATTTAGAATCAAGAAGATTTTAAACAATATCTCAACAATTTGTGACTCTTTTTCAAATCTAACGGTACGTATGGAAAGATGAATAAATTTAGAAGTCATATTTGACAGAAATGTTCCATTTTTTTTGTTTAAAATCGTCCAGAAAAGAGAGGAAAAGCGAGGGTTGTGCTTAGTAGAACGGAAATTAGATCAAAAACCCTATGTACCAAACGGTAAAGAACGAGGCAAGGCAAGAGACAACAAAAACATTCAGTCACTCACGAAGGGGTGACTCACACCGCTTGCTTTCGCTCACACAACATGTAATTGAGGCATTTTTCTAAAGAAAATGTACGCTCAGTAATTCAAAACAAGGATTGCGTACCATCACGGAAGAATAAACGTGCTGACTGAGCTACTGACTGAGTGCTCTGCTGTCAGTGACTCGTATGCTTCTCAATCATTCAGACTCTCACGAGGCAGTGAATGATGAGACGGATGGCTGTACATATTCATATGAAAATGACTCATTGAACCTGACTGTATCGTGTCCAAAATTGAGGCACCGCTGGCTCTGTGTTACATCACGATGGCCATCACGGTATGGCTCCCTGCAAACGATGATGGAATAAATCGAGCGGATGGCTTGCAGCGCATTAAGCGTCACCGTCCCTTTCTGGAAGTGAACCAGGAAAAGACAATTAGGGTACGTCTTCACGTTTTCGTCTCTCCTTGTCATCCGGAAGCGATTGGGGCTAGCTTGTAGTGGTCCTTGATTTCAGCTTTGACCATCTTGAGGTCGAAGTTCTGTAGACCCCTGATGACTACCTTGAAGGGCTTCTCACCGGGGATGTCATGCGAGAAATATTCTGCCTTGGACTCCTTAGAGTATTTTACGGCCATTTCATACTCCACATTTTTACGGAGCATCACCTACGGAGCATCATCTGCGACGCCCAGCGATGTGAAATCGCCAATGAGCGTGTTGAGTGGCACTTTCTTCACCGCCAGTGGGGGAAGCTTCATTTTTGCCTCACTCGGGTCGGCAGAATTCTCGTTGTTGACGGCGTCGCCGCAATCACCGATGTCACTTACGTTCGTCACGGCGGTATCGTCACGTCCACTCGCACCATCGGACAGACCTTGATTTTTCTTCCTCTTCTTGGTCCGCTTCACCGTGACGGAGGTGGTATTCCCAACATCGGTGGAAAGAGTAGCGTACCTATTTGAAATAAGGCTTGTATTCGAAAAAAAATGCACCATTTTTATCCGTGTGTAGATTTTTTATCCGTGGTTAAAAATTGATGAAAATCTGGGTATAACTAGTTTGGAGTGAATTGTTTACATGTGCAAAATTTCATAACAATCGGTTCAGTGGTTATTGAGATGTCATCGAAACAAGAAGAAAATCTCCGGAGAATTTTGCGCGCCGTCATGGAAAATCCGACTGCGACCATGAGATGGATCGGAAGACAACTGGGCATCACCCATACAAGTGTGTCTCGGGTGGTAAAATCGTTTAAGGAGTCCCAGACGACCGAGTGGCGGGTTGGAAGTGGAAGAAAATCGAAGACAGCTGACCCTGTGAAGGCCCGGAAGGTGTTGGATTAATTCAAGCGTAATCCGAACCTTTCGATTCGCGACGCGGCTCTGAAGGCAATGTGTTCCGCCTGGTTTGTTCAGCAAACCATGAAACGAGCTGGGCTTCGTGTATTCAAGGTCCGGAAGGCACCGAACCGGCGTGATGAACAAAACACGGCGGCCAAATCCCGCGCAAGGAAGCTGTATCGAGAGTGGTTAACGAAACCGATGTGTGTGGTTATGGATGACGAAACCTACATCAAGGCAAACGCAAAGCAGATACCGGGGCTGTAGTTCCACGTTGCCAAATCACGTTTTGATGTTGCGGAAGACATAAGGAAGAAGAAAGTGGACAAATTCGCCAAAAAATACTTGCTCTGGCAGGCCATATGCCAATGCGGTAAACTGAGTAAACCGTACATCACAATGGGTATCATCAACAGCGAAATTTACCACACCGAGTGCCTCCAGAAGCGTCTGTTGCCCTTCCTGCGGTCCCACGGAGGCGAGACATTATTTTGGCCAGACCTGGCATCATGCCACTACGCGCGATCGACGTTGGATTGGTACAGAGACAATAACGTTGTTTTTTTTTTTACCAAAAACCGCCAATCCCCAAAATTCACCAGAGATTCGTCCGGTGGAAAGATTTTGGGCCATAATGAAGGCCAAAGTTCGAAAATCGTCCAAGGTGCTTAAGAACGAGCTGGAGTTCAAGAAAGAATGGATGAAAGTGACCAAAAAGGTCGGCTCCACCATTGTACAAAATGTAATGAGGGGTCTTAAGGGAAAGGTGCGGGCTTTCAGCGATGGAAAGGAAATTGAATAAAGTAGTTATGCCGAAACATAATCCATATGTATTAGTTCATTCCCTGAAAGTTTCAAGAAAATCCGACTTAAAATAAATTTTTGGCGAACACTTTTGTCTGGTGCATTTTTTTTTTCGAGTATAGATCTTAGGTACACTCGAGCTACCCTCACCACTGTTCTTCTACTCCGCTTTCTCACGGAGCCTGCTTCGCATCATACGATGCGACCGCACTACTGACAATGCGAATAAACGCGCTGTAAATCTGCGAACGCTTGGAACAACCTACAAACTAATCGAACAACTCGAAAGAGCGTTAGCGTTAGGGTTAGCGTTGTTATGATATACTTCGTAGATTGGATACTAGCGACACTCACGTCTCTTCTGAAATTCTCAGTTAGACTACTTTCAGGAATAATGCTGGGGAGTAAACATTGGTTCCAATCTAAACAAGAGTAACAGAAGCATGATTGTCGCTATTCCCGGCCACGCCCATCTTTACCATAACTAGGGATAGGGAAGGAAATGTTGATGTAGTACTTACTTAACGAGAGGCCACCGACTTAGCGACACCCTCATAAGTGCTACGGAGTTGGAGGGTTGGGAAGGGTATTCGGTTAGGATTCACCTCAAGTTGGCGATGCAACCAAAAGTATGTGTTGTTTATTCGCTGTTTATTTAATCTCTCGATAGCCGGCTATCGAAAGAACATGTTAATTTTGTTTAGTGATAATGAATTTTAAGAGTCATGACGGAGAGCTTGGGATTAAACCCATGATTTTCTGCTCAGTAAGCAAAAACGATCCCTCCAGGGTCATCGAGCATCTCATAATGCACAGCGCTTCACGTCAAAGTACGAATATATGGATGAACAATCTATTATTGAATAACTATTATTTACGATAATTACATGAAAGAAATAAAATATAAACTACAAACAAAACGTGACTACTAAAATCTCAAAAAGATGTTCTCACAAATATGTTTCACGCAACCAGGAATCTCAAAACCATTAGACGCTCTAATGATACTCCGCACATGTTAGACACAAGAAAAGGCCAAACAGCAGGCGTCCGACACACAAAACCCTCCAGATCACCTTGCAGTCACAATCAAAGATTCTACGAATCGCGAGCGCTCACGAATCATAAAACCGCTGAATGCGACACTCTGAAAGTGAAATTGACAGGCTCTATGTGTCAAACACCCGCCCTCCAAGCTCCTCCCACATCCAACAGCACAAATCTCCATTACAACATCTAACGAATTCAAAACTCCGAAAATCGCTCATCTATAGCAAGTGAGTGGAAGCAACCCTGCATGCAACCATTCTTCATGATACACTTTTTCTGTTTATCTTTCTATTAGGCCTTTGGACATGCGTTAGCTTTGAAACTTCTAACCATACTGGGAAAATTATCAGATAAAAAAAAAACTTGAAAAAAAAACTTTCAAAGGTAATTACAAGTACAATAAATATTGGTAATTTTACGCAAAAACGAGCAAGTATCTTGTATCGTATGCTAATGCTAATTGACTGTAACAAAAATAATATGCTTAAATAAAATGAAACATCAATAAATTATATGCAAAATTTACTAGAATGCAAAATCGAACAACTCGAAAGAGCGAGCAAAAACCGAACTGAATTGCTTAACGGGCAAGAAGAGACTACACTAAGTTGAGAGCACGCAATAAGCTAATATACGATAAGCAATATGCTTGAAAAGCTAAGATGAAGAAGAATAAGAAGGGAATTAAGTGACCGCGACGAAAGAACATCTGAAGAGGCTCCACGCTGGTCCTAGGTTATAGTTTTCGTCCCAACATCAACGATTCTGGCCTCTTGGTTACTTAAACTAAATTCGCCAAATCGTCCACCGGTGCACGACGTGCGTTCGAGCAAAACCAAAACCTCATGAGCAGCTGATGGGACGACTTCGTTCTGTTCGGGTCAATCAGGCGTACCCATTCCAGAATATCGGCATAGACCTTGTTGGCCCGATCATCTTGATCTCGTGTCTGACCAGTGAAGCGTTCATCGTCAAGCCACATTCTTGGATTTGTGATGACCTTCAAGTCCATTCTAATCCTTATATACCTCCACAAGACTGAATGTTCACTTGAGTCGCCAGCCACCGACGATTAACCGGTCATAGAGAGAAGGCTACGCATATAAAAAACGACAATGCGGCAAACTTCTAGGAGGTGAAGAGGGAGCTGTTCCTGCCGACCATCACAAAGAGTCGGTAGCACAAGAGTGTGCAGTAGATGGTATCCTGTTCCACTATATCTCACCACGTTCTTCATCATTGTGTGACATCTGGAATCGGCAAAGGCCACTTCACTAAGTCCGAATTACAAGCGACGCTAGTGCAAATGGCAACAGACGATCCATCCAACGAGTTCGCCCTCATCCGAAGCACTTTCTAAAAGGCAGACCGCTGAACTAAGTGGCAATTCCGGCCAGCTAGACTCAACATTTCTGATCCCGTTGGCACATTGCAAGACCGCTACCACTTCAATCCAACTCTCAACCAGCTCACCCTCGGTTTGTCCTCAAGGATGATAGTGTTGCTCATAAACATATGTTGTTGGGCTAGAAGGGATCATGGCCTTAGCTGACAAGACATAAACTATCTGTAGTAAATATAGTCACATGATAAAATTTGCAGGTGGAGAAAGCTGTACTCTATTTTAGATTTATGAAACTGAGTCTTTACAGGGACCTTCTTTGAAGTCAATTGCAATTCGTATAAGGTAAGACTTAAGAGAACGGTATTTAATTTCAGGAAACCCCTTGAAAGGTTTGGGCACATCGTAAAAGTTAAGGAAATGTTATAGAATATCAAGGAACTTCATGCACCTTCAGAAGCTTTATAGAACTTTAGAAAACTTCTTAGAACTTCAGGGACTGCGTAGAAGTTCTGGTAACCTTCTAGAAGTGTAACAAATTATATAGGATATCAGCTAGCTTTGTAAAAGCTCAGCAAACATCATAGCAATCCAGAGAAAATTGAGAAACTTCACTGAACTTCATAGAAATGCAGAAAATTTTGAAGAACTACATCAAACTTGTTGATTGAAGTTCAGGCATTATTCTTGAAATATATAATCTAATATAAATTTGGAGAGTTTTGAAATAATTCTGGAAAACTTCTTACAAGTTTGACAACTAGTAATAGTGCAACATCTTGAATCGGGTATGAAAATAGTTAAGTGCAAACTCATTTTATCGATTCGTGTACAGATATTCCAGATGAGCCGGAAAGAACGGTGAAGTACACCGAATATAGATTGATTGATTGATTTTTATTTATTTAGGAGGCTTTCAGCCTGAGGCTGGTTCGCCTCCAACGCCGAATATAGAAAGAAGAGTTGTTAAGTGCTTCTTCGAAGTGTTGTAACCGTCCGTCGAATTCGCTTGAAGAGAAGGTTTTTACAATGCAGTAGCTTATGCGCCACTCTCGAGATCGAGAGACTACTGGTCGTGTTGAATTGCCCGACTATGCTCTAAAGAGCAAATGTTGAGTTCTCAGGGGAGTCTTCGAACGGTTGATTCTTACGCCGACAGAGCTTTCTAAAATTTAACAAAAAATTCACGTTTCCAGTCGGTCATACGCCGCTAAAGGTGTGAACGTACTAGGAGAACGAAAACCGAGGTGAACGTAAACGAAAGTGAATCGAAGTGAACGGAAAGCTTTTACCTAGGAAATGGTTCGTAGCATAATACAGAACAAAAGGTAATTTCATTTGAATGAACTTTAATTCATCTTTTAATTCATCTTTTCTAATTCGGGTTGAACTCTGTGTGTGTGGCGTGTAAATGTTTTAGTGTAATGGCCATATTGATGACGTACCTGCGCAGGGTTTATGCTGGCGTTGACTTCTCGGCAGGTACGGGAACGGTCGAGGGGTCCATCGAACCGCGGTGATGTTTTGCTGACAAGGTGGTGTAGGATGGGTATTCACCAACCTCGGAGGGCTCGTATGCATTCAAAGAGGGCCGAACTAAAGGTGCGGAGGTGGCGCGGCTGGACGAAAGCTTTCGATTTCGAGGTTAGCATGCCGTCCAGAGCAACCCAGAAATCCCGCAAGAAGGCCAACGTGCCCCGCCGAGTGACCCTCGTGAACTACCACTACTCGA
Source organism: Ochlerotatus camptorhynchus (assembly GCF_037179485.1). NCBI lineage: Eukaryota > Metazoa > Arthropoda > Insecta > Diptera > Culicidae > Ochlerotatus > Ochlerotatus camptorhynchus. The sequence continues at coordinate 308,259 of NW_027040612.1, read as the reverse complement.
TCACTACGGGACGAAATGAAACCTTCCCACAAGACCCCCAAGCACTCGGACGTTACCTTAAGATGATGGGAAACCAGCACTCCGTTTAACTACCGATCACGGCGGGCCGAAACGAGCATACGAGCGATGGTGGTCAACACGTGAGTGTGTGGTGTCGTGACAGGAATCATTGTGCCTTCTTGGCTTTGTTTCTACGAAACTTTAACTAAATAAAATTACAAAAGAAACATAAAAGATTAACCTTCACTTCACCACTTTACTAAATTTTTAAGCCACACCTTAATTGAAACTAAAACGGAGATCACTGAGAAGAATTTTTCAATTAGACATCTGCTCACCAGCCGCTATTAACTTTAAGTGAACGAGAAGAATCCTAAATGCTACCAAAGACCTCGTTTTCTAGAGGAAATGGCCAATGTCGACTGCTAATGACATTTGACATTTCTATCACATTCTAGAATGTTAGTTTTTGCACTAATGCCATCTTACATTTCGTTCGAAAAACAACATTATTCTATAACTTGGTAACCTAGTGTTGATATATATTTGAAGTTGCATTGGAAAAGAGGCATTGAAATTTAAATATTATACCATTTTATAGCAATTTATTAAACAACCGAACCATGCTATAAATGCAATATATTGCATTGGAGATGGATATACCTTTAATTGGAAACCTATCCTTAATAAATAAACCGCATTCATATGGAAAACTAATCGAAATAGATGAACAACGTTACAGTGTTAAACTTTGATTTCATACTCTAAATTCATCCCTGGCTTTTCAATTGCATGTTACTTGGACAGGAGAATGCTTAAATTAATCAGAGGGTGTCCATCTCAACGCAAATTAATTAAAGTGTTTATTTTGTAGCAAATTAGTCGTCCAACCGTAAAGATCACGGTCCCAAGTATATCTCCGTGAACTATCGTTTATCGTTAGATGGCTACAAATAGAAACATCACTGTCGTTTCACCAAATTGCAAACTTGTACTTTCCGAATCTGCAACAAACAGATAATAAGTAGGTATAATCCGATCTAGCTGCAACGACGATTTCCGTGCACTGTCTTTAGATCGAGCAGCACTCGACACAATTCAAATTCCCCTCCGAGCCGCTCACTCGCCGAGAGTGAAATCGTGCTAATTTGCGAATGATGAATGCGAGTAAGAAAAATAAGCGAATTTCTCATAAATAATTTATGATCGCACGATCTCTTAGCCGCGGCGGCTGCTGCTGTTGCTCGGTTTTGCATCTTAGTTCTTTCGTTCGTGGCTGGTGGGGTGGTGTGAGACCGGGAGAAACGAATTAACAAAACAGATTGTTACAAGCAAACTAAGGAACGAAACAAATTGTTTAATAATACCGGTGCAGAAGGAACAATTAAACGACATTAAGGGAATATGAAATTAAAATGTAAAAAAGTAATCATTGTTCGTGCGATTGGATTCACTCGATCGCTATCAGTGAAGTGGAAGGTGGTAGCAGAAGGCGGGGTGTGTTTAAGTGCTCATGAACTTGGTGGTGGTTGGGAAGTAGGTTTTCTTGTTTTTGATGACTTTGCCGAAAAAAATCAATATGTAGAATTGTATTTTTTTTAAATATGGATTATCAAATAATTTACAAAGACAAATGAACAAACATTAGAAATCGATCTCCGAATTCAAACAGTTCAACCCTGGTGCACTCTGAAACCGCACATCATCCTGGGTCTATGTCAGACACGGTGACTACCCTGCGAGTGACAAACCACCTTACACTGTCGCTGTTTGTATCTCCACGGATCAGATAGACAGGAAAAGCTCACCGCTCTATCGTCGTTGGCAGCCAAGCAACTGGTGAAACAATAGCTGAAGCTGACGTACCCGCCTTCGATATGCTGGGTGTTCATTGTATGATAATTTATCATAAAATGACAATTTTATCTTCGATTTAATACTTATTTCCCTCGTACCGACCATCACCAGCACCCTCCATACTCGCTTCGGGAGCGGGATGTGTCAAAGGAATGTGTGTTCTATTCAGTTCATGATTTATGAATGCCATCCATCGGTGATGTCCTCGGTCGTTTCCCACAATGACTGGGAGGGAGAGGAAACGTGGGGTAAAATTCAACCTAGTCAGTCAACGTTGCTGTCGATGGAGGGCGTGCGAGTGGAAATTTTGCTACCGTACGTGAAGCGATGTGAATTTGAAGGGGAAAGAGTTCGCATCCCAACCGAGGGACAAAAACTGAACGGGGAGGAATTGGGGAATAATAAGGCACCTCTTTCTAGGTGCCAGTCAGTGGCACACATTTATACGAGAACATGGAAAATCAACTTATTAGAGGGCCCGATATACAATGGACTGTAATTTCGATTTCAGTTTGATAATCGCCAACGCGAAAGGACCTACTGTGTTATCTGGTGGAATTTCATAGGGAGCGGTCCAGGCTGTCCTGCTCTCAAAACAGTTTTTAAGAAATTGTAGACCCTCGTCTCCCTTTGTTCTTCTTTTTCCTCGCATTTCAAGCTTATTGCTTATCGCTTATTGCTTATCGCTTATTGCTTATCGCTTATTGCTTATCGCTTATTAGCTTATTGCGTGCTCTCAACTTAGTGTTCTAGATGCACTTCCACAGACAGCTTTCGATGCCTTTACCATTTTTGCATTAGTATAATGATGTGCCAAGTGCAATCATACTCTATGCCAGGGAAGTAGAGAAATTTTCCAATCCACAAAATTCTTAGAGTGAACCTTAAAATAAAGAAAGTGATCCATAGAAAATCAAGTTTGCGCACCTAAAAATATAGCCATGTTCGTATTAATGAAAGCAACTTCCTCAGAGCAGTCTCGTTTTGGACAGCTTGAAGCTGTAATAGGTTTTATTAAACTAATATGAAATCTAAACAAATCTTTATGCTTATAATAAAACCTATTTCAGCTTCAAGCTGTCCAAAACGAGACTGCTCTGAGGAAGTTGCTTTCATTAATCCGAACTTTCCTGAAGAACAACATCGGATTTAACCTCAAAATATCAACACCACCGTTGAGTGAAAAACAGAACAGCGATCGAAACTGTACGCTTTGCGAAGGCCATGACCACGTAGATGATATGGTCCAGTGTGATATCTGCGGTTTCTGGACCCATTATAGTTGTGCTGGTAAGACAACAGCTGTAAAGGAGATTCCGTAGACGTGCTCGAAGTGCACAAATATGCTGAAGGTGCCGAAAAGAACCAAGAAGTCTGTAAAAAAAAAAAAAAAAAAAAACTCCTAGCAGAAAGAATAGTGCGAGGTCAGCCTGGAGGAATTCCTAGGCCTGTTGCAGCAGGAGAATACGCTGGAGGAAGAGAAATTCATTCATGAAAAGCGATAGGAGGCTGAGCGGGAGATTTTTCAAACCGAGAGTTATCTTCCGTCACTCTTTCAACAAAGATTTGACTAGATTTAGGATTTAGGGATTCAATTATTATTTTAGTTAAGCACGCAAACGATGTAGAATGAGCTACTTACTAGTAACTTAGGATAAATCAAGTATATAGCGTTTAGGAACAAATTGTAGGTTACCAGATTTTAGGATCAAATTTTAGTATCTAGATTAAGCAAATATAGGGTTATTAAATTCAATACTTTAACGAATTCCACCTCCAACAAACCTACTTCAGTAGCTTGTTCACTACAAATCACTACAATTTAATTAAACGATAGGCATAGTAACAAATTTATGCAATTAACTCAATTTAGCTGTAAAACGTGTTCGAGATGGTTTTGAATTGTACCTTCTTTTCTTCTTTTTTTCTCGTTCTTAGTCCGACCTATCTAAACTCACAGTTCCGTTGAACCAAACCTGACATCTGTCATTTCTGACAGCGACCGTTACCGTAGCGCTCCGAATCTCCCACAGGGTTGTCGCTGGGCTTGGCGGTTCAGGGTTATCCCGATAATCTGAACAGCCATGATCCATAAATTAGACGTATATTATTCCCGTTTTGGACACTATGTTATTAAGTTTGATCCATAAACCATTGAAAATTGCTCCATTACTGCGTAACTACTTAGATTTACTGTCCTGCCATGTTTTTTAGGTAGAGGTGCAGAGCGATGGTCAAGCGTCTAGAATTAGCTTCTAAAAAAAGCTTCTATAATAATCTTCTTGCATGATAGTGCATGATAGTGGTTTACCACCCATTGTAGCACGGAAACTAAGTCTGACAGCAGTGGGCTCTCTTCTCTGTTTGTCTTGATCAAGCTTAATAACCTCTGATTGTCATCAACATGTCGCTGTACGAAAGGCCAAAAACGGATTGGGTAGATCGATAGGCAAAGTCGCCTATACGCATCTACGGAACAATAAAGAATCTCCTTCCAGCCGCTTGATCAGCCAATTGGTTAAAAAGACAGGCCCCAAACAGGAAGATGCCCCAATGAGTGGGGAGAAGAACCCGCCCTTTATCCACGAAATGTAATCAACAGGGAGTTGGCATTCCCACTCTCCCCGTCCAAATCGCTTCAATCGGGTGCCCTGTGGGACCGTCCCATCCCTTTTATGTATGTATTTCAATGTATGTACGAGTTTATTGTTATCATTATTGTCAATAATACTTACATTTCGACGAAGATCGTGATACTTATCATTACAGAAACCAATCTTGAATCGTAGACCATGTCGTTCAACAATACACTCGTTCCGAGACGGGGCTCTGTGATAAATCCATCTTCTTCATCATGTTCGCTCGTCACCCGGAATGCATGCAAATGAAAAAGAGATACAACCAGGATTAGTATTTGTATTTTTTGTTTTGTTTTGTTTTTGTTTTTTGTATTATTTGTTTATTTTTTTTAATTTTTTTTTGCAGTAGTCCTTGTTACACATTCTCTGTCTTATCTTTTTTTTCTTACAGTGTAAATTCCTTTTTCTTGATCTTCTTCCGCTGTCGATACACCATCTGAAATTTCGCTATCCTCATTCTTATAAATTTCTTCCACTTTCTTTTTTAATTTCTCTTTGTCCTTAGCTAGTTCTTTCCATTCTTCTATATCAAGTTCTTCATATGTATCAAAGTCCTGATTTAATGATTTCCTCTTTTTTCTTGTTGAATTTGAATCCATACGCTAATTGCAGTGGATGATTTATCTCTCTTCTTCTGGTATGTCCAAAATAACTTATTCTGCCTACCCTAACTCGTCTATTTATTGTTTTTCCTGCTAAAATTTTTCATGCATTAAATTTCATATTACTTGGTTTTTTACAGCTATTAAAAATGTTCCTTCGAATATTTTTTTCGTAGTTTACTAGTGCCACCCTGCTTTTTTTTTGTTAATACTGCTACCTTAGTTCCGTATAATAACGCTGGCGCCAAAACTGTATTATATAAAAGCTTTCCTAATTCCTAGCTCGGATGAAATCTTGTACAAAAATCTACTACTAATCTTGAAGTTTTCAAAGCGTTTATAAAGGGTGATACTGTCAAAATTTGGTCAACGCGTGTAAATCGGTGAAATCGTTTATTTAAAAAATCAAATTAAATTTCTTTTCCAAGTTCAATTAGTATAAAATTCAGGAAAAATATTCAGTTAGGCTTCCGCTTTTCCAAATCCGAATTGCCGGGCCTTACGCTTGACCCCTGCCATCAGATTTTGTACAGCCACCTTGTCCACCTCCTTCGCCGCAGAAAGCCAGTTTGCCTTGAACTGCTGCTCGTCCTTAGCAGTTTTTTTGGTCTTCTTTAGGTTCCGCTTGACAATAGCCCAGTATTTCTCAATTGGGCGGAGCTCTGGCGTGTTGGGAGGGTTCTTGTCCTTGGGAACCACCTGCACGTTGTTGGCGGCGTACCACTCCATGGCCTTTTTACCGTAATGGCAAGATGCCAAATCCGGCCAAAACAGTACGGAACAACCGTGTTTCTTCAGGAAAGGCAGCAGACGTTTATTCAAACACTCTTTCACGTAAATTTCTTGGTTGGCAGTCCCGGAAGCTATGAAAATGCTGCTTTTCAAGCCACAGGTACAGATGGCTTGCCAAACCAGATATTTCTTTGCGAACTTTGACAGTTTCATGTGCTTGAAAACATCTGCTACCTTTCCCCTTCCTTTTGCCGTATAAAACTCCTGTCCCGGAAGCTGCTTGTAGTCGGCTTTGACGTAGGTTTCGTCGTCCATTACCACGCAGTCAAACTTCGTCAGCATCGTCGTGTACAGCCTCCGGGATCGCGCTTTGGCCGTCGTATTTTGTTTATCATCGCGATTTGGAGTCACTACCTTCTTGTAAGTCGATAGTCCGGCTCGTTTTTTGGCTCGATGCACGGTTGTAGACGATACACCCAGCTTATTTGCGGCATCTCGGAGAGAGAGGTTAGGGTTTCGCTTGAAACTACCGGCAACTCTCTTTGTCGTCTCAGCGGCTTCCGATTTTCGATTTCCCCCCGATCCAGACTTCCTGGCTGTCGACAAACGTTCCCCAAACACTTTAATTACATTTGTAACGGTTGATTTGGCAACTTTTAGCGATTTTGCCAACTTTGCGTGCGAGTAGCTCGGATTTTCGCGATGCGCGAGCAAAATTTTGATACGCTACTCTTCTTGCTTGGACGGCATTTTGACAACTGAAGAGTGAATTCCAAAATCAAAATAGGAGCAACATTCTACACACACACACCTTCAAAATGAGGGGTGTTCAGGTTTTTTAAATGCAAAATTGAAAGAAATACGTCAAGTTGATATTGACCAAATTTTGACCGTATCACCCTTTAGATCTATTCCTATTGGTTAATTTCCTGTTTAGGGTTGCTGCCAGACAAACTCGTAAATACTTAATATAACTGTGTCATTTGGGCATCTAACTAAAATTTGACTTTCCTCCCTATTGATTTTAAGACCTACTTTGGATAGCTCCTCTTCTAGGATTTTAAGAATATTCTCTTACTCATTTATACTTCTTGCTATCTTATTATCAGCAGTTTTAAGCAATCTACATCTATCAATTCTAATTCAGGAATATCTCTTGCCACGTTTTTAAGAACATCTTGTATTAAATAATTGAAAAGTTGAGGTGACAGGGGACATCCTTTTTTAATTCCCTTACCTCTTTTGAACTCTTTAGAAAATTGGTTTGTCATAAAACTCTAGTGAGTTCATCCTTAACACATGATAACACCCTGTCAACTGATCTAGATGGAACATTTAAATTAAGTAAAACTTCTTTTAAACCCTTCACATTTACTGTATCAAATGTTTAACTGATATCCAACGCTAAAACAATTAGATCTTTTCCTGCATTCCAATATTCTTCCATGACTCACCTAGCAATGAATATATGATCACCTGTGTATCTCCTTCTTGTAAATGCTGCTTGATGTAACCATGGATCTCCTGTGAATTTTCGAAGCTGGTTACCTATCCATTTAGTATATACTTTACAAGCCACATTACAAAGAGATATGCTACGAAAATGATCGGCTTCTTAAGCTCCTGCCTTTTTTGGAATGGGAATTTGCGTCGATTTGTTCCAGTCTTTGGGCATTATGTTTTCTACATATACCAACTTCATAATTTCAACTAGCTCTTGTATCGTGCTCTGATCTGCATTTTTAAGATATTCTAAATAAACTCGGTATTCCATTACAAGAAGTATTGATTTTAAATCTAATTTCATCTAAGGACAATCCTTCAAAATATTATCCCATACTCGTGTTCTAATTTTTGACGCTTTGTTGTTCTTCTGTTTTCTGAAGTTTTTTAGATAATTGTATGTTTTTCTTATTCGCATTCCTACGTCAAAATCGTTAAATTGTCTAAAGAATAACATAATTTTTTTTTCCTTATGGTCTTTTATAGTGTGAGCTAACTCTTGTTTGCGATTATCTAATTTGTATTTACAGTTCTGCATGTCAGGATGTTTCTTGGAAAATCTCAAAGTATCTCTTAAATTATAGACAGCTTTTTTCCGCTTTGGTGTACTTGGAATTTTACTTACTCTTAATATGCTAGAAGCGGCTATTTTCATCTTTTTAACTTGGTTTGAGTATCTTTGATCTACCGAATATTTGTTTGTGTTTAATTGATTTTATTTTTTCCTGACATTTCTTTTTAATACTTGGAGCTTCTATAATAATCTTCTTAAGAGCTCGGAGGCGAACCAGCCTAAGGCTGAAAGCCTCCTAAATAAAGCTAAATTAATTAATCTTCTTAAGAAAATATGAAAAATAAATATCAATTTTATGGATCAGGGTAGGTGTTCCAGATATTGGTGGACGTTCTTATTATTGTGTGTTCTTATAGTCTATGGGATATAAATATGTTTTTCATGTTTTGGAACCTTTTTTTTTTAATTTGATCAATAAACCTTGGAAAATTGCTACATTACTGCGTAGCTACTCAGGTTAACTGTTCTACCCGTGTTTTTTTTTTCAGAAGAGCGAAACGACGGGCAAGCGTCTAAAATAAGCTTCTTAAAGAAGTTTATAAATGAAGCTTCCATAGGAAGCTTCATTAGAATATTATTATAGAATCTTATTTTGGAAGCTAATTCTAGACGCTTGCCCGTCGCTTCGCACCTCTACCTAAAATACACGGGCAGGACAGTAAATCGAAGTAGATATGCAGTGAACCAATTTTTCAAGGATTATGGATCAAAATTAAAAAAAATAGTGTCCTAAACATGAATAAAATACGTCTAATTTATGGATCATGCATATATTGTTAAGTTCGCAAACTTGATTTTTTATGGATCATTTTCTTTAGTTTAAGGTTCATTGCTGAATGTTTTATGGATCAATTGCAATACGTTTTTCAGTGTTTTATGGATCGTTTGATCAATTCTAAAGGTGCATACTTAGGGCTGCCACATGCTATATGTGAAATTACAACAGGAATCGCTTGAATAGCACGATTCATATGAGATGATTTTATGTACGTGACAAATTTATGGTTGACCCTAACCATGTTCAAACCATTAGCTCAATTGCATAGACGACAGACGAGAAATTGCGGATGGTGGACAGCACCATCCACCACACTATTCTTGGGTTTCCTGTACTACTAGAGAAAAAAATTGACGTTCTGGAAGAGCTGAGAAAGAAGAAAGTTCCATTAAATTACTCATGGCCTTGCAGGCGATTTAAACGTGCTAAAAGCAGAGTGCATTTTTGTGGCAACAGTTACTATCGCCTGTAGCTTTTGCCATTCTGCCTTATTGTATTTTTGCTGAAACTACATGGTTTGAAAAAATCATTTATAATTTTTTATTTTATTTTTAGTTTACGGCTTTCAACCACAGGGTCGTACAGACAGCTCAAAATCAGTTAATCTTATTAAGATTAATATATTAATGTTGAAATCAAATTCATGGCACACTTCAGCACGCGTATTTTTTTTTTTTTTCGTTTGATTTGTTTTCCGTCGATCTTATTTTTCCGTGCTGAGCAGCGGTAGGCAGATCCCACACCTGGACCCTACCTATCGACCCAGCAACTCAAGAACCGGGGAGCAACGGCTTTACTTCCCTTCGTGTTCAAAGATGTTATGCCTCAGAACATCCGGGTGGCGCCGACTGGGATTGTACCTAGGCCTGCTGGGGTGAGAGATAATCACGCTTACCACTACACCACCGGCGCCGCTTTTAGCACCCGTCTAATGGATTATGTTGACCGCAGTTGGTTCGGTAACTAGGAATTCACAGGGTTTGCTAATTTTGTAGCTGGCGGGCAGGTGCATGTAACCGCACATTCTGAAGTATACTGCTACAATCGATGTTTCCGGTTAAAATGTTGATGTACAACCTCTGGAGCATCAACGGTCTGCTTACTAAAGTTTGCATTCCAATAAGTGCACACCACTGATCGTAAGGTGGGAGGTTGACTTTTTATAAGGGTGAGAGCAGCAGCAATTGGAGACCGAGTACGCGTAAATTTGATGACTTTACATTTATCAACGCTCGTATGCATTCCATTTTCCTGGCACCATATAGACAGCCGTTCAATGTCAGCTTGCAGAACATAGCAGTCCAGAGGTGTATGGGAAATGGATGTAATGTCGGCCTAAATGCCCTTAATTTGGGCCCAAACATAATTTCAGTAATTGACTAAATGTTCAATAGCAACCAAAAATGTCCATTAGTACCGTCCCAATAACGCGTTCATCTAGATAAAATTGATAAATAGCAGATTTTTTAGCGTTGGGCCCAATCTTAGATCCATAGGCCAACATTAGAGTCATTTCATCTTATGCTGGGACGGGAGTGTACCCCATTAGGCATACGGACGTTAGGCATACGGACGATAGGCATAATGGGCGTTAGGCATAAAGTCATTAGGCATAATGGACGTTTGGCATAATATACGTTACGCATAATGGACGTTAGGCATAAAATATCTTGCTGCTGTGCAACTCTAGAAAACTGTTTCGAGCATGGTAAACAATGAAATCCATTATTTATCATATCATAAGTGACGTAACTACATATTTACTTAGATCCAAGATTAGTAGCGAAAGCGGTTAAGTAATCTGGCAACAAAACTCAGCATAGTTTTTTACTACTTCTTGAAATCAATCGCATACAGAAATAATAAAGCACACATTTGTTGTAATATATTCTTACACACATATTGCAAGTCCGGGAAACTTTGAGATTTGGGCGTAATTGCTTTTGTAAACAGACGTCAATCGCTGATCGTGAATAAAAGAAAAATCTCGTGAACAAACTATACCAAATGATAGAGGAACTATTCATCTGCCTGTTTGTGATGTTAGTTTTTCAGATTGAGCTTTAATTCGCGAGAAATCGTCAAATGAAGTGTTTGTTTACCCTACTCTCGAAGTTCTCCGGAAATGTCAAAGAAGATAAGGTTTTCCTCAAAGAACAGCTCATGAAATAAAGAATGGTGAATTCTGTGATTTTTCATTCAATAACAAAAAAACAGCCAAGGTTGATTAAAAAATGATGCCAAAGAACAGCTCATGAAATGAAGAATGGTGAATTCTGTGGTTTTTCATTCAATAACAAAAACATATCTGATGCTTCCAGGATTTACTCCCATACTTTTCCATACAACGATTATGTTTTTGTTGTCATCAGAATGAATACTAGCAGAACCGTCTGCTGATGTGAGGGAGCGATACTTCCATGAACAGTGACGAGTTGCCGAAACAAACAAGGAACTGTGGCAAACGTACCATCTGCAACCAAATACTTTGCCTGTTCAAGACGTCGCAAGTTTTCATGAGTCCCAAAAATTAAGGCTCTTTTATTATTGTCACCGATGTCAGCAATCAATACACGGTCCCCATTATCATCCTTCTGGAATTCAACGGGTAGATTATGCCTAACGTCCATTATGCCTACCGTACATTATGCCTAACGACCGTATGCCTAACGTCGTGTACCCTGGGACGGTACTAATGGATATTTTTGCTGAATTTACGAATGGGCCCAAATTAGGGGCATTCAGGACGACATTACAGCAATTTCCTCTACATCAGCTTTTGGTTGCTCGATTTTTTTTATCAATAATCATATTAAATTATAATTCTAAGGTCTATTTATTTATCATAGAATCAGAATATCAAATTTGCATCATATAAAAAATAATCATGCATTATTATTATTAGAAATGAGCGGCGCCGGTGGTGTAGTGGTAAGCGTGAATACCTCTCACCCCAGTAAGCCTGAGTTCAATCCAAGTCGGTGCCACCGGGATGTTCTGAGGCATAGCATCTCTGATCACGTCTTCCTTCGGAAGGGAAGTAAGGCCGTTGGTTCCCTGTTTATGAGTTGAGGGGGTCGATAGGTAGGGTCCAGGTGTGGGAGCTGCCTCCCTGGTGTCTGTAGCATTGGAGCTCTGCACGGAAAGCAAGATCGACGGAAACAAATCAAGGAAAAAAAGAGTTATTAGAAACGATAGCACAGTCAATAGCGATCGGAAAGCAGCACAAACATTATCAACGTCGGGCTTCGTCAGAATAGATAGCTCTGCTATCAAATGACATTGCTTCGTTTCAGTTAATTTTCCTCCCGTTTTCTATTTTCCACTACCATCGACGAGAGTGGTGAATCAGACGGGGTCGTAAAAAAGCATCGTCCGGATCTATTTTCAAATGCAAAGAGTAATATGATTAAATTTGTTTTAAATTTAATTAAATAAAAAGATCGTAAAATGGTTAAATTATGCGCCATAAATCTAATTCTAGGTCAGCTCTCAGTCGCGAAACTGCAACTGTCCCTGGCGTGGCGGCAGTCCCATAGAATGCGAGGAGCAGGGGGTATTCTGTTATAGTTTTTGGTGTCGTTGTTGTTTGGAGTAGTCATGGAAAGGGGAGGGGATTGCAATTTGTGATTGTGATGCGCTTCTGATCTGCCGCACCCGATGCTTCTGGCTGGGACATTGCGAACAAGGAAAGTGGGTGTGGGAATTGACTAGAAAAATATGGTCGTAATAGATAGAATTCAGATGTCAGACGACGGCACGGTTGGGTTTGTTGTTATTGTTGTTACGAGAGTGGTCTGGATATGTGTACCCATCCGATGACTGAGCGAGCACACACCGGCGGCGCCGTCGACGACCATGCCATTCTGTTGTTGTAGGGAAATAAATTAATATGATATCTTTATAGCGCAGCGAGTCAATTGAATAATTGAGTTTGTTCAAGGAGACTTGGAAAACAATCACGCACGTGTGGATTAGTCACATTGGTTTGATGACAAGGAATTATGCAAATCATTTCTAATCATCGGGTAATTGTGCCGATGCATCCGGCTAAAATGGAATATGTGTAAATTCGATTCCCCTAATTGCCTCGAAACAATCTCAGATCTATCGAACGTCAACCCCCGACAGAGTGAGTCAAGATCATCCATATTTAGTTCAAGTACCACTTGTCAAGAGCCGAAGGCCACGAATGCAGGCACTAGCGCTTGTGAGTTGTTTGCACAAAAACATACAATCACATTTGTAGAACTAGTTTTTCACCAGTTTAGTGCTCCGTAAATGGAGTGCCAATTGCTGCTTCCTTGCAGCATATGTTACAAGTTACAAGCAAGCATATCGTTTCGAGCCTAATGTTTCTATATGGTTGCTGCTGTTGCTGTGTTGCTTCCACTTGAAGCATATCATATCTACACCCTGCTAAACTCACAGCTGACAGGCGCTACTTGAACGACAACGCGGTAGTCTTTTTTCGATTACGGCGTGGCTAAATGGGACTTTCCTACCAGTGACTGCTTAGAGTGACTTATTTTTTTTATAAAACCATCAACTTACTGCTTCACCGTCCACCCAACCTTCACCGAACCTTTCCGAGTGTAGCGGTGCAACCGGGGCAAACAAGTTGCTGCAGCTGTTGATGTATTGCACTTCGTTTCGAATGAATTAGATAAATCCAATCATATAAATCATAATTTACAATTTAATATGATTAATTTTCCAACGGTCCGGGGCGCCTGCGTTTTTCGGTGAGCGATTGCTAAGGGTGTTGTTAGGAAATAGTCAAGCACAAATAGGTACACCGGGCATGCTGGAGATTTTCCTAGTTGGAACTGGACATGGAAACGAACGGCTCTCCTTGCAGTAGTGTCTATCTGTCTGTCATTGGTGCGGTGGTTACAAGTTGAACTTATGAGCTTGATGGAGTTTATCTGACTGCGTTGAATTGTTTAGCATTGTAAATGGGATGCAAACCGTCAGATAGGTGTTTGAAAGTCGCGTGATTAATTTGTCACATCAAATAATACGATATGATAAGTTACGATCGCTGATTCGTAAAAGTTCTATGATCGGTAGCAATTTGACTTATTGCAGTATGGCAGCGTTTCTCAATCTATGAGCCGCAGGATGGGAATCCTTGTAAGTTAAATAATTATACCAATTTTCTCATGTTGGCAGCTGTTTCATCGTAATATTAATACGATGAAATACTCCGGGGTGTTTACATCTGTGCGGATTTACTCGCGCTGGTGTACTCGCCAACTAGCACGAATTTCAGTTGCTCCTGAAATTTCATGCTGGGAGACGCTGATGCCCTATTTACATTATGCTAGTGAGCTTTTTTGCTAGCAGCTAGTTAATTAGCGCTAGTAAAATAGCATAAGTGTAAACACCCCATAAGCCTTGGAAAAATGCTCCTTTACTGCGTAGTTACTCAGCTACACTTCACACTAAATCTCGAGTCCCTTTCAATCTCGAAGCGAGCTACGGGAAGGTAATGGACTTTCGTGTCTGCTATTTAACATCGCTTTAGAAGGTGTGATCAGAAAAGCTGGGATTGACGGAGATGAAATCGAGGTGGTCGAACAGTTCGTGTATTTGGGCTCACTGGTGACCGCCGAAAATGATACCAGCAGAGACATTCAAAGACGCAGGGAATCGTGCCTACTTTGGACTCCGGAGGATGCTCCACGAAGTTGACTGTCTACAAGACCTGGACTATGCTCGTGGGGGACCCACTTGGTGTTTTTGAACGGATGGTGCTGCGTACCATCTACGGTGGAGTGCAGATGGATGACGGACGTGGAGGAGGCGAATGAACCACGAATTGCACCAGCTGCTGTGAAAACCATCCATCGTCCACATTGAAAATGGTCGGCTGGGCACGTCGCAAGAATGTCGGACGACGACCAAGTGAAAATGGTTCTCGAAAGCAACCCAACTGGAACAAGAAAAAGAAGCGCGCAATGGGCAAGGTGGATCGACCAAGTAGAAAGCTACCTGCGGACTCTTCGCAGACTACGATGCTGGCGACGTGTGATCATGGATCGAGTAGAGTTAAGACGACTTCTTTGGACAGCAGAAGACAACAACAACTTATTCAGACCTTCGAAGCGAAAAGTCAAGTAAAGGCAGACTAAAAGTAAACTGGTATGCACAAGAAAACCTGTAATTCGTGATTCAATAAGTTTAAAAAGTCCATTAATGGTTGCTTAACAGTACTTTTATTAAAACTTCAATATTACAGCATTACCCAAGCAACCAAAAGTTTGGATAAAAGCCTTTTTTTTGGCTTAATCAGCTATTCGAAGGTTTCTATTCAGCTTACTTTTAAAGTAATTAACCGAACTTCTAAGTTCACATTCGATGTTTAAGCTTCTAACAGCATGCTGTTTCACTTTTAAAAAGAACTTAAAAGTTCATAAAAAGTTCGTTTAACCGTTGGAAGGAATGCTATTCAGCCCAAAAAGAAAACTTGAATGAAATCAACAATCCAAAATAGAAAACAAATATATCTATTATTTTGCTGCTTACCACGTTCTCTTCTAATTTATTATGAGCTACTGCGTCGTCGAAAGATAAATGTTTGAAATATGGTCAAATATTTTATTTAAATTACATGTTTTTAAATTACTTACCGCAAGTCTCGAACTCGAGTCCTACTCTTTGAAACCGAGATACATACCACTGCTCTATGTGAACGAAGTGGAATATCATATGATTTTACTCGATATGTTGATTTCATTCATAAAAATGGTTTTCAGAGTAGCCAAATCTACTTTCAAGTTCCGTAAGAACTATTTTTGCACTTCAAAGTCTCGGATAAGTTCATGTAGAACCTTATCTGAACTTGAAAGTTGCTAAAAAGTACATACGGAACTTATTGTGAACTTGCACCGTTTGACATTTGACAGCTTATTTTGTTTACCGCAGAAGTTTTTAGTCACCTCGAAAAGTACGAAACAATTTTACTTAATTGTAGTTAATTTACCTGTTTTGAGACTTGTTTTATTCAGAAAATCATCTAGGTATGGTAGTGCAATGCAAACCTCAATGAAATTTATTAAAATAAAATATATTTTTTGCTTACAGAAATGCCATTCGCCGTAAGTAGAAACATTGAACGCTCGAGGCTGTAAGGAGCTTTCGGTCGTCCCAGATCAATGGCTGCGGAATTCAAAAAGTGGACACATTTTGTTCTGGCCAAACGCAAACAGTGCCACAGAATAATATAAATTGATCCGTGACGAAAACAGCTGCTAGAAATTGACGTTTCTAAAGTTGCTTACAAGTTCAAGTCAAGGTTCAAGTAGAACTTCTCTCGAACTTATCTAGAACTTTACGTGTACTTTAAAGTCTGAAAGAAGTTCAACATAGATTAATTGTGAACTTTCGCGCTGCTAAAAAGTACGGTTAGTACTAAGATTGAACTTTGTGTAAGAGGTTCGAAACGAGTTCTTTATTCACTTTTTGTGAACTTCACAGTTCAAATGAACGGGAACAAGAAACTTTTGTTGAACTTTCAAGGTTGCAATAAATATTGGCGGTACTTTAAAGAGCATTAAATTCTGTTTGTACGTGTAGTGTCTTGTTAATCAGCAAGAAAGTTCCACGGAACTAAATTTGAACCAGATATGATCTTTGGAGTTCGTTTCTCAAGTAAAATCCGAACTTTCGGTTGCTTGGGTAGATGGTTACATTTCTACAGTTCGAACGAAATTTTGAACCTGCCTCTTGATGGAGCCTGGACAGTGCCCGCACAATGGAAACGGACACGGAATCAGTGCATTGCTTCCATTTTGCCCGCATTTGCTGGATGTCCTTGACTGCCCTGCCGCTTCGTCGAAGTCGCTGCTTTAAAATTGCCCAGTATTTATCGATTGGTCGAAATTCCGGGCAATTCGGTGGATACATTAGCTTGGGGATCGATCTTTTTGGCAGCATACCACTCCAGAAACACCTTGGAGTAGTGGCAGCTGGCCAAATCGGGCCAAAAGATTACTTTGCCCATATGCTTTCGGATGAATGGCAATACACGCTTTTTCAGGCATGCTTTGATGTAAGCTTGTGATGTCATCGTCGAGTATGCATCTGCAAATCGCTTGCCAAATCATGGCCTTCTTCGCAAACTTGTCGGCAAACAGAAAATTTGAATCTTCCCGGCACATCCCAACGTCCAGTCGCGATGTAAAATTTTTGACCGGGAAGCTGCTTAAAATGCCATCTGAACACGGTCGTACAAGAGCCTTGCACGCTTTTCGGCCACGTAATTCTGCTTAATGTGCCGGTTTGGATGTTTACTGGCTTTGTACGACTTGTGTCCTTCCCTGACAAGGATGTTCCGCACCGTTTGAACGTTGACGATCCCTGGTTTAAATTTTTTTGTAGGTCCGCTGATTCCTTTCCACGCTCAGGGTTTCCTTGTAGGTTCTGAGCACTCAAGAAACTGTTGTTTTTGGATTTTCCAGGTGTTTGTGCACAATATGTTTACTTCTTTCGAGTTCCATTTGACGTTATTTCTGAACGCGATCGACTACTTTGATCAAACTTGCATCAGTTGTTCTCTATAGAAGTGTTAACAAGCCACTGTCAAAGATTTTCGATTCCCAACACTAGAGGCGTGCTAGCGGCGCGCGTGGGGCGTACCAATTCACTTTTAGTCAGCCTTTAGTCAGTAATGAACCATTAAGTCAAGACTATTTTTCACACAGGTGGCACTGTTCCATTGGTATTAACTAATTATGTTTGTATTGAGCCATACGTTTAATTTAGTTTAGTTCTCTTAATATTACACAACAATTTACCCTGTACCTACAATATATTTTTTTTAAAGATCCTTATATCGTTAAAATTATTTATGTCACTCAGGAAGTAGAAGCCAAGAAAATCAGATCAATAGCAAGTTACGCTTTTAAAATTTGGGAACAGAACATCCCAAATTGCTATTAGTTTGACTATTATAAGAGGTCAAATATCAATTATAATATTAAAAAAAAACTATGGGACCATAATTAAGTAAAAGCAAAGTTAGTTGGTGCCAAATATAAATAAAAGCAAAATCAATTATTTAACTAATATCACAATCTGCTTTTAAATCTCATCAAGTTATTGGTATGTTGTTTAAATGAATCAATTCAAAGACATATTAATAGCTTATTCTGCTTTCAGATGAAAATTATCTCTTGAAATCATGATACCAAAATATCATAACAATAATATATTATGCTTTGATATTAGAATAAGCTTTTAACTTGATATAGCGGGCCTCCCTTAGCTCAGCCGGTAAAGGCGCAGCTACAAAGAACGACCATGCTGGAGGTGGCTGGGTTCGATTCCCGGTTCGGTCTAGGAATTTTTCGGGTTGGAAAATTTCTCGACTTCCCTGGGCATAGAAGTATGATTGTACTTTTGCCACACAATTATACCAATGCAAAAATGGTACAGGCATCGAAAGCTCCCAATTAATAACTGTGGAAGTGCATCTAGAACACTAAGTTGAGAGCACGCAATAAGCTAATATGCGATATGCAATAAGCTTAAAATGCGAAGAAGAAGAAGAAGAAGCAGCAAACTTACCAATGACATAAAAAGAAATTGAAAGATAAATTTGATATTATTTTGATCTGGTTTTGCTATTCCCCTCGGGTAGCTTTATCTGCTCCAGAGCAGTTCCGTACCCCAGCCCTCATAATAACTCATTCAAGAGCTCCTCGTCAACCCGTCAAAGGTCACGAATGAGGCTGAAATCTATTCAGCAATCCATATAGTCGATTTTATTCCACCAGTAATTATAATCAGTTCTACCGGAAAACTATACTCTAGCATAATTTGCCAACGCACGACTCACTTCACTGAATCGTATCAATTAACAATTAACTTCAAACAAGATGCCTTTCAAAAAGTGGAGTCATTTCACTCTCCTTCTTCTGTTATAACTAGACCAACTGCACATCGAACCGTAAATCAAAATCCTTGAACTGAAATTTTATAACAGTTTGGTTATCTGAAGAAGGTTCTGTCAGGTAAGCGAATTCAAATTTTCCTATAGCTGAAACACACGGACGATCAGAAACTTTGTGCGATTGTGATTGCTTCATTAATCATTGAAAAATATGATTCAATCATTAGTGGTAAAGAATGAACCATTATGACTAATTCCATGCGTCACTTGTGATCAAACCTAAATGAATATTAAATTATACAGATCTGATCACAAAAAAAAAATCTAAAAAAAAACATTAGAAGCTTACGAAGATCACGGTATACTAAAATCCAAATTTTATCGCTTATCTTAAATTATACCACTTGTGCTTGATACGAGGGGTGCTGCAATAGTGTATTTATTTCATATTCATCATTTTTATAAATTTTCACAAATTTCATTTCAAAATATTTATTTCTGCTCAGTTATGCACAGAGCAGTTAAATTAAAGAAAAAATGCTTAAAATCTTGTTTTTAGAAAATACAACGGAAATAGGAACGCATTTCAACCAATTTCTATGAATCAAGTGATGATTTAAGAATCCCAGAACGAAAATTATTCGTATATTGATGAAAACTAATATGATGTTTAAAAAATTGTGATTATTTTCACGGTATGAAAAAATTGTACTAGACTAAGTGAACTGGCACAGTAAGTGAATTGACCTCTGGACCATATTTGAAATATTTTTTCATGATTTTATTTGCGTAGATTTATGGCAAAATAATCGTAGATTTAAGATTGAGTCAATTAGAGCGCCACTAAGGCCAAAAACTGGCACAATTATGATGTTTCGGACACGAGCACTATGAGCATATATCAATTAACTTATTACTCATGTTGATCTATGACAAAGAATCTGGTTTTTTTACTTTGACTTTGAGGGGACACGGTTAGGGTAGGTGTTTCTACGGTACCTTTCGAGTTCGTCAAGTCGACGATGACAGGAGCACATACCGTGGTAGAGGTAACAATAGCTGCAATTTCAAAACCTACGACTGAATGCCTTCCTTCAGATAACAACTGGAGTGCGATAGAAATCGGTAGAACTGTTTCATGTACATGAGCGGGTCGGTGATCATCTATTTTTGACAGTGGTGGTGGGTGGGGGACCCCTCACCATCCCTCTCCAAAAGGGGAGTTTGGTAAAGAGAGATGATAAAACTGATTTGTACCTTCCTAAAAGTTGTCTAGCTCGCTTTCTACTCTCTATATGCAATTTTCACACTGCCGTACTCTAAACGGAACTATCAATTATATACTTTCATCTCCTCATCTATCGTATAAAAATTACCACTTCAGTCTGTTATTTTAAATTAGCATCATCAACTAGGTTTTTTTTTAATTTAAAATTAAATCATTGAGTAGATGTGCCAGTCATGATTAAACGATCATATTATGGTGTGATCCATTTATGGTCTATAAAATTCCCATGTACCATTATTGGAACACAGCATAATATGAACGTTTAGCTATGTCTGGTATATATACCTTATAAAATTTCAAATTTGTAGCTGTTGCAATAACACTAATTAAGAATTAATGCTGAGGCTACTACACTGCCAGATTTGAGTTGCTTCTTAGGATACATTATTAAGAGTTGTACTTCAAGTCATCAGATTTTTGTTTTCTCTGATAAGATAAACTATTTATTTCTTCATTTCACGGTAACTTTATCCTACAGTTCTGAGCATAATATACCATGATTTATTTGTCTCTCCATCAAAAATCACACAGTTTTTACATTTCAGTATGAGCATCAAAATATATTAAATTTTGCTGCGGATTGTTTAGGTATTCAGAATGTACCAGTATACTTTGTGATTCGATTGATGATGTATGTTTTAAGTTAGAGCAATGTTTGTAAATCCCTTCTTATTTGGCTACCATTTTTCATATTCCTTAAAGTATTTTGAATGATATTTGTTTAGTTTTTGTTAAGCTGTAGTTCAAACATTTTTTTAAACTGCATAAAATTTATTCTAATCCATTAACGGCGAAAAAAGTTACAAGAGGTTGGCTTGGTTTTCGTCGTACATGCTAATTGGCTTAATTTTCTATATTGTCACTTTGATTTCTCATTTTGCAGCCAAAGTTTCAACATGTTCGTTCAAAAATACCCCTTAGATTGGTCCAAAATTACACTTTGTCAGGAAACCTGAGGGCTCACCCTCCAAATGGTAGTTAAGGGTATAAAAACAAACTTTTGTATGATGGCAACTTTAGGAAATGGTTTTTAAAGGTAGCCCCGAAGAAATTTGTGAAAATAGAAAATTTTTCACCATTTTATATTTTTTACACATTGCCTGGATTTCAAACTATAAAACAAAAAAATGAAAGAGCATGTTTACAGAGGAGCATGTAACAGCATTTTTTTAAATCTATCAAATGGTGAGTTTTTAAGAACATTATGGCATTTAATCATCCAAAGCGAGTTTCAATCATACTTTTATTATAAATCAAATACAACAGAAAGATGGGAAATTTTATGGAAAAAAAAACTTTGCAAAAGACAATTTAGCCCTTTCATTATTCCTTTAAAAAGTTATTCGGGATTTACTCGGAATGAAATGTGAAGAATTTTATTACTTACAGCATATTCAACAGCAGCCCACCCAGCGATAAAATCGCCGAATAAAAATCGCCTACTACCTTTTAAATCTTGATGTTTTTTATGTTATGACATAGTAATATTTGTTTTGAAGTATATAGAATTCAATCAGAGGATATATAAGCGGACAGGAATCAAGCATTTTATTAGTTTCCCTTTGAGTACCGTAGCCAGCAGTACTCAAAATGAAAAATCATGTCACCAAAAACCAAGCTCAAGCCGGATCTCATCACAGATATTTCAAGGAATTAAGCCATGGAGTTGAAGGGTCTCTTACCAGTTTTCTGGTTAAAGGCGCATAACGGTTTATGTGTGACAATAGTGCATTATTCAGGTTATTCAATTTGTCATTTACATCACAATAAGAATAGATAGCATCCATATTTAATTCTTGTAAATCCCGTATAAAGGTTTTACAAAGGTTTGTTGCTGATACACTTAGGTATCATTTGGAGGATGAGCCCCCAAGTTATCTGCCAAAGTACAATTTTGGGCCAACCTACTACCCATGTTGTAGTGAATTTTGGGCTTGATTGAAAACGAGAAGTCATTAGGTTGGATTCCAAATAACATTTTTTTGCCTTATTTTTAGGGATTTGAAATAAAAATTGAAGCTTTTTACGTCGTGAATGGATGCAGATTAAATTTTAAGTAGATCGAAATAATGTTCTTTTGACGGCAAATTAAGTTTTTTAGTTAATTTGGTTAATTATACTTCAAGAAATAACATATTGAAAATGGCGAACGGCGAAAACGGCGATTTACGAAAATTGCTCTAACTTTTATTAGACTACGTCAATCAGGTCCTTAATGGTACTGATAAACTCTGAATACTTAATAAATATGCAGCCAAAAACAAAGATTTGTATGCAACTACTGAAAAGTAACAACATTTTGAACTATCATTGAGTGATAAAAAAAAATTACGGTTATTACCAGAACTGTACATCCGGCTCATATACGAGTTTCGAAAATGTTGCCAGGTTTTTTTAGAAGTAGGACGAGTAATTTATTTAAAGGCTGACTAAAAGAATTTTAGTACCCCTCTCGCACGCCGCTAGCAAGCCTCCTGTGTTGGAAATCGAAAATCTTTTACAGTGGTTTGTTTACACTTCTAAATAGAACAACTGGTGCAAGTTTGATCAAAGTAGTCGATCGCGTTTAGAAATAACGTCAAATGGAACTCGAAAGAAGTGAAAATATTGTGCACGAACACCTGGAAAATCCGGAGTGGTCCGGTTCCAAGCTGACGAAAGTACTGAAGATGCCGAAAACAACAGTTTTTCGAGTGCTCAAAACCTACAAGAAAACCCTGAGTGTGGAAAAGAATCAGCGGACCTACAAAAAACTGGAACCAGGGATCGCAGCAAGGTGTTGAGGTGCGTTAAAGCCAACCCCGGTCTTTCGATCCAAGATGTGGCCAGAAGATACAACGGTGCGGAACATCCTTGCCAGGGAAGGATGCAAGTCGTACAAATTTAGTAAACATTAGAACCGGCACATGAAGTAGAATTCCGTGGTCAAAAAGCGTGCAAGGCTCTTTTTTTTTCCTTGGTTTGTTTTCCGTAGATCTTGTTTTCCGTGCTGAGCACCAATGCTACCGACGCCAGGAAGGCAGCTCCCACACCTGGACCCTACCTATCGACCCATCAACTCATGAACCGGGGACCAACGGCGGCGCCGACTGGGATTGAACACAGGCCTGCTGGGGTGAGAGGTAATCACGCCTACCACTACACCACCGGCGCCGCTTACGTGCAAGGCTCTTGTACAACCGTGTTTTGACGAAACACAAGGGCTGCTCTTTGATCGATGACGAAACATACGTCAAACTCGATTTTAAGCAGCTTTCCGGTCAAAAGTTTTACATCGCGAGTGGACGTGGGATGTGCCGGGAACATTCAAGTTCGTGTTTGCTGACATGCTCGCAAAAAGACCATGATTTTAAAAGCGATTTGCAGTTATGGCCTGAAAACGGAACCATTCGTTACATCCTCGACGATGACATCACAAATGTACAACGAAGAATGCCTGAAAAAGCGTGTATTGCCGTTCATCAGCAAGCACAGAGGCAAAGTCATCTTTTGGTCCGATT
This sequence comes from Ochlerotatus camptorhynchus, assembly GCF_037179485.1. Lineage (NCBI taxonomy): Eukaryota > Metazoa > Arthropoda > Insecta > Diptera > Culicidae > Ochlerotatus > Ochlerotatus camptorhynchus. The sequence goes on along the minus strand of NW_027040612.1, from coordinate 284,888 downwards.
AGGCCAGCTGCCACTACTTCAAGGTGGTTCTGGAGTGGTATGCTGCCAACAAGATCGATTTTGTCTCCAAGCTAATGAATCCTACGAATTGCCTGGAATTTCGACCAATCGAAAAATACTGGTCAATTTCAAAGCAGCGACTTTGACGAAGCGACGGGGCAGTCAAGAACATCCAGCAAATGCGGGCAAAATGGAAGAAATGCACTGATTCCGTGTCCGTTTCCACTGTGCGGGCGCTGATGGGCTTCATCAAGAGGAAGGTTCGAGATTTCGTTCGAACTGGAGAAATGTAACCAGCTTATGCTGTAACTTTGAAGTTTTAATAAAATTACTGTAAAGTAACCTTTAATGGACTTTCTAAAACTTGAATTACGAATTACAGGTCTTTTTGTGCGTACCAATTTACTTTTAGTCTGCCTTTAAATGTTCACATTCATGTGTAGTTTGTCCACCATATGTGTACTCCCTTAATGTCAAGTACTTTATGTTACTCATCGCTGAAGCAGTTCACAAGAAACTTATTAAATATAAGTTTCCTATAAAATGTAGGATGCTCAGGAACCGAGTTAGTTAACGGAGTGTTACATCAGATGAAGTCTAATCAAGGACCAAAATAACCCAAGTGGCTGCCCATAAACTAAATAAAGGATTTCAGGAGTGGTTTTAATCTCTCAAAAACTCTGTTTGGGCAATCAGCCATACTTTTTTTTTAATTTATTTGCAAAAGATAAGTAGCTAAGATTTTGATGCATAATGATTTGCTGTGGCATGATTGAGTCTTCCAGTTGCCTTCCTCGCATTTGTTATTCAGATCCTATATGGGTCAAGCGAAGCTAAATCGCGATTCAAATAAGTACCGTAATGCTCCGAATACCGGACGGTCTGTTAATCCAGCCAAGTAATGTTTGATTAATTATTACGTCTTCCTTGCAACTTTATAAACATGTGTGAACTATAACATAAACTTATGTTCAAATTCGCGAGCTGATTTTAACTTTAAAAAAAATTACCGGATTCATGAACTATTTAAGTGTCCAGATCTCGGTGCATTACGTACGGTATTGCGAAAATGTGTAAGCTTGAATTTTGTCTGCTCAACATCCCAACGCTCCTTCCAAGCAGCAACAATTGCACCACCACAATGTATGATTCACACACCAGCAGTAGTCCAGTCAGTGGCCCAAAAACCTCACGTGCCCAACCAAAATAATAACTAATTACGTACACATGTTCCATGTTTACTAATGCGTTCCAACTGTGGGTAAACCAATGCTCGGACTCTGGCGCATATACTAGCAACGTGTATTCCGGTTCCATTTCTTCGGTAAACTCTGGCAAGCAATAATTGCACCTCTGGGACCGAGAAGAGAGAGAGAGAGAGAGCGAGAAAAAAAGTGGCCGGTAGTTGTGGAAAAAGCAATTCAACAACCAAACAATCCTGAAGCAGGAAGTGGTAAAGAGTTCCCTACTAGCACAGACCGAGATAGAAGCAGAGGTCGGTTTATCTTGAACATTTGACTGCTGGTTTGTGTATTTTTTGACTGGCTAGAGGTCGTGCTAAATGTACACATAATTTTAGCTTATTCCTTTTGCACACATAGTCGTCATCGTCGTCGTCGTCGTCAGTTTCCGACTCACCACACCGCCCGGGACCAAACATTTGAATAGAGTGTGTGCAGCAATTGCAGCAATGGGTAGGTACCACTTTTTTCTCCGTCCCTGCAGCTGCACTTTCATATTCAGGCTAGCAAGGAGTAGTCACCTTCTCTTCGTAGGTCCGTTCATGCTTGGGAGCAGTTGAAAAATGGTTCGAATTAAGTTGGACACGAAAGCTACCGTACCGCAGCACTGTTGCTGTTGCTCCGGCGATGGATCGAGGGTGTTCATATCGGGTGGAAAGCTACATTGTGGTCGGCGGCGTTGGCCAAAAGGAACCTCTCTGTCGCAAAGACCGACTCTCCTTTGGCCCTGGTTCGGTGCTGAATGGTCCGAAATGAAAACGAATTGCCATTCATGTTTTATTGCTATTTTCGCTCCTTGCTCGGGTGCTTTATACATGCTATATCTGTAGGGAGGTTGGGCTTTTTTCTGCAACTTTACAACCATTGCGTTATCAGGCCGGCCTTTGAAGTAGTGCCGTTTCGGGTCCGAGTGCTCCGAGGGAGGAAAAATATTGGATTCATTTGAAAATGTAGAATTATGCAAGGTAGTGCTTAAGAATTAACTTATAATTGGATTTAGCGTGGAACTGCATGAGCAGAGTAGTTTCTACGTAGTTTCGTTGAAAGGTACACCATTCAGTGGTTGGGTACTTGATGTATTTTCACCGCACTTAGTAAATCCAATTCGGAAACTTTTTTCCACGGGAAAAGCATTTGGCAGTCGGCGGCGGTAAATTTGCTACTGCAGCTGACTAACAGTTGGCGATAAGAGAATTGTCGGTGTGTTTTGAACAATTGCTGTTTGTTGCTCTGTTTATGGCTAAGCAACCTTTTTTTCCGACAAGCATATCTCAAAGTAATTCACTTCTTGTTATGAGTCATATCTCATAACTTTTTGACAATGTGCTTGTGCGGGTCTCGGTGCTTGAGGTCTGTTGTTGCTTGACATAGTTCAACATACTAAACATGAAACAGGCAATCCACTAGTCAGTAACCATTATGCTCACCTTTGAATATCTCTGAACTAAGTAAGGGACCATACTTAAATGGCGTAGCTTTTTGTTCGAGGCGAACGTGGACACGTTAAATATATTGAACAACATTAAATACGCAATAATCAACTTTCAGTCCAGTTTTCAGCACTTAATTTTACATGAAATATTTGTTTACGTCTGATCCTGTCGGTCAAAGATGGATTCCATCACGTGAAAGATTAGTTATTTCTAAGTGTGTATCTTACAAGGGGCAGGTCACTCAGCACGCCAATCTTTGGTCAAAAATTTTCTCAGTGCGCGCTGAGGAGGGCATTTTGTCGGTGAAGCTATTGGTTCGGGATAAGAACGACAAAGACAAGGCCAATTTTGAATAGCTGCTGGAGGCAATAAAGGGATCCAAGGATGGCAAAACATTGGGCGTCTTCTCCAAGGACATCTTCCCGGGATAATTCTGTGAATCGTGGCGAGCCTTCGTCAAGGACAAGAGCTTCGATACGGTGGACATCAGCGTACCAATCGGGTACATCATGTGCTCCAAGGAAAACTCCGAGGCTATCACCATCAAGAAGGCCTGCCTGGTAGCGGTTGACGTTTTCAACAGTACCTCAAGGATCACATCATGGAGATAATCGATGCTGATAAGAAAGTAAAACATGTCAAACTGTCGAAAGGTGTCAAGCTGGCTCTGACAGACAAAAGGTGCGTTTCCGGTGTGGATACCATCTAGTTGGACATGTGCTACCCGGCGATTATCCAGTCGGGTGGTAATAACAGCTTGAAGTTCAGTGTATTCAGCAACAAGAACTATCTGCACTTCGGATCGATCATCTGTGCTCTGGGTGCGCGTTCCAAGTCATACGGCTCCAATTTTTTCCGAACGTTGCTAGTAAATCTGACGGAAACGTTTCAGAAACGCTACACCTTCTGCTCAATCTCTAAGAGGAACTGCTAAAGGTGATGATTCCGGGCAAGAAGCTCTCGGAGGTTTTCGACGTCGGAATGGATTATGCCAAGAAGGAGGATCCAAGATAAGACGTTCGGTTTTTCCATCGGGTTGGAGTTCCAGGAGAATTCGAATAAGTTAATTAGGTAGAGTGGAAGCAATAAAAATTCTATGTTATTGTGCGGTGAAAAATAGTTCGGCCTTATAAGATCCCTACTTTTCAGCTGCAAATCACCAGCACTCGGTCAATTTGTCATCCACCAAACCAAATTAACTTGAACAGTACCAAACTACTTTTCACGGCACAATCACATAGAATTTTTATTGCTGCCACTCAATCTAATTACCATAATTTTTTTTTATGTTACAAAAATTGAAAACCATTTATTCCATCTCGTATAAGATGACACATATCCGAAAATAAAACAACTGTTTAACTTAGTTTTAATTTAAACCGAAATCATACTTCAAATTTACATACGTCGCATCGGTGGTAAGGTACATTACCCTACACCGCCATCAAAGCATATCTATCGTTGCCCTAGTCGTTTGACCAGGAGTTCTTGATTAGCCAGTAATCTTCTCCATTGAGTTTTGCGTATCAAACCGCCACCACTGCATGATCTAACTCATCCAAATTGTTCTTGCATTCTGGTTCGTTGTACATTCCATTTGCGTAGTAGCTTGACCGGCATCGATAGCAATCGACAGCCATTCGAAGCCTACATTTCGAATTTAAATGTGAACCGAGAAGTGAATTGCTGGTCTGAGTTCCTCTAGTATATTCAATTAGAGTATGTTTCTTAAATCCACAGTCAAACAGCACGTAATGTTGTAAACAACTCCAATGACAGCTGTTCAGCAGTGTTCCCATTTTATTTAATGAACAATCCAATGCCTACGAGATTGCGCCGAAGGTGTGCCGATGGATGTGCTCAAGCTGTGCCAAAACTACTTTCGGCACACTATGCTAAGTGACTTACCCCTTGGTATCTTAACTTTCTCGCCAGTACCGCGAAATCCAGCCATGTATGCTCCTCAAACAGTGATACAGTCAACTTTCGCTCGTTGGGCTAAACCTGTAACCCACTTAGTGCAAGGCTTTTGTTAGTTGAGCTGAGCTATCAAGCCGAAAATTGGTTGAGGGATACACCGATTGTATATTTATCATCACAATCCTTTAGCAACTATCCAAATTGTTTACACATGAGCCACTGGAAAAAGAAATAGCACTGTCAAAAATGACGCTTGACTTCGATTTAGGTGGGCTACAGTCCAACTAACAGGAGCCCAACTAAAACGTAGCCCACCTAAATAAAGCCCAACGAGCTAAATTTGACTGTACTATGGGGAGGTCCAGCATCCCAACGAATAGTACCTGCAGCAGCAACTGTGAATGGTACGCTTCACCTTCGTGGCTCATTAGCAAATAAGCAGCATAGCTTCGGTTTACCTGATCTGCTTGAGCATTGCTCAGCCGAAATAATATGAAAGAATTTCTCGGTCTAAGACTTTGGTGATTTGATTGGACAGGTCAAAATAATGCCAATTTGACGTCCTTTAATGCCTTCGGAAACTATAACTATTTCATAGCTCAAATTAAAATACTTACTGATGACATGATTACAAATATTATAAATTAAAACAGGGTAAAATTAGTATCAATTCCACTAAATTCGTGACGAAAAGTTATAAATCGTCCAAGTTACAACAAATTAGTTGCACCGGTGGTGTAGTGGTAAGCGTTATTACCTCTCAACCCAGCAGACCTGGGTTCAATCCCAATCGGCACCGCCGGGATGTTCTGAGGCATAACATCTCTGATCACGCCTTCCTTCGCAAGGGAAGTAAAGCCGTTGGTCTCCGGTTCATGAGTTGATGGGTCGATAGGTAGGGTCCAGGTGTGGGAGCTGCCTTCCTGGCACGTCGGTAGCATTAGTGCTCAGCACGGAAAACAAGATCGACGGAAAACAAAACCAAGGAAAAAAAAGTTACAACAACAAACAACTACACTAGCAACCATTCACTATGATGACAATTATCTAGGATTAAAAATACTTAAAAATACTTAATAATACTTATGACAGATTTCTAAATATATTTCTAAGTTTAGAAAGGGATGCCCCAAGCGTCAAATTTAACTACAATATGCTTCCGGGAGACCAATACTACATAGTCCGACAAATTTTGTAAGAAGGCCATCGTTTGGCAAGCGATATGTGAGTGTGACAAATTGTTAAAGTGAAGGAGACGATGAACACTGAAATTTACGTTCGGGAGTGTTTGAATCGGCGTCTGCGGTCCATGATCCGTCAACATGATGACCCAGTACTTTTTGGCCTGATTTGGCATCAATGCACTACTCGAAAGACACGGTAGCTTGGCACAAAGCAAACAATGTGTCATACGTACCAAAAGAGATAAATCCTCCAAATTGTCCGGAGGCCCGGCCAATCGAAACTTGTTCGGCCCTTTACAAGGGATATCTACGGAAACACCTTAAGGCAGTGAATTCAATCGAAGAATTTGAAAATAACTGGACAAAAAAGCCAAAATTATCGTCAAAGAATCTGTGCTGAAGCTCATCGGCGGGCAGCGTCAGAACAAAAGTTTGCTCCTTAGGATACGATAAAAAAACTGCGGATTATTTTAATCCAATTGAAAGAGAATATTATAAAGAACATATATATGAAATCAGAATTTGAGTTCATTAAAACAACGTTTTTTTTTTTCAATAATAAACTGTGCTTACACTTTCTGGCACACCCTATATAAGCCCGTCATTATTCTCATTAAACTCCAGATATGATACAGGTGCCTCCAGGAAAGCCAATACGGTCGAGTTTTGGTTTTTGTTTAACAGCTATCGGTTTCATTTTTGTCAATGGATCTAAAATTTGTTTGATGATGCAGTGTAAATTTAAGTTACACATAAATGATGCACATAAATGGAACGTCATATAACATTCAAGTTTACATTATAAGTCATGTAAATGTATGAAACATGTAATGAAATATCAGTCCGCATTGTGCTCTCTTGCCGTGCGGAGCTATTTGCTTTTTGCTCAAGGAAGTGTTACTGCTACCTAAAGCTATAACAAATTTAAACAGCACTTTTCAGTGCTCAATATATATGTTCTACCTTATTCGAGTCTTATTCCTCTTCGATCCTTCGATCCTGCTTGGATATCGGTTTGGAAAATTCCTCATCAATCTTTCAGATTGTTATATAGTAATCTGCTTGGAAGTCGATTTGGATACAAGTTTTACTACCAACATGGCGCCTACGTGCAAAAGAAAAGGTCAATCTCTTTATCCCCCTTCTGATGAAATTAATTTCAGCAATCAATTTGATTTGCTCCAGGATGATGAGAATGATCCATCATCCAGAAAAAAATCTAGTAAACTTTCCCGGCTAAATGTCAAGATTCCCCTATTGAGATAACCACGATTAAGAAAGTGGCAGTTATCAATCGAGCGGATTCAAAAGGTAAATTTTAAGATCATCTGCATATGATAGTCGTGGGCCTCAGATGACCAAGTTTATGTCATTGAAGTAGAGTAAAAAAATCAAAAGTTCCAGGTGACTTCCCTAAGGTATTCCTGGCGTAGCTAGATAGATATCGGATCGGTTGTCACCAATGACAACAATCAGTTGTCGATCAGTGAGATATGAACGAAACCATCGCAAGAGGTTGCCTCTGACTCCAAGTCTATGCAGCTTGGCAATCGTGGTGGTATGGTTTTATTTATTGAAGGTAGCTGACAAGTTGGTATATATGGCATCTGTTTGAGTCCTCTCTGCCATGCTTTCCGTAAGATACGATGTCAAACACATTTGAGGAAGTAGAAATACCGGAAGTGAAGCCGCGTTGATCACCACTTAGATACTGCTTACAATGAAATAGCTGAGACTCCTTGATGCCCAACTAGAATAACTTCGAAACTGCACTCATCGACGTACTTCCACGATATTTGTCCACATCCCATTTTCTGCCCTTTTTGTGGACAGGAAACATATGTACGAATTTCCAACAAAATGGAAACGTACCACTCGAGATGGACAATCGGATTAGGTGATGCAACGGCATCAGCAAGCTGGCCATATGCTTTTTCAGGAATACGGACGGAACGCCATCGAGTCTTGGATAGAAGGACGACTTGAGTTGTGATGCGGCAATGGAAACGTTGACATCCATTGCACCCAATGTAGAGCTAACATTGCTAGCTGTTAGGGTAACGTGTTCGTCGGTTAATCTCTCATTCGAGAAAACACTCGTCAACTTATCAGAAAACAAGCGACAGATCTTCTGATGAGTGGAAGCAACTGCTCCATTGGAGAAGGTAGGCCGGATGTCTTGCGCTGCTCATTTACGTAATTCCAGAATGACTTCGAGTATGCCTTGAGTTTCCTCTGAAACCGTCGTTGATATGGCGAATAGCATCATAGGCTAGCTCGCTTGAACTCATAATTGAGCCTAACGTAGTGACGTTTCAGCGAAAGCGTACGATACTTATGGTGGTAAGCTCCAACTGGTATTATCCTCAGATTAAATCCCGATCAAGAATGTCAGGCTGCTTTGATGTCAACATCAGAGTTAATCAACGCAACATTAGGCAAACATTTTGCAGATCATCCAAACAAGGACGGTATTAAAAGTTGGAGCATACCGCCATTACTGAAAATTCCCGATTCGGCTCTCTTGGTCGACTTCAACCTACGCAGATCATTCGTCTACCAGGGATGATGAGAAATTATACGGTGAACTCCTGAACGCTCACGAAACAGAGACCCAAGCTACGGTTGTTCTCGTTGACTACGCGGTTTATTTGAGGTAGCGAGGTAGGTAACTGATCCTGTATCAAATACAGAGCGTACAGGGTTTCGCACTCTCCATTATGGTGAAAACGGACCGGCAATGGGTATCGATAGGTTCGTTGTCACGAATCCGGCCAGGTGCAATATACACCGCATATAGGTACAGTGTGCGATCGCTCAGTTCTACGGCCACCCAAACTTGTTCCACATAGTTCCACAAGACGTTTTCAATAGCTCTCGCCTTTAACCCGAAAGAAACTGCCTCGAGAACACCACCTCCAGCAGATTTCCGACTGCTGTTCAGATTTCTGTCACCGCGGAAAACATCGTATTCAGATCAGAACGCCTTCCAGGAAAACATTCGAGAATCGAGCCAAGTCTCTACAAGAACGATGACATCGTAGGGCCGGTCTGATGCAGTTAGGTGGTAGTCGACAACATCAGAATTTATTCCGCCTACGTTTTGGTAGTAGCAAATGACGTCATGCTTACTACGGTTGGTGGTTACACGAGGTAAGGTGTTTTCCCTGGAAGTCATGGAAACATCAGGCCATTAACAATTTCATCATCGCCATAGTGAGTATGTTGGAGACCTTCTCTCCACATCCAACCACAGGCCCAAAACGGCTATGAAGATCGGAGGTGGCAGATGGCAGCACTGGGTCAGAGGGATTGGGGGCTTCCACAAAGCTTTCTACAGCGTGTTCCGGGTTCCAATTAACAGGAGTAGAAGCATTTCCTCAATCGGTGACATCCAGAGTGCTGAAATTAAACTTGGGCAGCGAATGTTCTGAATCATATTTGTACTTGACTGACGTAGCAAGTTGGAAGACCCCCGATCCACATCTAAGCTTGGGGCCGGAACTATAGTGATGTACGCTGGCTAGAATCGGAAAGACTGAGTTAGAGGAACCGAGGACTTCTAAAGTGCTTTCTACGGTGCGTACCGGTTGAGAATCCTCATCGTTTGTTTATGCGATGCGTTTATTTGTCCGAAGTACAGCAGCCACAGGATTCGCTTCATCACGGTCTGAACAGCTAAAAACTCGTCACGCAACGAAAAGCTCGAATTACAACAGTACTTACCTGTGCAAGCATGGTGAATGAGTCTTTTTCCATCACCAACTACAGGACCAAGATGGCTGTGATAAACGGAGGCTGCGATATGCCGGACTGGAATGAGGCGTTTGATTATCAAATTGAAAAAGTTTAATTTTCCACTCTAATTATAAAATTAGTTCAAAATTATTCAACTGACAGAAGTCTACAATATCATAATTCCAAATCTGAACGACAGGGTTGCCACACATCTTTGTTCACTGATGACACAGGCATTTCCTCTAAAGAAAGAAGTCTGCGCTTCATATGGGGCAGACTAAGGCTGGTACTCAAAAAAAAATGCACCATTTTTATCCGTGTGTAACTTTTTTATTTGTGGGTAATAATAGATGAAAATCTGGGTATAACTAGTTTGAAGTGAATTGTTTACATGTGCAACATTTCATAACAATCGGTTCAGTGGTTATTGAGATGTCATCGAAACAAGAAGAAAATCGCCAGAGAATTTTGCGCGTCGTCATGGAAAATCCGACTGCGACCATGAGATGGATCGGAAGACAACTGGGAATCACCCATACAACTGTCTTGGTGGTAAAATCGTTTAAAGAGTCCCAGACGACCGAGCGGTGGGCTGGAAGTGGAAGAAAATCGAAGACAGCTGACCCTGTGAAGGCCCGGAAGGTGTTGGATTATTTCAAGCGTAATCCGAACCTTTCGATTCGCGACGCGGCTCTGAAGGCAAAGCGTTCCGCCTGGTTCGTTCAGCAAACCATGAAACGAGCTGGGCTTCGTGTATTCAAGGTCCGGAAGGCACCAAACCAGCGTGATCAACAAAACACGGCGGCCAAATCCCGCGCAAGGAAGCTGTATCGAGAGTGGTTAACGAAACCGATGTGTGTGGTTATGGATGACGAAACCTACATCAAGGCAGACGCAAAGCAGATACCGGGACTGGAGTTCTACATTGCCAAATCACGGTTTGATGTTCCGGAAGACATAAGGAAGAAGAAAGTGGACAAATTCGCAAAAAAAAATACTTGCTCTGGCAGGCCATATGCCAATGCGTTAAACTGAGTAAACCGTACATCACAATGGGTACCATTAACAGCGAAATTTACCGCACCGAGTGCCTCCAGAAGCGTCTGTTGCCCTTCCTGCGGTCCAGGCGAGACATTATTTTGGCCGGACCTGGCATCTTGCCATTATGTGTGATCGACATTGGATTGATACAGAGACAATAACGTTGTTTTTGTACCAAAAACCGCCGTCCCCCCAAATTCACCAGAGATTCGTCCGGTGGAAAGATTTTGGGCCATAATGAAGGCCAAAGTTCGAAATCGTCCAAGGTGTTTAAGAACGAGCTGGAGTTGAAGAAATAATAGATGAAAGTGACCAAAACGGTCGGCTCCACCATTGCACAAAATGTAATGAGGGGTCTTAAGGGAAAGGTGCGGGCTTTCAGCGATGGAAAGGAAATTGAATAAAGTAATTATGCCGAAACATAATCCATATATTTAAGTTCATTTCAAGAAAATCCGACTTAAAATAAATTTTTGACGAACACTTTTGTCTGGTGCATTTTTTTCGAGTACAGGCCTTACAAGAAGGTTTAGATATTTTCTATTCTAATTTACAAAAATTGAAAGTTTCTCCCAACGCTTCCAAACCGCAACATATAATATTCCCACATAAGCCTAGAGATTTCTTTTTGAAACCTAGTAGAAGTCACATAGTCACTATAAATGGATTTCCAATTCCATGGCCAAGTCAAATGAAATATCTTGGATTAGTACTGGACCAAAAATTAACTTTTAAAGGACACATTGAGGGAGTTTAAGCTAAATGTAACAAATATATATAATTTTTGTATCCTCTTATAAATAGGAAATCCAAACTTTGCCTGAAGAAAAAACTTCTAATATTTAAACAATTTTTAAGACCAGCCATACGCTACGCTGACCAATAGTTGTTGCACTACCAGGAAAAAAAAAACTCTTCAAATGATTCAGAACAAAGTTCTGAAGATAATATTTACGTTGCCTCCTTGGTACAGTACTACCGAGGTACATAGAATTTCGAATGTTGAGACTTTAGAACAAATGTCCAACAAAATAATTAATAATAACAGGGAAAAAATTTGCAATTGAAGATCAAGTACTAATCCAAGATATTTCACATGATTTGGCCAGGGAATTGGAAATCCATTTATAGTGACTATGTAACTACTACTAGGTTTGAAAAAGAAAGCTCTACGCTTATGTGGGAATATTATAAGTTGAGTTATGGAAGCGTTCCAATAGAATAGAATAGAATAGAAAATATCTGAACTTATTAATTAATTCCATTTATATTAAGAAAATATTTAATTTTAGTTTATGACTTTAAGATGGACATTTTTGAACTGACATGAGGGTATAGAACACCTGATTAAAATACTAAATTGCCAAAGCAGAAACAATGTAAACACACTTTATATTAGTTATATATCTTAAAAATTAAGGCTGGTAATTTACTGTAGTAGCTGGACCACGTAGATTAAAATGAAATAAAATTTAATTTGAATTTGGAGCAAATAAAGTGTTAAAATTAATTTGCAGAATTTTTGAAACTCCGTTGATTAATTTCATTACCATTATTAGTGGTTTTTGATATTGTTTTGGCTAAAAAAATTGCATCGTTTTATCAGTGTAAACGTTTGCTTTCGCAAAATAAGCAGAAAGAATTAATCCTTACCCATTCTCATTACAATCTCCATTGTCTGGCTCCACTGGACACCAATTTATCATACCAACCCGACCCTCCTCGGTTCTCCTCCCGGAGACTGGGATCATTGTCAACTGTCAGAATGAGAATTCTTCCTAAGCCTCTCCATAAACGTTGGCTCCTCCAAGTGTCCAAGTAGCAAGCACCGTAACCGGCCGCTTACTGGAAGTTGTGACATTGCGAAACACCGAAAAAAAAAAAAAAATAATACTAAGAACGAAAAGAGCTTAACCTGGATATCGCATCCCGCTGGGCGTTGCACGCGTTCACTCGAGCAAGCGCACGTGTTTATATTTTCCCGCGACTGAACCCGACATCGTTTTGCAGATCATACCGTCTGTTTGTCTTTTGGAAAGTTTTTGTTTTTTTTTCTGGTCCATTCCTTGCCTCTCTTCCAGCTCCAACGACGAACACGACGACGGAAGCGGTTTGCAAATAGTAGGAAGCGAAGAAAATTAAGCATTGCTGCCATGCCATTCTTTTCCCCAGTTGGTTTTCCATTTCTTCCGGAGAATAAGAAAACTTTGACCATAAATTTTCCCGGTCATCATAAATAATATACAATTTGTACGCGATGCGCGCGAGCTAGCGGGATGGTGATAGTGCGCTTCTGGTGAAGTTTTCTCAAGTTGCTTCTTTCCAACGACGACGACGACGACGAGGAAGACGGTGGATGAGCTGTGAAATTCGGGACCTGCTGACTGGTGAAAGGTCAACCGCAAGCGTAGAATTTGGGGGAGGGGGTGCATAATTTAGGATAGCGGAGAAGTTCTCCGGCACCGATTCATCTCTGGTACGACGAAGTAAGAGGAACTCACGTAGGGCTGCGCGATTGAAAGGCCCACCATGTTGTGTGTTCTCAGGTCGAATGAATAAAACAGTTTACTTTACTTTCCCCATTAGAAAAGCACAGGAGCCTTTACTTTACTTTCTTGATGCATAAACCATGATTCCTATTAAACAAACAAGTGTATTGGCCAATTACGAGTACAGGACCGTCATCCATGAAAACTAATTATGAATTCAATCTTCCAGCCTCATCGAGCCCAGCTCAACTTCCAGCCTAAAGATTTTCCCCAACCCTATGGTGTGCAGCTTAACCCAAGCAGCTTCATCAGCCTTAACAGTCGATCCCTTCAACTTGGCAGCAGTGCACGTACTCACGTACTTACGTGTTCGCGTACAGAAGCGAGCTTTAAATGGCAAACCGGGTGACCTTAACGTGTCTAATTGGATCGAATTATATATGTGCAATATATATTATTTCCCCGTTTTCTGCTTCTGCTGAAGAGCGAGAAAAAGAGACGGAAAACCGACCGACGTCTCCATACAGTCTCCGCCAGCTAGCGAGTGAATCTCGTATGGATGCGATCGAACCTTCCTTAGATTAATCGTAGCAGCGCTGGTTTCAGTAGCTGAAAAAGAAAGACAGTCGAAATTGAATCGTAAATTATATATTTTCTTAAAAATCTACAACGTACATTACATTACTAACTCATCGGTAAACGTCAACCACAGGGAATCGACAGTTCCGTTGTGTAAATAAGTACAAAGTTCCCTCCATTACACACTGGTTGCTTTCCGCAGTGCCCAACATAGCTTTCAACTTTAGCATTATCGCCCCACAGCCCAGGTAAGGAGGCATGTTAACAGCCGTACACTCTTTAGATTAACGAGAGATCGATTTAGATAGGCGCGAGATTTCCACAATCGATTATGGTTAGTGTAACACTCGTATATATCGTCAGTCGTCGCGGCGGCAGCAATACGTGAGGTAGGCGCCCGATCAAGAGGGAAGGATATCTGGGGAAGGGAAACTCCAAGTGCTGATTTATCGATATGGGAGCCCCGGTTGGCTGTTTGGTTGGTGGGTATAGTGCTAAATGGATAATACTTACGGTGAGTGAGTGGAAATTCAATGCATACAACACTTCCCATTCAAACATTTATTATGGTAATGTATTTCGGTTTGATTTACACGCCGCAAACCGTTCGTTCGTTGATGCTGAGTGCTGTTAATAGGTACGGGCGCACGCCTGACACATGGCAACTATCAAGCAACCAACGGAATGCCTTGCATATAAAAAGTGCAACTTGATAGTGATAAAGTCAACTTCGAGTTGATTGCCGACGCAGTTTTAATTAATGCAGCGTTAATTTGAATAGCGGAGGAAGATAACGGGGCTGATAAAGATTGTTGAAAGCTCATTTGATTGCATTGTTAAAAATACCACTGGATCCAAGATAAATTTATTGTTGAGCAGAAGAGATGATTATTTTTTTGGGTTTGTTATTTATGGTGGAGAAGATACCATTCACATCACAGGTTCCGTAAGGACATGATTAGCGGAATTCGTTTTTCATACATTTTAATTTACCACTTAGCATTTTCTCAGGCCTACATCCTGTGATCTACTTATTGTGTACTTACCTTACCAATCAGGCTAAAGCCTTGTTGTCCGAAGAAGTCGTCTCCACTCTACTCGATCCATGGCCACACTTCGCCAGCCTCGTAGTCTGTGAAGGGTCCGCAGGTCGCCTTCTACTTGGTCGATCCACCTTGTCCGCTGGGCGCCTCTTCTTCTTGTTCCTGTTGGGTCACTTTCTACAACCATTTTCACTGGGTCTTCGTGCGGCAATCTTACGACGTGCCCAGCCTACCGTAGTCGCCCTATTTTTGCAATGTTGACGATGTATGGTTCTCCCAGAAGTTGGTGCAACTCGTGGTTCATTCGCCTCCTCCACGTTCCGTCATCCATCTGCACTACACCGTAGATGGTACGCAACACCTTCCGTTCAAAAACACCAAGGGCGCGTTGGTCCTCCACGAGCATAGTCCAGGTCTCGTGGCCGTAGAGGACCACCGGTCTAATCAGCGTCTTGTAGACAGTCAACTTCGTGCGGCGGCGAATTTTATTCGACCGGAGCGTCCTCCGGAGTCCAAAGTAGGCACGATTTTCTGCCATAATGCGTCTTTGAATTTCTCTGCTGGTATCATTTTCGGCGGTCACCAGTGAGCCCAAATACACGAACTCATCCACAACCTCGATTTCGTCACCGTCAATCTGAACTCGGGGTGGGAGGCTAACATTGTCTTCCCTAGAACCTCTTCCTTTCATGTATTTAGTCTTTGATGCATTGATGGCAATTCCAAGCCGCCTAGCTTCAGCCTTCAGTCTGATGTACGCTTCCGCCATCGTTTCAAAGTTCCGTGCCATAATGTCAATGTCATCGGCGAAGCCAAGAAGCTGGATAGACTTCCTGAAGATCGTGCCACTCATGTCTATCACAGCTCTTCTGATCACACCTACTAACGCGATGTTGAATAACAGACACGAACGTCCATCACCTTGCCTTAACCCCCTTTGAGATTCAAAAGGACTCGAGAGTGTCCCCGATACTCGAACAACGCACATCACTCGATCCTTCGTGGCCTTGACCAATCGCGTCAGTTTATCAGGAAATCCGTACTCTTGCGTAATCTGCCATAGCTGATCTCGATCGATTGTGTCGTATGGGGATTTGAAATCGATGAACAAATGATGTGTGGGCACGTTGTATTGGCGGCATTTCTACAGAACCTGCCGAATCGCAAAAATTTGGTCCGTGGTAGCGCGGGCACCCATGAGTCCCGCCTGGTATTGCTCCACGAACTCTCTTGCAAATGGTGACAGGCGGTGGCCTAGAATTTGGGAGAGTACCTTGTAGGCGGCGCTCAGCAGTATGATCGCGCGGTAGTTGCAGCAATCCAACTTGTCGCCCTTTTAATAGATTTGGCATACGACACCTTCCATCCACTGCTCCGGTAATATATCCTCCTCCCAAATCCTGGAAATTACCCAGTGCAGCGCTCTAACCAGTGCTTCACCACCGTATTTTAATAGCTCACTTGGTAGTTGATCTACACCAGTTGCTTTGTTGTTCTTCAGCCGACCGATTTCCTCCTCAACTTCTTGAAGATCAGGGGCCGGTAGCCTGTCGTCTTCTGAGCGTGCTCCAAGGTCTGTTGCCGTGCCACCTTCGTTTTCTGCTGCTTCACCGTTGAGGTGCTCGTTAAAGCACTGCTTCCACCTCTCAAACTCGTTCGTGAGAAGATCACCGTCCAAGTCCTTGCACATATCGGCTTGCGGCACGTAGCCTTTGCA
This sequence comes from Ochlerotatus camptorhynchus, assembly GCF_037179485.1. Taxonomy (NCBI): domain Eukaryota; kingdom Metazoa; phylum Arthropoda; class Insecta; order Diptera; family Culicidae; genus Ochlerotatus; species Ochlerotatus camptorhynchus. Next base: position 268,503 of record NW_027040612.1, on the reverse strand, counting down.
CGAACTATTTAGCTTCTTATAGCACTTCCGTGTGTCGTTTACGCGGTACAGATTATCCATCGCCTACTTATTGTGTCGTCAGCACTAAATTAAAGGTTCTTTTGACATAGAACTACGTCTTTGTTGACAATACTGGGGTGCAAATCAAAAAATATGTGTGGTGAAATAGTGTAGGTTTTAAATGCTTGTAACTTTGTCATTTATAAATGAAATTAAAATCCCAAAAACGCCAATCGATAGGATATTACTTTACAAATCTGCTGAAATAAATAATTCTCCAATTTTCCATTAAACAACTGTTGAAAAATGTACAAATGATAATTTTATCACTGTTTTCATGAAATAAACGTTTTTCCCAAACTCAGTCATCATAATCGAATACCACTTGGTTGCACATCATTCTGCTTGAACCTGAAAAGATATAAAACAGCGCTGCTGGAGATCCACTCTGTCCCTGAAAAACAAGCTTGCTGTCTGTAAGTAAATAATCCTTCCCGTGATAACATACGGGCCCCAATCAAAGGGTCCAAAACAAGATCCTGAGGATGATCCTCAACTGTTACCCACGTACTTGAAACTCTGTTGTCCATCGCCTGGCTGGTCTTTGACGCTGGAATTACGGAGTACTGCTACCATCAAAAGGTTCAGAGATTGCTGTGATCCGATCAACAGATCATCAGGGATCTGGCACGTTGGGTTAAGCTTTAGGTTAAGTAGGTGGGTTATCATTTTTTTTTTAAACTCAAAGCCAACAAACCCTTTAGACGGTATTCTGTAAATTAGCGCTAAACGTAATCGTCATACTAGAATAATCAATTACCCGAACAAAAATGAAGAGCTAAAGGCTAATCAATTGTATTGCAAAACCAATGTTGAAAGATGTAAATTTTACTACTACTACTACTACTACTACTGCATCTGCTCATTACCGCTCTGGACGGCGTGGAACTAAGTCCTGCAGCAAGCAGGAGCAAGTCAGCGGTTAACGTGGTGTTTATATCTACGCGAATTTGCTAGCGCTAGTGTACTAGCACTTGGCAAAAAAGTAGCCAACATAATGTAAGCAGCAGTGTTACCAAAACTACAGATAAATCTGTATTCCTACATATTTTTCAGAGTTTTTAAAACCAAGATTCTGTACAGATTTTTAGAATTTAAATAGATTACACAGATTTTTAAAATATGAACACCCGACAAAGACTAGTCGTACACAGCAAAAAAGGAATTTTGATATCACATCAAAGTGGATGCACTTTAATCGTGTTGAAAATATGGTGTAATATTACTTGCCAAAAAGGCAGGGAATTAAAAAATCGTCATATTTTGATGTTTTATGACGAAAGAAATACTCTTGAACGAAATCGTGATCAGTGTACAAAATATATAACCCGCCTATATGGCATTTCACTTCAACCAAAGTAGTTAGTTAGTTAGTTAATTAGTTCAACGATGACTGGATGGAGAAAAGATACAATTTTAATCGACTTTTTCAAGTAGTTGACCCTGGGCGTAATTCATGGCAATTTGGAGGCCCGGTTCTTCGCCCAGGATCGATTCTTTTTTATACAGATGGTTCAAGATTAAACAATCAAGTGGAAGCAGGAGTAACTGGCCCAGGGATAGAAATATCGGTTCCTATGGGCAGATGGCCAACTGTGTTCCAAGCTGAAATCCAAGCAATTTAAGAGTGTTCCATTATATGTTTGCGTAGAAACTATAAGAGTTCAAATATATGCATCATATCCGACAGTCAAGCTGCTCTTAATGCTTTAAAGTCGGCGGCATGTACATCAAAACTTGTCTGGGAGTGTGTTCAATCACTTCAAAAATTGTCTTGTCATAATCAGGTCAACTTATATTGGGTTCCTGGTCATTGCGGGATTGAGGGAAATGAAAGAGCTGATGCACTAGCAAGCATCGGATCTTCTGTGGCTTATCGGCTGCATATCTTAGAATGGAGCTAAAAGCGTGGGAATCTTCAAAAGTGGAGCAAAACTGGAAGAACACTTCTATTGCTAGGCAGTCGAAGCGATTCATTAATCCAAACATTTCTGTGACCCACAAAATCCTGGAACTTTTTAAGAAAGAACTTAGTATATACAGGGTGTTTGGTTCCGGGTTTTACATATTTTCAGGTAGATAGGGCTCCCAAAGTTATGAAAAAATCCCCATGAAACATAGGGTCGGAAATGACTGCTAAGTGAGTTATTCAACATTTTATGTTTTTTTGTATTGCCAACTTTGGTTAGCTATATTTTTTTAATCTTAATGTGGTTTTCTGATTTCAACATACCAAATGAAAGATTAAAGTCTTAGCTATCAATGCTTTTTAGAAAAGAACTCGATTAAAGTTAATTGTCATACATTAAAATTGAAAAGTATGTTGAAAGTACCGAAAAAACTGGTGAAATTTCATACATTTTAGTGTTTTTAAGTTGAAAATTTTCATTTCTGTTTATTTAGTTGTTCTACAAAACATTTTCCATGCAGTTCCCTAGATTTGTGCCTTTGGTAGTAACCTTGTAGGCTTTATGGTTTCTTCGTAATTATTGATTTAAAATAGCCAGAAAAACTTGTGACGTTTTCTTAAAATGCGCTATAGTCACCCTATTCGTTCGTACGTTCGGCTGTGGCAGTGGACTACGCACATGAAAATTTGGTAGAATGTTATTGTAAATGTTTAGCTACATTCTTAACTTTTGATTACCGCACATCTCCTGCGCCGAAAGAAAACATAACTGAGGAGATGTTTCGCGGTATCAAATATTGCTCAGTCTCAGCAGAAAACACAACGAGAGACACCGAATCGGCGAATTCTGAGAGCGGAAGGGAGAGAAGTAGGTAGTGGTAATAAGTCGATGTCCTTTTTATTTCATAGCACTCGCAGCTCAGCTGCGGTGCTGTTTCAATGGAGGAGTGTGGAGCTCCGCTGCTTCTGTATACACACTTAGATTTTTTTACTGGAGTTAATATTTTTACTGGATTTTTGGATTACTGACTCGGTTAAAATTCAAATAACTGTTATTCGTAAGGATTGGATAAAACCGAAAAATTTTATTTTTCATCATTACACGGGGTTAACAGAGGTTAGTCTGTAAATTTTCGTAACACATTTTCTCAACTTTGAATTTTTCACAGATTTTTTTAAATTTTACCAAAGAGTTCCGCAATTCAAAAACTCGGTAAAAATTACTGACTCGATAAGTGTGTACTGATGTATGGTTGGTGAAGAGGCTAGCATGTGGAGGGTATTCTCGGGCTAGTGAATGCCACCCATCCCCACTTATAATTCAGTAATACACTTTTTATTCATTTCTGTTTGATATGTGCACAAAGTTTGCAAACAGAAATGAGCATTGAAGTGTAGTTACCAATTTTCCAAGTCATAGACTTCAGATAACTGTTTAATGTCCCAGATTTTTTATAACGGTATCATGAAAAAAACCAAAGACCACTATGACAAACGTGATCGTGAACTTCGAGTTTTCTAGGGAGTTAATCTCGGGCACTATTGTGATTTCAGGCACTAAATTGTCATCACAGTTTTGTTATTGTATGTTTTCCGGTAGCAGATAATGGACTCCTGGAAAAAGCGAAGTGGAACCAGAGCCAGAGGTTCTGGATCGTATCACCTTAAAACAATTTCTATGTAAAGATCTCTTCAGACCGATCACGTTTGTCATAGTGGTCTTTGGTTTCTTGTTCATGATTCCGTTATAAAAAATCTGGGACTTTGAACAGTTATCTGAAGTTTATGACTTGGAAAATTGGTAACTACACTGTAATGCTAATTTCTGTTTGCAAACTTTGAAAACATATCAAACAGAAATGAATAAATAGTGTATTACTGAATTATAAGTGGGGATGGCTGGCATTCACTAGCCCGAAAATAGCCTCCACATGCTAGCCTCTTCAGTAACCATACATCAGTAGGGTAACTGATGATGGTTGGACCTATTTAGGCCGGTTTCACATGACGTCAACATTCATGTCGTATTTTTTTTATGAATTCAACATATAATTATGAAAAATGCGTGATTAGGGGAAAGATCTATCTCTTTTGTTTTTAATAATAACATAAAAAGTTTAATATTATGAACAAATGATTTTATGAAACGTTTTTATTCAGCAAAGAATTATGAAGTTGGTTGGACTTATACTGATCTTGGTTGGAACTAAAAAATGATGATGGTTGGACCTATTTTTGCAAATGCTAGTTAAGCCCATATTTGTTTAAAAACTTTGTTAAGAGCTTATTGTTATCATGAAAAAAAAACCCTTTTTATACAGTTTTTATGAATTTGCTATTTAAAAAAATCAAGAAATTTGAGTTTGACTTTGTTTTTAAAAAAGTTCACTTTCCACGCATTAGCTTTTAATCATGGCTCATTTTCTCGGAAATCATTGACCCGATTTGAAAAATTTTTAACGTCAAACTATAGGTATTGTGATCCCATTGAAAGCAATGGAATATTTTTGGAATCGGTCAACTGGTTCCGGAGATATGGCCGGAACAAGTTCCAGGGTATATGGAACATGGAGCTAATTTTGACATGGAAGGAATAAAACCTATCATGCGACACTTCACATTACTTGCAAATTCGATAACAAGATCAATAACAGAATTGTGTGCCTTGGACCACATTGGCCACTTCCGGCCATGTTCTAAGTGCCACCGGGGAATTTAGGGGCTAAAAATGACAGAATATCAGAACTTAATTCCGGTTTTATAGTTTTTTTTTCTCCTAGGAGTTTTTTTTTTCGGAAATAAGTTTCAGTTAGCAAATTTTATTTCAAGTGAATTCAGACACAGAAGGTGTATGAGAAGTGCTTAATGTAAATTCATATTAACAGATTCTTTCGGCGCTTTCGTGGTAGTTCGGAAATCGGTGGTTACCCTTTCAGCCAACCTGACGATGGAATTCCTCCTTTAAATTTACGCCCAACTAGTGACGCAAGGTATTTAGCAGTTTCCAAGATCTTTTTGGTGGGACTGCCAGAAGCAGCGCACATACAAACCCAATCGCCTAGCTGGTTCTCCAAATCAACACTCAACACTATTTCCCTTCGATATTTCTTGCCGTGGCTTTCCTTAATTATTGCGTGAAGTGTCGATATTTCTTGCCGTGGCTTTCCTTAATTATTGCGTGAAGTGTCGTTTTCGGAATATTGTACCTTTTCTGTGCCTGATACGCGGTAAGTGATTTATTTCTTACTAAAAGAACAGTCTCTTGAAGATTTTCGACCGTATAACTCTTTTCTTTAGCCTTTTTTTCAATCCAAGAAACTGATCACTCGGCCAAAACGAAATCGAATTTCAAATCAGCTGCGCATGAAGGATGTAGACAAACCGAAGCGCACCTAGCGGCCGTCTTAGGAAACACATAGGTCCAACCATCATCATGCGTAGGTTCAACCATGATCATATTTATCTATTCGAATTTCGTCAATTATTCAAACATTTTAGTGAAACCAATGTATAATTGGCGAACTAACGTGTTGTTTACACCTTAAAGCAGTATTTTACTGCATGAAAATAAAAATAAATGTAAAAAATATTCCTTTTTTTGTATGTTTGAAAATAAGGCATGATGACGAGCTAATGCGTAGAAAGTGAACTGTTTTGAAAACACATTGAAACTCAACTGTTTTGAAGTTTTTTCAATAAAACACCCATGCAAATTGAAGAAAAAGAGTTTTTTTATGATAGTGAATTGAACTTTGAAAATAAAAAATTAGCGGAGATTGACTAAACTAGCGATTGAAAAAATAGGTCCAACCATCATCAGTTTTTGGATAGGTCCAACTAGAATCAATTACCCTACACACTTATCGAGTCAGTAATTTTTACCGAGTTTTTGAATTGCGGAACTCTTTGGTAAAATTTAAAAAAATCTGTGAAAAATTCAAAGTTGAGAAAATGTGTTACGAAAATTTACAGACTAACTTCTGTTAACCCCGTGTAATGATGAAAAATAAAATTTTTCGGTTTTATCCAATCCTTACGAATAACAGTTATTTGAATTTTAACCGAGTCAGTAATCCAAAAATCCAGTAAAAATATTAACTCCAGTAAAAAAAATCTAAGTGTGTATACAGAAGCAGCGGAGCTCCACACTCCTCCATTGAAACAGCACCGCAGCTGAGCTGCGAGTGCTATGAAATAAAAAGGACATCGACTTATTACCACTACCTACTTCTCTCCCTTCCGCTCTCAGAATTCGCCGATTCGGTGTCTCTCGTTGTGTTTTCTGCTGAGACTGAGCAATATTCGATACCGCGAAACATCTCCTCAGTTATGTTTTCTTTCGGCGCAGGAGATGTGCGGTAATCAAAAGTTAAGAATGTAGCTAAACATTTACAATAACATTCTACCAAATTTTCATGTGCGTAGTCCACTGCCACAGCCGAACGTACGAACGAATAGGGTAACTATAGTGCATTTTAAGAAAACGTCACAAGTTTTTCTGGCTATTTTAAATCAATAATTACGAAGAAACCATAAAGCCTACAAGGTTACTACCAAAGGCACAAATCTAGGGAACTGCATGGAAAATGTTTTGTAGAACAACTAAATAAACAGAAATGAAAATTTTCAACTTAAAAACACTAAAATGTATGAAATTTCACCAGTTTTTTCGGTACTTTCAACATACTTTTCAATTTTAATGTATGACAATTAACTTTAATCGAGTTCTTTTCTAAAAAGCATTGATAGCTAAGACTTTAATCTTTCATTTGGTATGTTGAAATCAGAAAACCACATTAAGATTAAAAAAATATAGCTAACCAAAGTTGGCAATACAAAAAAACATAAAATGTTGAATAACTCACTTAGCAGTCATTTCCGACCCTATGTTTCATGGGGATTTTTTCATAACTTTAGGAGCCCTATCAACCCTGAAAATATGTAAAACCCGGAACCAAACACCCTGTATGCAGGTCTTATAACAGGTCATTGTCCGAGCCGTTATCACATAACAGACTAAAGTGGTAATTTTTATACGATAGATGGACGAGATGAAAGTCTAGACTCTAGAGTTTATAGTTCCGTTAGAGTACGGCAGTGTAAAAATTGCATATAGATAGTAGATAGCGAGCTAGGACAACTTTTAAGGAAGGTACAAATCAGTTTTTTCATCAATCTTTACCAAACTCCCCATTTGGAGAGGGATGGTGAGGGGTGTCCCCCCCTGGTTCATGAGTTGATGGGTCGATAGGTAGGGTGTGGGAGCTGCCTTCCTGGCGTCGGTAGCATTGGTGGTCAGCACGGAAAACAAGATCGACGGAAAAACAAATCAAGGAAAAAGAAATGAAAATCACTCAATGGGTATTCAGATCTTTGACTTTTAATGGAAGCGTCGAAAAGAGGCTCAAATGCATCTTTATATTCCATTAAGAAGTCCTAGTGTTCCGATATTCGATTTAAAGGTTTGGGAAACCCAGCGGCCGACAAATCCCTCCCCTTGGCTAGTTTTTGCACCTTGCTGTTGGTGGGTGGGCTTTATTTCTTGCTCTATAGTGGAGTGTTGGAGACGGTAGGTTTATGGCCGGCGTTGCTGCCTCATGCCGCGATAGAATGGCGCCATGGGAAGGCAATGGGGATTACTAAGCTTCCCCTCTCTAATAAACCACTGCATGAGAGAACCAAAGATCTAGTCTAGCAGTGATAGTATCACACTTGTTACTCCTTTGATTGAGAGTCGCGTCGTAGTACGCTTACGTATAGGCACTGGCGTGTTTTGCCACAAATCACTCTTATTTTATTTGCAGATAGATTTATTTGGGGGCCTCCCTTAGCTCAGTTGGTAAAGGCGCAGCTACAAAACAAGACCATGCTGGAGGTGGCTGGGTTCAATTACCGGTCCGGTCTAGGAATTTTTCGGGTTGGAAAATCTCTCGACTTCCCTGGGCATAGAAGGATGATTGGACTTGCCACACAATTATACCAATGCAAAAATGGTACAGGCATCGAAAGCTCTCAATTAATAACTGTGGAAGTGCATCTAGAACACTAAGTTGAGAGCACGCAATAAGCTTATATGCGTATGCAATAAGCTTGAAATGCGAATAAAAAGAAGAAGAAGATAGATTTATTTTGGTTTGCAAGGGAATTATACTATTGAAATATTTCAGAAAGTGCCCAACACTGCTCCTTCTATTTTCGTGACAAGCTTTCATTGTTGTTTTCATTGAGGTATTACTCAGGGAACAATGTTAAACACCATTGTTGTACATGGTATTGTAACTAATCTTATATGTGCTTCCTTTTGATTTGGGATAAGTGTTTGAACTATGGCTCGGGATTTCCACTGTGGCGTGCTTCTATTGTGACATACCCATACGTATTTTTGTGGTGTGACATAGTGGAAGCGTGTGAGCATAGTTGGACCATATACCCTATATAATTTAAAAATCAGCTAGGAAACTAACTTCAAAATGAAGCATTTTAGTCACATGAAGGTGTTACCTGGGTTGAACTAAGATATAATAAATAGGTATAGGCTTAAATCAAAAGTACTTGAAACCAGTGCTGAGATTTGTCATTGTCATTGACAGACTTTCGCGCGATATTGACAAAATTGTTCGTCACATAGTCACTGACAGACTTGATCCTCAAAAAAACCTTCGTCAAAATCTCATTCATTTTTTCGTCAATGACAAAGATTCACCTGGTAACAAAAAGTGTAATTTAGTACATTCTGTGTCACATTATTGTTATCCAAGTAGCTCAGGACGTAGATACTTGTTCACTGAAATGGATCCATGTAATTGTTTTGCTCAAGTCATTTAATTTCGTTACAAATTTAGCTAATAAACAAATCTGCACATGTTCGTCACTGACACCATTGTCATTGACAATTGACATGGTTTGCCTTGACTATGACTGTTTGCTCAAATGAGTGACCAAAGCAGAATTGTCAATATCACCGTGTACTGTCGAGATTTTGCAGCACTGCTTGAAACACGTTTAATTTTAGATTACAAGCACAAGTGCAGGTACTTAATAAAGCATGGGTTATGATTGATTAGGTGAATTAGAGCTTTTAATAATTTATCAAATTAGACTAATGAGATATCATAATCATCAAATGAACTTAAATAAGAAAGTTCAGAAAGTCTAATGACAGTAAGTAGATTAACAAAGGAATTATGATGCGGGGGGTCCGCTTAGGGAGGCAACTAACCTTTAAAGTTGTAGAATAAATCTTCTTATTTCGACTTGAACTTTAATAAGAAAACGCAAGCAGACCAATTGTATTAAGCAGGAATAGTTTAGGAAATAAGTAAAAGTAGAGGTATGAGACAATTAAAATTTTTTAAACTTTTGGAGGTATTGTATTCCCCTGAATTTTTTGTACTCGATTACTTTATTATACTCTCAATACGCGAAATCTCTTATATGTGCGGGTAAAGCATTTGAGTTAACTTATTTCTTAGTGTTTTTACTTACATTTGTAAACAGCAGACAAGTTAATCTATATAATAATAAATCTATATAAAATCGATCTTTCCTTATGTGGTATTGATGCATGTTTAACTTTTCGCGGCTGTCGGAATCAACGCGCCTACGTCTACGGAGCTTACGCAGAAGTGATTCGCAATGCGGTAGAGCTCACCAAAAGTTTTTTTTGAGCTTCTGTTGTATAGAATTTATTCGGTACAGTCGCGAAATCTTGAAATTATTGATACGTGCGTTAAAACAACTAAATTGAAACAAAGCTCAACAGTAAAATAAGTAGAATATTCAGGGAGGAAATCAAAATTAATCAACTTGCCAATACAGGCTATCACATTTATTTTGGTGGCACTCTTTAAGTGATAATAAGCCTTTTTTTCTCACTTCGGTTGTCTCGCACGGCTTTCGGAATTCGCGCGGTTTTCGTAACCTACATAATTTAGATATTTCGTTCTAAACGGATTTACTTATTCAATCGGTTGTCAAAGATAGAAAACAAAATTTATTCAAATGGGTCAAGTCTTGAAAACTAAGCTGGCACGCAGCTACCCAATAAAATAAAAAAAAAGACGTTGTGAAGTGTTCCAATAAATCTAAAAACGAGTTTATAGGATTACTTTGAAGTTATTTTTTTTCCGTGGCATTGATTGAAAAATCAACATTTGAAATGGGCGTATCAGTTTTTAAACAAATCTTGCATCCGGATATGTCAATGAAAACCTGCGATTAGATGAAGGTCTCGCTTTTCCGATAGTGCTATTGATTTACATAAGCAGACTTCTGAATGCACGAAAAGAGTAGCTATACGAGAATATTTCATATCTCTTGAAATGTTCCTACTGATACATACCAAGTTCTTGGTGTTGATCGCCGAGGCTGCCGTAGAATTCTTTATGCAATATTAAGGTGCTTGCCATTGTAAAATAGTTATTCCAGCGAGTCATGTTCGCAATAGCCGGCAATGGAACGTGTGAGAGTAGGAAATATTGCTTGTACGCCGCTTTTAGATAAGCTTTAACGATTTTATAATCGATTTAAACTGATGTTCATGATCCTTATTTTTCAATGTCGCATCCAACACCACTAGATTTAAAATGTGCCCACCACATCGCACGCACTCTGCTTTGAAGCTGGCTTTCATATGTTCTTCGTAGCTTATAAGGGCCTCTTCGTACTTTTCTGAAGTCACCGAATCATCATCTTCGTCCTTATCTTCAAGGATTTGGACGAAAACTCAGAGTCAAAGGATGCTCTGAGCTTTCATCCGTATCCTCCATCAAATCAACAGCTTTTATAACGTTTGATCCATTAGCTGTGACGGAGTATATCTGCCACTACTTTGTGCCAAACCTTTACTTTTTTCCTTGAGAATAATGGCTGTGTGCTTTTCATGCAGCTCCATTACACCTAAAACACTAACAAGTTACTAAAATGTTAATTTATAAAAAGACTAAATAACTCACCCAATGACCGACATTTCAACTCTAACTCCTTATATATGTACTTGGATACTGACGGCCAGTACGCTGCGGTTCATTTTAGTGGTTGTATCAAATTGAATCGAAAGCATTTCGCAGTCTGCTTCAATTTTAATTATATCGCAGATTTCGTCGCTCGTTCCACTTACATAATGTATGATGTTCTGCTTATTCATTTTAATTTTCAGTGCCGACATGATAGGACCAATAATGTCTTGGAGTCCTTCCCACTCAACTGCACTGAAAGGTGCTCCATGTACGGTGACCATTTTCACCAATCCACCAATAACTTTTTGCTTCGACACTCTTACGAGAGTAGAATCATCCTGTATAGGATTGGACCGTCGTTTTTGAGATGCAAGGCTGCTATGTCAGCGTCACTCAATTCCTTCCCAAAATTGAATATATTGTACAGCTCTGGATGCAGTGGCATATAATCAGTTTGGAGGGCTGATAAGGACAGTTGGGCTCCGCTGTACGAATGAATTTCCCATCTACCTCTTTGAACAATCCATTGATTTTTTCAGCGTGCGGCATCTCCTTCTCTATTTCTACCGCTACGCGCTTCATAGCTGGAAACTTAACAATAGTAAATGTGTACAATCAACAATTTCCTTGAGATTTACTTACTTGCTTATATTGTAGATCTGGGATTAGAGAATAATCTACGTAACGTTTGTAATAACGTTTGTGTAAGTGTATTTCAAAAAATTTAAAACGATCACCAAACTTTTTAGTAGCCAGTAAAAATCGAAATCAAAACAAACGTCAAAATTTACTTTTCGAACACTGAGGGAAATCATGCTAAGTTTTTAAACATTTTTACTTGTAAATAAAATCAAATATTTTCTACAAATTACTTTCATTATATGTGTTGGTATATCACATAACTATAACACATTATGTTAAACATGAATATTATGGAATCTAATGGTATTTTTCGTTAATATGATCCAAATGAATATTTCTCTCTTCTACATAATGAAAATTTATGTATTTTTTTCCTGAGTGCGAATGCGTGTTTATTAAAGGATTTTTGCACCAGTGCTTGTTTTTGTGGTGGCAACACATGAGAGTAACCCGAGTAGGAGAAAATAACTAATGAATACCTCATTCTGATCTGATACCAAAATTTGGTATTGACCAGCATGACATAAGAGGTAAAATACCAAAGAATAATACCAAAAAATTACATGGAAAATACTTTGTAAATACCAAAAATTGATATTTGGATACCACAATAATACCTGGGAGTATTGTTTTGGTATTGCATTATCACAATTTGGTATTGGAATGGTATTGTGGGAACAATTTTTTGGTATTATTTTTTGGTATTTTACTCTTATGTCAGGCTCATCCATACCAATTTAAGGTATCGAGATATTCGTTCCTGCTCGGGAAAAGAATCACAGCTCATTAAGCTTGTCTGAGGCGGGGAATCTTAGTGCCTGTTGATTATTTGTATATACGGTAAATATCACAGGCTGATTACTGTTGGATACGTCAAAGGAGTTATCCCTACTGGTACTGACCGTGAAGTGTAACAGAAATGATAATGTGATTATCATTATCAGGATCAGCAGTTTTGACTCCCTGCAAAAAAGGACAAAATTATCATTAACGCAGTTCATGAACTTACATTACGCTGCTTTCACTGCGTTTGTTTATTGTTGGTACCATAAAAATTACTTGAGATTTTCGACATGATTGAAGTGCATCCACTTGGATGCAATATTAAAATTAATTTTTTGCTTTGTGAATGAAATTACCGCGCTCTTATTCGGGTGTAGCACCATCCTGTTCAAGTCACACCCGTCGGCGAATGTATGTAGCTGCCTTTGAAAGAAATTCGCATCGCGTGGTTTTCAAAAACATTTTGCAATCGTCTGCATATGACAAACGAGGTCCTTCTAGTAAAATGTTGATGTCATTCAGGTATAAAAGGAAAAAGGCCCAGATGGCTGCCTTGAGGAACTCCAGAAGAGGGAGCTAAGGTGTTAAAGAGGCAGTTTCCAATCTTGACGTTAAGACGACGACCGGTCAAGTAAGATCGCTGCCAAGCAAGAAGAGAGCTGGTGATACCAAATCTGACGAGTTTAGCAACAGCAATTTCGTGGATGATTTTGTCGAAAGCGGATGACAAAGCATCTGTCTGCCGACCTTCAGACATTCCGTCAACAACGTACGTAGTGAAGCAGAGGAGATTCGTGGCTGTTGATCTTTTCGGCATAAAACCTTGCTGATCTTCGAAGATGTGCTGATTGCATTGAAAAAAATAGTGTCCAGCACCAATTGTTAACCAACCAACCACTTTGTCATTACAAAATTATTCCGATTACCACACTGTAGACTCTGTTCACGCGGTAAGTAATGGTTCAATTCCACATTCTTCTTCTGCAAATCTTTTCCGGCTGGGTAAATCAAAAGTATATTGAAAATGTGATATATTTAGGTCTTTAATGGGTTAACGTGCAACTTCCAACACGGAGAGACGAAACAACTCAAAAACAAGGTAGAAAGTACTTAAAAATTAGTACTTCTCTATCACTACTGTTTTGAATACATTTATGTTCTCAATTATGTGTACTTTAAACTTAATCTTGAAGTATAACCAAAACTCTTGCTTTTACATTAACTGAACTTATAACTATAATTCTTATTTTTTAGGGTTTTCTGTCTCTATTTTGAGTTGTTTCATTTCACGTGCTTTGAAAGTATTCAAAATCAAGTGTTGTGATTGCACTTGATTTTGGATGAAAGATAGTAACGTGCGCCATGTTTATTCCGTTTATTCGGCTTTGCCTTCTACCGAAAGCAACAGAACCTGCGCATCGAAAGATAGGATGGAGACCAGAACCTGTACGGAAGAAGGTAAGTGGTAAATTAATGAAGTTAATAGACGAAGATATATTTATTAAGCCTCATTTCCTCCTAGATCATCGTTGCAAAAATGCCTGGAATCTGTGGAGAGGAATTCGTCGTCCTTCCTCCATTGGTGGAAAGTGTCCACCAGCTGATGATTCATCCAGAATTTGAGGGCAGTGAATCCTGGAGTGGATGAGTGAGTCATAACATTTTAGTTTTTTACCCTTATTTGCAGGTTCATTGAATCATGGTTCTCTAGTTTCTTCTATATTCTTGCAGAATTAACCGGCTGAGAAACGAACCGAGCAGCCGAAAGTGGATCTAAAATAAATGGAGCTTGCATGGGACTTGCCTTCACCAATGGTCACCCAGTCGGTGATAAATTTAATGCGATGGATCTTTTAAAGGAACCAAAGGAAATTGTCCAGTTGCATTAAGTTTAATTTTAAACCACCGCTTTTTATATTTAAATAGCCCCGGTACTTGTATAAGAATAAATAATGGCAACGTATTTAATTTTATTAATCAAAAATAATATTTATGTAAACGAACAACAATAATAAAAAAATCTTGAATAAATTAATCAAAACCCAGTTTTAAGTATTTTTACCCAATGTTCACTCTTCACAAAATATTTACATTTGACTCAAAAAGAAGTCTTTGCAAACTACTCAAAATTGGATACTTTGCAAATAACTTAATTTTGTGTGGCTGCACTTAGGTGTCAAGATGAGTACAAAAGATTTAATTTTGAGTTGTTTCGTCTCTCCGTGAATGGTCTAAACTTGGGTACTGCGGACTCACATAATGTGCTTGTCACTTGGGAGCTAGTCAGAACTGTCAAACGGGAGCCAAACATTCAGAAGCAACAAATGCAGTTACTGTTCTTACGTATCGTCAAGCATTGCAATCTCATAAAAATGGTTCATACTTTTTGATATCATATTCTTAATTGTAAGCTCAAATCAACAGGCTCAGTGATGAAAGTATAAAAACCAGCATAGTTTGTATGACTCAGCTGAGTTTTCAATTGCAGTCAACATACTTTGGGGAAACATGTATGTAAACAAACTGTATTAGAGTCATGGGGGCTCGAGCACTCCTGGTTCAGAGCTTTTGGCGGGAATCAACTGAGAAAAAACAAAACAATTTTAAACTTAAACAAATTTTCAAGCAGTTTTCCATTGGCTTGCAAAACAGTCGATTGACTCCGCAGTACCCAGGTCTTAACCTATTGACAATTTCTCAAGATTTGTGATTTCGAATTTAAGTCATTTAATTTTGGTCTTAAGCTTATTTTTTAGGTATTTTAAGCATTCGATGTAAGATGAAATGTAGCCTCTCTAAAAGAAACCTCACAGACCCACACTAACCTAGTTCCATGTGCAAGATTAAAACCTTCTTCCATTCCAAACATACTTCAAACACATCAAGATTTCCCACCCTGAGCTCACGGAAAGATTCTATCGTTCTCACAGACGTCATTAAAATGCTCCGGAAAAGGGCATTACGAGCTGACCAGATCCAGTGATACAACTATCAGCAGAGAGTAGTGGGCAGCTCGTGTGTGCTCGCGAGAAGGGGTCAAATGGAACCGATCAGCAAACCCCGTTCACCCACCACAAACAGCAGGGATCGGCCCCGTAAAGTGATGCAATCGAAACGGGACAACAGGCAGCAGACAGACAGGCGGAATATATGCGAATACGCGCACACCCATTGCAGTAGGTTCCTGCAATGCTTCGTGAACGGGAAGAGAATCGTGCTGAGTTCTTGATTGCCTTGAAATCAGCAAAAAACGGCAACCGGCTGCTGCAGCAGCAGCGGTGTGCGAGTGTGTGCACCTAATACGCAATTATAATTTGAAAAGCGAAACTCCAGCTGTGACTACGGAACACCACCATCACCGATTGCCGATCCTGATGTGAAGCGAGCTCCTAGACCGGGTCGAGAGCTTTCATCTTGATTCCGACACGAAACATGGGCACGAGCAAGCTTTTGAACACTCGTAAGTTCACGAATTTGGATCGACAACGACGGGAGGGGTCAAGCTCGTTCCATCCCCATATCAGAGCGCTACCCGACTAGCAAAATGTCATCCTCAAACGAAATCTCATAAATCACATCACCTCTGGCCAGTTGCACTTCCGCAAGTTGTGCTGTGATCTCCCGTTTTAGACATTGCTGTTGCTTGCTGCTACCGAAATTGGTTACATGAGATCATCTAATTTGTTCGTTCTCTCTCATTTTCCACCATATTCTGTCATGAAAACAACATTAACTCCGTGTTCTTTATGGGGCGAGCGCAGTTTGGAGCGCTTTTTTCATGCTCCCCAGCCACGGAGGGTATGCGCTATGTATGTTGCACACAGCTCTTTTGCCATGCCATTTAATTGCTCAACTTACTGCATGTTCCAAATGGGAGTCCAAGAAAGCAAGCATGGAAAAAAAACTTCTAAATTGAATACCTCACTGACCCTGAACCCCACCACCAGCGAACGCCGTTCAGGCATCGAAGGGGTAAGGCTAAAAGTGCAGCAGCATTCAAGAACTTCGACAACGGTTCGAGATTTCCAAGTCAAGAGAGCTGCTGCTGCCAAGTGAGGCACGAGTGCACGACAAGAATCGAAACTTCAATCACATTTATTCGCGTTTCGGGCTGCAATGGCAATACAGAGGTGCCTATATGGGGACTGAGCTGCATAAGGAGTTGGCTCGAGAAGGGGAAGTCGTAGAAGTAGCAGCGCAGGCAGTCAATATGGAGGAGAGAAACAATCAATCTTTTAATAGTTTGATCACGACTCGTTTTCGTCTATCTAGCTAACGTCGTCGTTTGGCTGGAGGAGTGCAGGAAAGAAATCAGATTCATTTTGTTTCATTATTATTCATTGTAGCTTGTTCGGGGTTTGATTTGATGCTGTTGCTTCTGTCGATCCCAAAAATAATGGTGAAGGGAGGGGAGTATAGGGGGGGGGGGCGGTAGGAGAGGTGGCGCATACGGAACACCGTACGTGAAATAGAGGATGCTTGGAAAAGTTGATATGTGTAGTCTGCTCACGAATCGTTCAATGCTTAGTTTGCCGGAGCGTATGTAATAGAAATTTATCAATTGGAGCTGCTTACTGGACATTTCGGGAAATAGATAAATGGGAAGCATGAATACCTTATTGGGAGCACCGTTTGCTGATGTTGGTACTTCTAACATCTCTCATCTCATCTTCATAGAAAATTTGTGAATTTTTCCATCAGAGGCAACCAAAAGAAGGCGAAGTGGATTTAAGCGGCGGATGAACATTTATGACAAACTATCAGCTTGAGTATTATTTGTATACAACATGATGAGCACATACTAATCTTACATAATAATCCTTTTCAATATTGCAGCGGATATCTCGTTTTGGTAGCCTAATTGCTTAGCTTCTGGATTGGTATTTGGGAGAGGCATGTTGGCTGAGGTTTGGTTTCAGGGGTTGATGGACGTTTATTGGGTGTTAGGCGGGATGTATTAATATGTGTTGCCATAATGTATTTGATGTGTCATAATTGAGTGCTGAAGGGAGTTTATCTAAGAGCGCCTGGTTGAGGAAATTTAAAAAAAAAAACGCTTCATTGATAGTTGAAGATGCTAATTTCAAATAACAGACTGTAGTGGTAATTTTTATACGATAGATGGAGTAGATGAAAGCATAGAGTTGATAGTTCCGTTAGAGTACGGCAGTGTGAAGATTGTATATAGATATTAGACAAGCGAGCTAGGACAACTTTTAAGGAAGGTACAAATCGGTTTTTTCATCTCTCTTTACCAAACTCCCCCTTTGGAGAGGGATGGTGATGGGCTTTATTGATATTTCAGAAAAGTTTATTTTTGCCGGGGACGAGTATCGAGTTGCCAAGTCAGCAAATATATTTCAGACCATGCACACCTTCTCTAGAATGGGATTCGATGCATCTTTATCAGCGGGAGATTTGACTTTGACCATGCAGAAACGGAAAGATTATGGAATGTGTTATTTAATAGTGCAGGAAACGAATTATTAAGGGCTGTATTTTTATCTTTTTTTGGTAATACTTCTAATTATAATTCATTTTTGTTTTTAATTTCTATAGGTAAATTCTTCTCCAAAATTTAAAATTATTTGAAGCATGTTATTTCAAGTGTCATACAGATTTGCCATAGGGGAAGTTGGACCAGCCACCTACTGTTGCTGAATTGTATGGATTGTTGCAGAAATCAACAGAGAATAATTACGAACACAATTCAAACTATATAAGATTTTACTTATCAATATTTTTGTTAATTAGGTCGTACATTTCATGTCATATTATCTTATCTCATTTTCTCACTGATGGAATAGCTATATTATAATAATTCACTTTTTTTTCAGCTCATAGCCGAATTATTCAACATTATCTAATTTCTTGTGATAAGTCTATCAATTTGTTTACTGTTATAATAGAAAAGCATGGCACAGCAATCATTAATGAATTGGTTCCCATCAATTATAATATAATACCCGTTCGATTTAGGCAACAAGTCCGAAAATTTAGTTTTGCAAAAATCGAACGGGTACTGTACACTTAATTGAGGCACTGAACATACGTTAGAGGGTATCTCACTACAAAAACTCTTCCTATTAAAAGCATTTAGAAGGCATTTTATAAAAATATTTCATCTGATAAATTGCAGTCCGTTGACTAATGTCTACATTATTCAAGGTAAAATTAAAACACTAAACAACACTGCTGATGATGCTGTACACAGTTCCTGTCAGTTGGTGGAAGGTCATTTTTGGATTCAGCTGCTGCACGGGTAAGTTGAACAATAATTAGCTGCGTCGTGGGTGATTTGCCCATAACTAATATCGGCGGATTTTCACATTTCTGGCGATCCTGCCAGAAGACGAACCTGGAATCTTGGAGACCACCGATAGGTAAAAAAGGGCAAATCACCCACTTGCAAGGAAAATTGGAAATTTGAACGCGACCGGGACGGCCGTTCTAAGAAAACGAGTGAGGACGGAATTGCGAAAAATCGTCTCCTCGTGGTGGCACGGCCACAGGATAAGAACGCGACCGGGACGGCCGTTCTGAATGCGAGTGAGGACGGATTTGCAAAAATCGTCTCCTCGCCGTGGCAAAGCCACAGGAGAAACACGACCGGGACGGCCGTTCTGAGAAGACAAGTGAAGACGGATTCTGACAGGTGTGACGCCAGTCAAGCCCAGCAAAAAGAAGAAATCGGAAAAGAAACGGATTGCTCTGGTCAGGCACAGACGAGGATGCAAAAATGAAAACACTAGCTTCTCGGAAATTTGCATCCTCTATCCCCGGATTCCGGGATTTGTTCGAGAACTGCAATGGGCACGGTAATTGGACAGCAAATCTGTTGCTAGAAGAGCAAAAGACATACGAATTCGAGACAGCTGATAATTTGGAAGCCGGTGCGGTTGGCGGCCTATTCGCGTTTGAATGTGATTGCATTGAAACAATGGTATCGCAAGTGCCTTCCGGTGATCCCTCCGGTAGTGGTCGTGGTGGAGGGGGTTACGAAATCGATCGGTCTACCGTCAGCTCGAAATCACCCCGGAACACAACGAAAAGAAAAGACAAAGCGGAAGATTTGCAAAACGATCCCTAAGTGCTGGAAGTGACGTTGGGAATTAATCTCATACGCCAGCTACACGCCACTTTCAAGGATAAGCATGGCTCGGGTGCCATCTCCTTAGACGAACTTACCAATGAACGAACAAAGGTTTTCATGGCACCGAAATGGCAGAACAGTTGTTTTGTCGTTCTTGGATTCCATGTACAGCTGCAGGGGGAAAACAAGATTTTATTAAAAAAGATGCTCGATTGGCACAGCAAATGGAAGCGAAGGAAAAGTATCCCGTTTTGTTCAAAATGACCATCGAGGATTCCCCCAACCTGAACGACATTATGGAAATGGAGTACTCCCTAACAGCGTACCGAAGCGAAATCAACGGCTGGGCTAAGCAAGCTCCGCAAGATCTGGCCTCGCATATGACGAGAAAGTCCTGGTAGAAATCCTACATGCCCACAAATTCAGCGACACTATAACCGTCCTAAACAAATCCATTCCGGAAGAGCTGAGAAACCAAATCGCCCGCGAACGGGAAGCTCTTATGAAGCGAGCAGAAGCCGAAAAACAGAAATCACTTCCTTCGTCCTCAACGTCGCCGCCTCCAACGGTCGAGCAGGTACCGTCATCCAGCGAAGACAACATCAATCTTCACCTGAAAACGGCCGAAGAATGCCGCAATATGTCCCAGGACCATCAGGAACTAAAAAACGAATGCCACGAGAAGGCACGGAATGCCATTCAGCGGGGCATGGCTGGGGTGGCCGAGTACTATGTCCAGGTTGCCCGGCTTCATCGAACCAATATCGATATGTACAGCAATAAGGCCTCGAATGCCATCATGAAGTTGACGCTGAACAATGTGGACTTGTTGGATTTGCACTATCTACACTCGGAGGATGCGCTGCAGTGTTTAGTGATTTTCCTAACAGAGCACGCCAGAAAACTGACCCACCGGACGCAGCAGTTCAAAGAACTGTTCATCATTACATGACGCGAGTTGCACTCGGCGGATGGCATACCGATCATCAAGCACCGGGTGAAGGCTATGCTGCGGGACCTGGGATTGAGGTAACAGGAAGTGATGGATCAAGATTCAGTAATTCATTATCATTGATTATTGTTTAAAAATACTTTTTTTAACTTTTATACCAAAGGAGAGGGAAGATATGAGATGGATAATAACTAGGTAGGTCATGACTTTTCTTACACATTGTCAGTTGGTGAAAGGTCATTTTTGGATTCAGCTGCTGCACGGGTAAGTTGAACAATAATTAGCTGCGCCGTGGGTGATTTGCCCATAACTAATATCGGCGGATTTTCACAGAACGCAAATGCACCGTAATGTTTTGTACCATTACGCTGGAATGACAGTTAAAAACTGGTAATCATGGATTGCTTTGGCATGCTAAAAACTAACAAACAATGGTGGGTGGTTAGAATGCTGTTAATAAAACATTGGTCAGCTCACATGGATACAACGGGATACAAATGACTACTAGATGAAATGATAGTCTGTTCACTATAGCTTCATCATATTGATGATTCGTTTGCCCCTTTTTGCCTCTTTGAAGTTTGTGGATGCTTGGAATTTGGCTATTTTTGAGCTGATATTGCCTATAACATTTTCTGTTTTGCAGATAGAACCTTTTGTCTTCCGTAAAGTTGTGTATTTTATTGATTCTTAAAAAGTTGCACAACATTATAGTCATCTAAAACAAATAATTTTGAAAATATTTACGAACAAAGGATTTGTGAGGCACTTAAAAAAAACGCTGCATAACTCAAAATCGCAAGCAGATAGAGACATGGCGTCTTCTACAAAGTTTTTAGTTATAAAGCAACCTACAACTTAGTTGAAGTCTTCATATCTCTATCTAGTCAAACTAAAAATTTAAATTCTTTAGCGCTACATGTGGTGAAGTTCCGAACTAAAACTTAACTTCATTCTATGGGTCTTGTCATAAATTTATAAAAACTCTTCTCAAGACACCCTATTGAAAAAACCTCTGTGAAAGATGCTAATGAAAAAAGTTCATCGATTTGGCCTTTTGCACGACTGTGCGGCGGGGCGACATCTATGAGATTTGATGGTGGAAAGTAGTACCCATTTGGGCCATAGTCCAAGCCGTCATTCATTGGTTTGCGGATTTGTCGTTGGGTGCTTTTCTTTTAAACACTTTATTCGAACATTTACTTGAAGATTCGTTTGATTTTACCAGAAACCACATAAAGGCAGGAGACTTTGAAATCAGCTGCTTCTACCATCTGAGCGCAAATGTTTGTTTAGGATTCAAGTCTGCATCGACGGTTGACTTCAGTGACCGGTCTTTCTTCGATGATGCTGTGTTGCGCTTTTCGATGACAAGCATCCGATTAGAGGTCGGATGTAGCCAGCAATTTAGATGTCGTACAGTTTCGTTCATTGCAAATCGGAAGAAAGGTCCCGTAAATTAATAATGTCTGTATGTAGAGATTGAAAAGCAACTACCAAACACCAAACCACACGTTGCACAAAGGGACCAGATAGGTACGGCTAGTTCAAAGAAAGCTGTCAGGCCGAAACCAACACAAACATTTACATCCAAGTAGGCTCACAATCATTTGTTTACATCCTACTCATTTTTCAAAGCCTACTTTGTTGCATCATAGCAATGCAATGTGGTAAAACACATGGACACGACAATCAACAATACATTTGTCACACTTTTTGCACTTGCCATCCAAGGCATTATAAAAACAATTAACCCTCTCAGAGAATTCAAATCATATAAAATGGACATTAAAAGTGCCTGTTTTCTTTTGCTCTGTATCCCGCTCGCATGCGGTACGTCCCAAAGGTGAAATTGCAGTATTTTGGAACCTACTGATTGATTTTTTCACACACACACAGCCAGATTCAAGAGCCCTACCGATCCTCAATTCAGTGACGATGCAACCGACTACGACAGCCCTAATGGGATCGATTACTATGACGTCAAAGATCATCCTATGCTGAAAGGAGAATGGGAATCCTATCGGAAAATCAAACCTGGTGGATTACTGTCGAATTCCGGACCGTCTGGCAGCCAAAAAAACACCGTTGCGTATGATTCAAGATCTACAATGACAACCAGGCCTACAGGTAGATTAAGAAAAATCAACAGATGCAAACAATCAACGCCGATCCCACGTACCGCATTACCCAACTTTACCACAACAAAACTGCCGTGGCGTAGAGAACGCGGTCGTATCTCAATCGACGGATCCGATCCAAATACGGACTTGTCCAAGATAATGAAACAAGCACGCCAACCAACACGTGCTTCGAAAGCCACCCCGCGCCTGACAATGAGGGACATTGTTGGCAATGAAATCAAACCGGAAACGGCAACGAATCGGTTTCTCGTTATGGGAACCGTGAGAGGATGTCGCGAGGTCAAACGGGAAACTCACGAGCACATCTTCAAGAATACTGTGGCAAGCAATGCGAATCCTACGATAGCGGGACTGACAGCAGAGATTCCCCCGGAGATTACGTACTCCATAACGCATCAGTTCGAATCGCTTCCGACGGGTGGCAAGGAGATTAGGTTTCAGACCACCGACGATGATCATGGCTACATCAAGCTGAGGTGGTATAGTTGCCCTGCGAGGAGGACTGGCTAGATTGTTCTTTGGATGGACACTTTATTGCACGTTGGATGTTTAAGATAAAACGGTTACAGAAAATTAAATGGCTAATTGGAGACTAAATAACCGTCTTCCTTTACTGTATTTTTTGATTTCTGAACAGGAACACCTCGGATGTTCCATGTACTGCTCAGAAATTCTATTAAATTCTCAAAAATTCTATGAACATCTCGGAAGTCCTATGAGAGCTTTGGAAATTCTATAAACAGAGAATCTCTAAATTTCTCTGAACACCTCGGAAGTTCTGTGAACATGTCGGAAATTTCTATAAACATCACGGAGTTCTTTAAATATTTTGAAAATTCTATGAATTTCACGAAAGTTCAGTGAACTGCACGGATGTTCTATGAACTGAACATTTCGGAAGTTTTATGAACATTTTATGAAACAATTGGAAGTTCTATAAGAGATGTGTTTTAATAAAGATAATAATAATAATACATTTCGGAAGTTCTATCAACATCTCGAAAGCTCTTTCAACATCTCCGAGGTTCTATGGACGAGTTATACGAACATCTCGGAAGTTCTAAGAACTGCTCGGAGATTCTATCAACTGCTCAAAAACTTAAGAATATCTCAGAAGTTCCATGCTCATCTCGGAAGTTACATGAACAGTGCAGAAGTAGTTGGTGAGATATTGTTCTGAAGATTTTCAAAAGTTTAAGAATTCAAGTCAAATGTCTCAGATATGTTTTGAAGCTATCAGGTAGACCAGTAATTATTCCAAAGGCCATTAGTTGATCAAAGCTCCCCATAAAGTCCATTGAATATATGTTCAAGACTGAAGTTCTCAGATTTTATTTTAGGTATCAGATTTATCGGGAAATATTTCAAAGATCTTCAGTAGATTAAAGATCTTTATAAACTCCTTCAAATATTTTTTTAAGAGGACGTGTTTTTTTTTGTGGTATATCTCGTGTTCTTAGTTAAGTGCATGTCGTATTACTCCATCACTATTGAGAAATGATGAAGTATTTGGTTTTGATACAATTGTCATTCTTGCCTTCATCGCAAGGATCCGACTCTAATTGAAATGTTGAAACACCCTCCAAAGGCGCGCCCCTCTGTCAGTCAAAATTTGATTCCTTAGCAACAAAATTAAGGAATGATACCGATAATGACCATGCATCAGAACCCTAGTCTTAACCACTTCAATCTAGAGATCAACGAATAGAAGATTAGGAATCACATAGATGAAGACTAACTACCTCATGTTTTCCTTGTTTCAAGATCATCCTCGGTGGGCAAAGCCGAGTCTTGTCACTATAATCAAGGCATAAAAAGTAACAAGGACTAAGTGTTCCTTTGAAGTAGTCAAGGTGGTAGATCTTACATCCCGTAACGTACCACGAAAAGGTGATCTACCAACTAAGATCAATTAATCAATATATATATATCAGATATTAGATGGTCCAGAAATCGAGTCCGGTCACGACATAATTCTTAGGAGAACATCACAGTAGTTCTGAGGAGAAGTTCAAAGTAGTTCTGTGGAGAAGTTCAAAGTAGTTCTGAGTATTTCTGTGGAGATTTTCAGAGTAACTCTGAGGAGTTCTTCAGAGTAGTGTTGAGGAGTCCTTCAGAGTAGTTTTGTGGAGAACTTCAGAGTAGTTCTGAGGAGAAGTTCGAAGTAATTCTTAGGAGAGCTTCAGAGTAGTTCTAAGGAGAAGTTCAAAGTATTACTATGGAGAAGTTCAAAGTAGTTCTGAGGAAAATTTCAGAGTAGTTCTGAGGAGAAATTCAGAGTATTTCTGTGGAGGGTTTCAGAGTAAGTCTGAGGAGACCTTCAGAGTAGTTCTGACGAGAAGTTCGAAGTAATTCTTAGGAGAACTTTAGAGTAGTTCTGAGGAGAAGTTCAAAGTAGTTCTGAGGCGAAGTTCAACGTAGTTTTGAGTATTTCTGTGGAGAGTTTCAGAGTAAGTCTGAAAAGTCCTTCAGAGTAGTTTTGGAAAAGATCGAGCAAGGCCGTGCATTGAAAGTGACGTGTTTTGAATTTGCTGGTGCTTTATTTTCCGAGATTTTTATTGAAATTTTAGTGCAATAAGTCCTTCAGCTGGTGCATGCCCACACAGCAAAAAAGGTACGAAAAACATCGAAAAGTGATAGAGAAAGAGAGAGAAGTATTCCACTACAGATGCCGATTATCAAAAGGACTCAACGAGAATCGAGATGACAAAGATTCAGCAGCAAGGACACAATACATAAGCGGTGAGATCTAACTGATTACAACTTAATATAAAAATATGAAATGCATGCTACAAAATACGTGCCATCTACAAAGCAGGAATTGCTTTGAGGATGGAAGTGTACACGCAGTACCTATATACATTTTATATCGGTACTACGTGTATGCGGGGCTTGTTTTAAGTGAAAGTAACCTCGGAATGGACGTGAGTAACCAGGCATTCTGCAATGGGTTTCTGAATCTCAACAGAGCTATCACCTTTCAACTTCCGGGCTAAAATTGTTTGCAATGGGATCAGTATAAGATAATAATAGATTAGGTTGCAAACATTTTTCTTCCATAAAAACACTGCCGGACAGTGGAAGTTGGATTGTATATACATACAATACATACATACAAATAAACAACACTGCTGATGATGCTGAAGCACCCGGGCAGGAAAATAAACTTATTAATACCAAATTCAGGTATGAAAATAGCATAACTGGCATCCTAAATATGGTATTAGTGAGGCTGACATAAGAGGTAAAATACCAAAAATAATACACTACCGATGATAAGTTTAAGGCACCCCAAAAAAACCATGCAAAAAAGTTTTGTTCAATTTTCAATCTCCAAAGATTATTTGAATGGTATGAATGGTATAGCATAAGGGAAGGTCCATTAATTATGTCACGCAAATTTGGCCCATTTTCAACCCCCCTCCCCCATTTGTCACATTTTTTTATATGGACCTTAATTGTTTTTGTAAGGCTCATCACAGTTTCCGAAAACCCCTGCCCCCCTTAAAGTGTGACATAATTAATGGAGGATCCCTAAGTGTTCGACTACTACTTTTATTTCAAAATTTGGCCAACCCAATTCTGAGAAAATCAGTCACGATTCTTCAGAGTAAATTTAGAAAAATATTGTAACTTTGGGTGAACTTTTAGCACACAAAATTTGAAAATTATAGGGTTAAATACCCCATTTCCGGCCTATTAAGCATAACACGCACTTAGTCTTTCTTAATCTAGATCAGTTTTGCACCAAACGGAATGTTATTATTACTGATGGCTTCCAAATTTATTTGCCTTTCCGTACGTACCATAAAATTTGAAAACAAGAAACCAATCATTGAGATATTGTCAAAAGTCCAACACTGCTTCTTGACGCATAACTTGGCCTACGGATTTTAAACTCGGCCTAACGCATTGAAACGCAATTGAAACGCCAATGAATTCACTTCGGCCTATCGTATGAAGATAAAAATTTATTCGGTCGGAGCGCTTCTTTTGTTTTTGGGAATAATGGGTGCAAACTTTCATACCACGCGTTCTCATTGACTTCGTTCGGTAGCTTATTAACTAAAGTATCGTACCAAACGCATAATTGACTTGTTAACTCTGAAATCATGGATTTATTTGAAGTTTTCTGCTCGATAGGCCCAAAATGGGCGATTAGGCCGAAGTAGTGCTCTACCCTATTGAAAAATTTGCCTACGAGAAAAGTTCCATTCAATACCTTTCAAATAACCTAAAGAGAACGAAAATTGGACGTAACATGACAGAGATATGAACATAACAAATTTGTCATGTTTTTTTGGGGGTGTGCTAAAACTTATGCTCGGGAGTGTACCTCAAAAGTATTCTACGAATAACGAACTAATAAATAATTTTGTTATTACAATAACAAACGGGTAACAGACGCTTTTTTAGATGCCATAATACCGTAGTTTGTTATTTTGAAGGTATTCTAATACCAATTCAATAACTCTTCCAGGTGTTATTGTCTAAAAACTGAAAGATCGCATTTTGTTATTTTGGTATTCATTTGATATTTAACAAAATATTTCGATAACTGAATAATATCAAAACAAGGTTTTATACCACAAGGATACCAGATTTCTGTATGCTTCTGGTTTAAAACTTTGTTTTGATATTATTCAGTTATCGAATATTTTTTTAAATATCAAATGAATACCAAAATCACAAATTGTGATCTCTCAGTTTTTCGACTATAATACCTAAAATAGTTATGAATTGGTAGTAAAAGACCTCCAAAATAACAAACTAAGGTATTCTGGTATCTAAAAAAGCGTCTGTTATTGGTCTGTTATTGTAATAACTAAATTATTTATTAGTTCGTTATTCGTAGAACACTTTTGAGGTATTATTTTTGGTATTTTACCTCTTATGTCAGCCTCACTTAAACCATTTTTAGGTTGCCAGTTATGCTATGTTCATACCTGAATTTGGTATTAATAGGTTTCTTTTTTCCTGCTCGGGTACTGCTTTCTCTCTGAGATGACTAAGTTGGTCATGACGAGAGGAGCAACACAAAAGGGTATTAAACATGGTTATTTCATTGCAATTCTTATTATGCTATGCACTTCTCATAATAACTGTAGGATCGTTTAATTATATCTTGATATTTATTTTATTAATGCGTACAATAAGTACTGCTAATTGTATTATTCAAATTATTGGAAAGTATCGTTGGGAGGAGATTCTCATTTTACCGTAGATTTCGCGTAAGTGAGTTCATTTGGGTTACTTAAATTGATGTTGCTACTAAGTGAAGACAAGACAAGACAAGGCTAGATCTTTGAAGATATGGTGGATAACTTACATGTATGTTACATGCATACGTTACAAAATTTAGATGAAATTCGATTTCAATTTTATTGTTTGTCCTGTTAGTTATTCATCACACTTTTTACATTACTGTAATAAAAGAAAATATCAAGTATCATTCGAGTTAAAAATGCGTATTTTTTAGAAAACTCTAACTTTGACATTCCAGTGTTACATCCACCTGCCATTGTGAGCTGTGGAGACATAGAGCTGCATCTTATTACATGTACAATATTTATTATTTTAATTGCAGAATATCAACTATTTTAGTATGTTCATTATATAACATTTTAATGTTCTGATATATTTCATTTCTCCATTACATATATTTTCTTTATCAGGGTATCATTTCACCTGGAACTGGACGATGAAGTGGTTTCAGTGAGTTTGACGTGCCCTTTTTAACAAACCATGTAGGAAACTTAAATAGTAATGAGAATTGTATTATTCGATTTGTTGGATCGTATCGTTGGAAGAAATCCCCGTGGATTTTGCGTAAGTGTCTCTGTTTACGCGTCTGCCTCTCAGTTTTGGCCCTTCACTCACCGATATTGTGACAAGATCTTCGAAGGGATGGTGGCTAGCTTACATACAGTGGATAGACAAAATGATTGAGACAGGAAAAATTTTGCCTAAACTCAAATGATAATCAAAAATTTTCGAAAAATTGTTCAAATGTATATGATTCCTATTTAATTCGACAGAAAATTTATCGAAGTGAATATATTGGATAGATGTTCTGGTTTATTCGGGGGCATGTTCAAAAATGATTTTTTTTATCGCTTTATATTTTCTTGGGTGTGATTTTTTTTTGTATTTATTCCTGATACAAGAATGAATTTTGAAATCACTGCATTAAAAAAAATCCAAAATCGGTTAAAAAACAACAGAGATCTAGCCATTTCCGTGAAATCAGTTCCGGTAATGCGAACAGTAATGTTAATCTCTTGAATAACGTCGACACAGGTATCGATCCTCATGATTTTGCAGCTCGATGTCTCCAGAAGCATTTCCAGAATCACGAGCTGCGATGGTCATCTTGGAGCAGGTTCTGGGTCCTCCAGGGAAGTGGCCAATTGGAGCAATGACCGGAACCCTATCAATATGGGTGTCAAACTTCATAGTTTTGCTTGTCTATGGTAATGGAAGTTCTATGAGATCCATGACTTGCTCTGGTTATCTTGGAGTAGGTTCTACGTGCCCCGTGGGATGTGGTCAATTAATGCCATGACCGGAAACATGTCAATATGGGTGTCAAACTTCATGATTTTGAAAACCTATGGCAATAGAATGTTGATCAGATCTTTATCTTGTTCTGGTTACCCTGGAGCAGGACTGACCCGGAAAAAATAACCATACAATTACCATAAAATAAAATACAATTACAAGTAAATCTATTGCCAACAATCGATCTTTTTGTGCGTATATAGTACACGAAATTTGAACATATTGTTATTACAATATATGTACAATACGTCCCAAATAGTAAGAGTTTTCAACAAAAGAACAACAATACAATTAATGGTAAATGGTTCAAGTTTGTTTTGGAAAAAGTGATTTTTCGCTACAGTGTGGGGCTAGGTGAGAGGCGAGTGGCAGGAGGGAGTCCCTCCTGCGCTCGAGGCTGGCGGACGTCGTTCTTCGATGAAAAGGTCTTCAGCGCCGGCGCCGGTGGTGTAGTGGTAAGCGTGACTGCTTTCTCACCCCAATGGGTCTGGGTTCAATCCCAGTCGAGGTCGGTGAGATTTTTCTGAGGCATAAAAATCTCTGGTCACGTCTTCCTTCGGAAGGGAAGTAAAACCGTTGGTCCCGGCTCATGTGTGTTGATGAATGGGTGCGATATCCTACGCAGGTGTGGAAGCTGCCTTCCTGCACATTCGGTTGCCGTCAATGGATGGCAATCGATGTCCGTCGGTGATTGGCACTAGATTGCGGAACAGAGACCGACGTTAAATAAAGGAAAGAAGATAAGGTCTTCAGCAAAGCACTGAGGCGGTAGCGAATATCCCTTGATCTGACGGGGGAAGAACTGATAGCATCGCTGACAAGGGCGTGCGATACAACCATGCCTAGGAGAGCCTATCCTAGGCATGGCCATAGACCGGTGTACTGGTGGAGCGAGTCGATTGCTATCCTCAGGGCGTCTTGCCTCCACGCGAGAAGGAGGATGTAACGGGCGCGTACGGCCGAATCTCGAGAGGAACGCCGCGTCGCTCTTCGAGCGGCTAAGGTGGCCCTCAACAAAGAGATCACCAGACGCAAGCGTGCGTGCTTCGACAGCTTATGCCAAAGCGCTAACACGAACCCCTGGGGGGATGCCTACAAAGTGGTCATGGCCAAGACCCGTGGCGTGGCGGCACCCCCGGAGAGATCGCTGGCGATGCTAACGCAAATCGTGCAGTTCTTGTTTCCACGTAGGGACGTTGACTCCTAACCGCGGGGTATCCCAGCCGCGGAACAGGGAGAAGTGTCTAGAGTGACTAACAGTTAACTGACCGACATTGCCAAGTCGCTGGTGGTGGACAAGGCCCCGGGCCCGGATGGGATCCCGGTTGTGGCTCTGAGGGCGGCCGTCGCGGAAAATCCAGACATGTTCAGGTCTGTATTTCAGACCTGTCTGGACGTAGGGATCTTCCCAGATGCATGGAAGCGGCAGAGGCTGGTGCTTCTCCTGAAGTCAGGAAAACCGAGGGGCAATTCACTGCTCTCAAAAATGAATCGAAAATACGTGAATGAAAAAAATACACAAAAATTCATCATAACTCGTCATTACTCAAAAAAATGCAAAAAAAATACAAAATTCGGAAAAAAAATACACAAATATTCGACGAATAATAAAAATACACGATAATTCGTCATTTGCACGAAAAATTTGAAATATGTACAATCAAAATGCTGAATTCGGACAAAATGCGTAAATTTATTATTTTATATTTTAATCCGAGCTCGAATCACAAAACAATGCATTAATGAGTAGGATTTCACCCATTTTTAAGAAAAGTGCCTTAAATCGTTTATTAAATAAAAAAACATTAATGAGTAGTTGTGACCCAAAAATAAGTAACGAAGGCAGACTTGGTAACAGATGCTTATTTATGCGTAATGAGCGAGGTAAGAGACTGTTCATGAACTACGGGGGGAGGGGTTAGTTGGCAATTATCCACGGCCCATACACATTTTTAAAGTTATGTATGGACAATTGTCAACGTAGGTGGGTGGGGTGGCTCAAGAATCCCAAAAATCTGTCTACGTAACTAATGTCAAGCCCCTAATGAGTTTATGAGTTAAGCCTCTTTTCTTTAAATTGGGTGAAATTCTACTCATCAGTGTGTATTTCAAAGTTAGCGTGTGCTGTGCATTTGTCAAACAAAACGTCAACATTGTGAGTTTGATCCGTTTGATTATCGGTTCGAGTGGTAAACATAAACACTGAATTGACAGAATACACTTATAACTGATTTTCAATACATTAATGCATAAAAATACACTTTTATTTTTCTAATACACAGAAAATTAAATATATTCAAAAAGTGCAAAATAATACTTTAATTCGCAAAATGCACGTTTATTCGATAAAAAATACTTCAATACGTTCATCAATACGTTGGCCTGAATCGAAAATACACAAGTGAATCGCCCCTCGAGGAAAACCCCCTGGGGACCCGTCAGCATACAGGCGTGTTCAACAGTGCGTGCTGGGGGGTGATAGCCCGCTCGCTACACCAACTCCGAATTCCCGATGGGCTGTACAAGATTCTGGAAAGCTACTTCCAGAATTGTGTGTTGAAGTACGCACAGAAGATGGCGAAAAATGCATTAGAGTCACCCCATGAGTGCCACAAGGTTCTATCCTGGGCCCGGTGTTATGGAACGTCATGTACGTTATGTATCCTCAGATACGGGGGCCATGCGTGGGTTGCGTTACTGGACACTGACTGTCACAGGCGGAAATTAGAGAGTACACACAGGCTAATGTGCTTGAGGGTGGCCAATGCATACCGCACCATCTCGAGGGAGGCCACCTGTGTCATACCAGGAATGATGCAAATCGGCCGCATCTTCAAGGAGGATGTGGAGTGCTATGACACGAGGACCATTCGAGGGGTGCGCAACAACGCGCGCGCGGTATCGATTGCGAGGTGGCAGTCGGAGTGGGAAAACTCCACAAAAGGAAGGTGGACCTACCGCTTAATATCTTCCGTTTCAAGCTGGGTCAACAGGCGCCATGGGGAAGTAAACTTCCACCTGACACAGTTCCTGTCAGGCCATGGTTGCTTTAGGAGTTACTTGCATAGGTTCGGACATGCAAGTACTCCCACCTGCTCCGCGTGCGCTGGTGTCGAAGAGACGGTGAAACACGTTGTGGTCGCCTGTCCACGCTTCGAGCCAATAACGAGCGCTATGCTAGCGACATGCGGAGCGGATACCAGTCCGGATAACACCGTCCCTAGGGTGTGTGGTACCACCGAGATCTGGAGCGCGGTGGTGACTGCGGTCACCCACATAGTTTCGGAACTTCAACGAGTGTGGCGTGCCGAGCAGCAGTTGCCTACTCCCCGACTAGAGTGTTAGAGTATGGCTAGAGGAGCGCTATAGCGCACAGGCCCCTCCTACGAAGTAATGCCTTCGGGCGGTTCCGGGGAGGTCAAGGGCCAAGCGCGCAGGTTGGGGTTTAGTGGGTCGGGAGTGCAATTCTCCCATCCCCACAACCTGAGTTACTTTTTCAGGTGTCTGTGAGCAGATTCCCCCCTGTATAAAAAAAGATGCAGTAGTGCCAATAGCGAACTGTGGCGAGTTCAAAACTCAGTCATATAAAATAGTCGATTCATCTCACTCAGTAGTACTAGTAGTAGTAAGTAGTAGTAGTAGTAGTAGTTGTAGTAGTAGTAGTAGTAGTAGTAGTAGTAGTAGTAGTAGTAGTAGTAGTAGTAGTAGTAGTAGTAGTAGTAGTAGTAGTAGTAGTAGTAGTAGTAGTAGTAGTAGTAGTAGTAGTAGTAGTAGTAGTAGTAGTAGTAGTAGTAGTAGTAGTAGTAGTAGTAGTAGTAGTAGTAGTAGTAGTAGTAGTAGTAGTAGTAGTAGTAGTAGTAGTAGTAGTAATAGTAGTAGTAGTAGTAGTAGTAGTTTCAATTTTATCCTCATAAAGAGCAGTTTAGGGGCAAAATTTAATTTTACTTGAATTATAATTAGACTATTTGGGGGAGTTTTAGTTAAATTAATTTGTTTATGATTACCCTGATTATTGTGTTCTATATATATTTTGTGAGTCTTGTTTTTCAAATTTTTCAAATTATTTTTTTTTATTGAACCAAACCGGTATTTTGGAGCAATAACTACGTCGTCTTCTTCTAAAAGGAATGTCCTCTTGTATTATTTCCAATAAAATTTTATAAAAGACGCCTTCTGCACAATCAACATTTTCATGATTACTCACAATTGGTTGCCAATGGTTTCCACTCAATTTATACTTAATATTGTCATAATTAGCATTCTCGTAGTCACAGTCGATTCATGCACAAATATAGAATACTCAATTGATGTACGAATCGCTTTATTTTTTTTTACTGGAGAAACAGATTCGCTTACACAAAAACCTTCATGCGTATTTGTTAGTTAAAAATATTCGAAGCGATTCTGCTAATTTTTTAAATGATTTATGTGATTTATGCCTAAGAATGCAATTTTCTCAAAAATAAACTGCATTGTCTCATTTCACCAACGACTAAGAGCAGAACACTCTCATTTTCTAAATCAGGAATTTAATCAGCATTGCATTTTTTGAAATCGCCATATATATGAATTTTAAATTCAGGAAGAAATTGAGAAACTATTGTTTCGACTATTTGGTTGAATATTTCATAAGAAGTCTTACAAGCATGATCTGGTGGAAAATACACTGTGGCGAAAATATGAGCTTTGCCAACAATATTTGATTTCACCCACGCGTTCTCAATTTCTTTAGAATTAGATGGGACAGTGACTTCCGAATTAAAATTTGATTAAATTACGATAAAAACTCCACCATTTGACATTTTTTGAGTTAAAACTAAATCACGGTCATCTATGAAAACATTATAATCACTACCGAAAATTTTCTCAATTTTAATGGAATCATTCCAATTTGTTTCAGTTCCCATTATAACTAAAAAAAAAAGAGCTCAATATATTCTTAAAAAATCCATTTATTTTTGATGCGCTCTACATGCGATTGAAATTCTGACTGACTAAAAGTAAATTGGTACTCGCAAAAAGACCTGTAATTCGTGATTCAATAAGTTTAAAAGTCCAATAATGGTTGATTTACAGTACTTTTATGAAAACTTTAAACTTAGAGCATTAGATGGTTACATTTCTCCAGTTCGAACGAAACCTCGAACCTTCCTCATCAGCGCTTGCACAGTAGAAACGGTAATGGAATCAGCGCATTTCTTTCATTTTGCCCATATTTGCTAGATGTCCTTAACTGCCCTGCCGCTTCGTCACTGTTGCTGCTTTGAAATTGCCCAGTATTTTTCGATTGGTCGAAAGTCTGGGCAATTCGGAGGATTCATTAGGTTGGGGACAAAATCGATCTTGTTGGCAGCATACCACTCCAGAACCACCTTGAAATAGTGGCAGCTGGCCAAATCGGCCCAAAAGATGACTTTACTCCTATGCTTGCGGATGAACGGCAATACACACTTTTTCAGGCATTCTTCGATGTAAACTTGGGATGTCATCGTCGAGGCTGTGACGAATGGTTCCGTTTTCAGGCCACAACTGCAAATCGCTTGCCAAATCATGGTCTTCTTCGCAAACTTGTCGGCAAACACGAACATGAATCTTTCCGGCACATCCCCACGTCCAGTAGCGATGTAAAACTTTTGTCCGGGAAGCTGCCTAAAATTTGACGTATGTTTCGTCATCGATCACAGTGCAGCCCTTGTGTTTCGTCAAAACACGGTCGCACAAGAGCCTTGCACGTTTTTTGGCCACGGAATTCTGCTTCATGTGCCGGTTCGGATGTTTACTGGCTTTGTACGACTTGTATACTTCCCTGGCAAGGATGTTCCGCACCGTTTGAAAGTTGGCGTTGTACCTTCTGGCCACATCTCGGATCGAAAGACCGGGGTTTGCTTTAATGTACCTCAACACCTTGCTGCGCAGCTGACGATCCTTGGTTCCAGTTTTCTCGTAGGTCCACTTATTCCTTTCCACAATCAGGGTTTCCTTGTAGGTTTTGAGCAGTCGACAAATTGTTGTTTTCGGCATCTTCAGCACTTTACCCAGCTTGGAACCGGACCACTCCGGATTTTCCAGGTGTTTGTGCACAATATTTTTTCTTCTTTCGAGTTCCATTTGACGGTATTTCTGAACGCGATCGGCTCCCGCGTAAACAATAACCATAAGAAGCGCCTAACCACCAATTAGGGATATCATCCCAACTTTATGTGATATGGTCGTACTATCTATGATATCGTTAGTGTATGGTACCCGTTTATTAGAGTACTTTGATCAAACTTGCACCAGTTGTTCGATTCCCCGCACTAGAAGCATAGAGGTAACTCTAAGACCAGAAGGTCCTTAAGAAACGTGCTCAACTGTTTGGCTCAGCTCTGGTACTCTCTTCGGTCCCAAGCTAATCGATGCACCCCTCGAGACATGGGAAAATCCACGAACATCTCATTTTATCTGTCAAACTTTCATGGTGAATCAAAACAAACAAAGTGTAGAACTAGAATTTCTACTAGAATGGGGTACGCTTATACATGTAATTCGAACTAATAGGCTAATCAAGTAGTGAGCCTATTTAAAATCGTTAGTTTCCACCGGTTGCTAGAAGTGTGCTAGCGGCACGCTAGGGGTGTCCAATTTACTTTTAGTCAGCCTTTACACCACAATTTCAGTCAAATGTGTTTATTAGGGAATTTTCGGAAGATCATCAGATTCAACAATATTATTTGAAACTATGGATTCAGTATCAGCCGCATCCGGTTTGTCATGGTCTGGCTCTGAAAAGTGCGTCAAGTTGGTTGAAAACACGGAAGTTCACAGGAACAAGATGAACAATGCAGAGCTAAAGAACTTCTCAGGGCGGTGCTATGTGGAGTGTGATAAGAGTTTGCCTGAAAAAAATCATTATCCGGGTGAGGATTTACAATTTCATCACGTTAAACCGTGATACCACACTGGTATTGGACTGGAGGCCAAGGGAAAAACACCTTTGCCCCAGCGAGAAGATCCTTATCCGAAGGAAGAATGCAAGTGACTGCTTGATGGCCAATACGGTTGTTGTTCAATATTGTCAAGTTCCCAGGCAAGATGACAGATAACCTTATTTTCAAGAACCCACTTGGAAATAGTAGACTTCGCCACACGACGTAAACAAAAGAATTGTCCTTCACCGCCGCAACGGTATTTCTCTATGGAAAACCAACTTTTTGTTTCACCATGTGTGGATGCCAAACAATAGACAAGAATGCCATATGAAAAGAGCCAATTTATGATTTTCGTGGTGAAGTGAAATAAATCCATACAAATTGAACCGAGTTTCATCTTCTAATATCATCGAATGGCAATAAAATACTTTAATTTCTTCAGTTATTTTTTGCTCTTGAATTTTATTATCCTACAGATTATTGCTTTCGGTTGTGCTGGGCACGTAAAATAAAAAAAAATCTTTCCCGTGTTTCACTTACAGGGTAAGTAAAGTAAACTACTGAAATTGAAAA
The DNA here is from genome assembly GCF_037179485.1 of Ochlerotatus camptorhynchus. Lineage (NCBI taxonomy): Eukaryota > Metazoa > Arthropoda > Insecta > Diptera > Culicidae > Ochlerotatus > Ochlerotatus camptorhynchus. Next base: position 231,921 of record NW_027040612.1, on the reverse strand, counting down.
TTAGTCAAATTGCAAGATATATTACATATTTAGCTTAAATGCAAAAGACATACATAGTTCACCACTGTACTCTTTTACACTAGTTCCTCAAATTGTACATTTTGCAGTACTAGCTGCGTAAACAGTATTTTCAAAGAGGTAGCACTAAGACTAGAAGGTCCCGAAGAAACGTGCTCAACTTTTTGGCTCAGCTCTGGTACTCTCTTCGGTCCCAAGCTAATCGATGCACCCCTCGAAACATAGGAAAATCCACGAACCCCTGATTGTATCTGTCAAACTCTAACAGCGAATCAAAACAAACATAGTGTAGTACTAGAATTTCGACTAGAATGGGGTCCGTTAATCGTTTTGCTTGGGACCAATCCAGCTTACCATGCTCGGTAATGGCGGCCTGTTTGTATGAATAAATGTATCCTTCACTGTGCTTTTTGACACTATCTGGATGTTCGAATTTCAACCCCTTCCCTTTCCCTCTCCCAGGAACAGAAGAAAATGGAACAACATACGCCCTCCAGTTAGTGTCAAAAAGCACAGTGAAGGATACATTTATTCATACAAACAGGCCGCCATTACCGAGCATGGAAAGCTGGATAGGCTAGTCAAGTAGTGAGCCAATTTAAAATAGTTAGATTCCACCGGTTGGTATATCCCCCACTCCGACTCACCTTAATCCGACATCACGGTCTCTTATGGAGCTTTTTTTACATTGGTTTCATTGATTTGTATGGACTTGACAGTCAGATTATCAAATTTGTCGGATATGGGGGGGATACTGTAATAAGTACGCTCTTACTAACTGCAAACCCATTCATGTTTTGTTCATCATCGACGATAATAGTAATAGCGTCAAAATCACCGATAGTGGTTTAGCGGGATACTCAATTCTCATTTGTTTCGATTAATTGGATGACAATCACATATTTTCGTTTTACAAATCAAATTTTGAAACTTTTGTTTCTGTTCTGCTCAAAGACACACGAAACTACAAAAAAAAGTGGCATAAACTGATTATGAACTGTGCATACGACTGAAAATCAAAACGACATTCCCGCATAAACGCGAATCATAACTTGACCTTCCCGAAGATGGTTAAAAATGGGTTGTTAAGAATCATTACCATTCAAAACAGTTGTTTTCTCCATACATTTTCGGAAAGAGAACTATATTAGAACCTTTTTACTTATGGTTTGAGAACCTTAATGGTAATGGCTATAATAGTCAGTTAGATCCATGGATGGTTTTGTATTATCGGTCAACTTTACGTGAAATATATCGCGAATTGGTAATCTTTAATTTACAGACACCCAATTTGCGATATATTCCAGAAAAGTTGATCGATATAAAGCTTCGCATTTATACGGGTTTCTCGCTGGCATCACTGGACTTCCTATGTCACTAATGTTAATTTTGACGCCGGACGCGCGTTCCGGTTTGGTGGGTGCGCGACAATGAGATGAATTTTAAACTTGGATTTTATTTATTGCACATCATTTCCGCATTTACCCTATTCAGATAACCCTTCTGAAACTTGTGAGTTTGACAGAACCACCAGCACCAAATTGTCGGGGTACACCCAATATACTGGAGTTGTCAAGTTGCTCCCGGGTTGAATAATGTCAAAAAACTCGCCAATCGCATTTAGCTTTTTATGGTTAGCTGTTTATGCGAATATTCGCATCCGTTTGGGACTTAATTGAATCGATCCACTGTTCTTGTTGGCAAAGAACCTTACGTGTGTCGATTCCCGTTTTGAGATGATGATGGCAGTCCGCACAAAGTGGAATCATGTATGATGATATAACGAGCTCTTGATAACGTTGAACTCCAACTCATGCCACATGATAATATTCACTACAAAATTCACACGTCGACTTATCACTAAAATGCATTCTGATGACTAAGACTTGATCGGGTCTCGCGCGCGACTTATAAAAGGTATATAATTATAAAATTAATTGCGGAGCGTATTTGAAATGAGTGCACACCCGATAACGGTTGACGAAGAAGTCCCTGCTTTGATAAACATTGACACTACTTATTGACGACACATCTCGTTGGCCACCCTTCCTTAATGGTACGGTCTATTTTATTCTTTTACTTAGCTATTTTTTACGGACAAAGAGTACATTCAACCATCAAAGCAAACAGATAGCTGAAATTTGCTAAAGTATAAGAGAAATGTTCATCGTGTGTGATAATGAACCGGTTTCTGTTGAATTTTTCTAGTAGAAACACTTAATCTACTCGGTCGTAAGCGGTAGGCAAATAAATTAAAACGTGGGACACCACGTTTCGTTACTACTCTTAAATGTGAACGACCGGTTTCGTTTGAAGCGATGATTATTCATAACAGCTTTAACTTATATTTTGACTTTCTGTCAGCGTTGTTAGTTACTGCATTTTACGATTGCGCACTTGCTTTTAATCTGCTAAATTTCTTTCAGCCAAATTGCGGAACATTCAGTGTCAAAGTTTAAAGAACGGGCATTAAAAATTCACAGCTAATGCTGCACTCACCTATTCCAAATATAACGTTCCACATTAGATTCATGGGACTGAAGAAATATAATTTTCCAACCACAATCCTTCACAAATTTGCTACCGCCTTCGCTTCCTGCCATTTGTTTCAGTTAGGACGACTTGAACACATTTAATCTCGAACCCACAGACCCACATCTCTGACTTTTATCGCCAATTGTTGAACTTCAGCTCGTTTTGGGTTTCTCCAACGGGGGAGCATCGCGCGTTAAAGCCAACTGACAGTCATCATCCAAAGTCGAAAGTTAACCTATAATGACACTCCGCCCGCCTGCGTTCGCTCTGGAAAACCCAATTCATACCAAATCACAACCGGATCCGTTTATGCTCGTTTCCGAATCCATCGCCCATTCCGTGCAGCAGTGCCGGTAGAGGGGGGGGGGAGCCAGTAAACGGCACTAGTGAACTAGTTTGGGATGAAGCACCCCCAAAGCGTGTCAAATGGCATCATTCCGAGAAAAACTGCCTCAAATAAATCGTCCCGGTGACGGAGTGGCAAAGTGAAAATGACTTCGTAGAACCCGGATTGAACAAAAGCTACCCCGAGCACGACGGAGTGAATAGAATAGGAAAACCAGCAACTGGGCTCGGACGGGCAGCGGAGAAGCGATTCGGTTTCGCTTACTTCCTCCCAAGCCAACCGCATAATAGTTCAACACTTCATCCCTCCCAGGGGAGGGCGAGAAGGTGACAGCGCTGCTGATTGGGGGGCTGGAAACCAAAATTCGAAATGAGTTGGCCTGAAAATTCGGAGAAAATGAATCGTAGCTGGTTCGGTAGGTCGGTCGGTTGGTCGTTTGGTGGTGTTGCTGCGAACGGTTGCCCTGTTATGGCAGGGATTAGACCTCGGTATTATAGGAGAGAACTGTACACAGGGAAATACATCCACTAAATTATAATAGCTGATGAAAAAAGTTTTCGCACAACTTTTCGGAAAACGATGCTGTTGTTACGGGTCGAGAGAATGGGGAAACTTGTTTGCCTCGGGCCAGCATGGAATGAATTGTATTCCGGAGGTTGAGGATATTTATGCATAGGCTTTTGCAGCGCACACAAAATGGCCATCGCATGTAAATGAGTTGATTTGGTGTGAAGGAAGAAAGTTTCGCCCAGCGCGGATGTAAGGGATATTTGAAAAATTTGGGGAAAACGGTTGAGACGAAATTGATAAATTGCTCTATTTTGGTGAATGCTTGATGAAGTTGTGATACTCGTAGGCTTTGGAAAGATTTTAAGTGTCAGAGGTTTCTTAAAGTCCTTGAAAGTTTGTCAGGAGTTTGTTAGATGCTATTCAAGAGATTTACTTGATTCCATCGTTCTTTCATGGCTTTCTGAAAAGGCTCATCAAATTATGATACTTATTTTATGCAATCGTAGGACTTTAGAGGTGTCTGGAGTTATGACCATAATTCTGGTCTTCACAAGTTTCGAACCACGCTCTTCTTCACAGTTGACAAATGGTCGCAAGGAGGTTTTGCCAGTAGCGTAATTGGTGCAATGTTATCGAGACAAATGTAGGGAACCAGATCGTACCAATTAGCACAATGAGGGAGTGAGGCTCCCAGGCATCTGTTTACTATATGATGTTTTTTGTTTTAATTAATGTATTAGTCAAGGCTCAATTGAATTAATTTTACAGAGCCGAAAATTCTTGTTCACTATTCAATACAAATTAAAACTATAGTCAAAGAGTATAACACAATAAACACTTTATTTTTCACTATCCAATATACCTCCCCCTATGTTAGTATCGCCAACGGGAGGCAAAGCGCTTCCATTGCAGCAATGGACGCAAAATGTGGTCAGGACTCACACACTCATCACGAAACGGGTACTTTATAAAGTAGACGACGCATCGACCGAAAGAGCTGCTGATGAAGAACAATGAGGAGTACCAGATAATGGTTGCTGCCGAGTAAACAGACGATCGCGTTGCACACATCAAGAGTGGCCTGCTTCTGTTGACAGCCAAGTGATGTACTATATGATGAACGAGCTGATGATACACGGTTGATTAAGCTAACTCAAATTTCAGTTTCGTTCACTCAAAATCGCAAAAAAAAAATGTGGTTACTCATAGACTGAGTAAAATTCTTTACGATTTTCCAGAAAAAAAAAAACTTTTGAATATGAAGAAAATTGAGACACATTTGACTATTGGTATACCCCTAGACTTAGTACAATTTTTGTCGAATTTCCTTGTATTCGAGTAGATTTTTAAGGAAAAGCGAGGAAAATTGTTCTCACTCTATGATTGACCTACGTTTTTGCAATTTTTCCGGAGACACGATTTTCTGCCAACAAGCGTGTCTTTGCGTGGGAAAAAGTAACTCGTGTATTCTATAAATATTACGAGAGATGCTTCAAAGTTTTACGAAAGGTTTAAAACAAAGCTTATCTAAAAAATAAATTTCGTATTCCCATAGATACAAACAAGCTTAAGCAATGTGCACACGACTTTTCATAGATTGCAATTTATGTAACAGAATTCTATTTTCATGTGTAACAATCAGGGGTGGTATATTTAGCATTCAAGTGAACAGCGGAGATAGAGAATAGGAAAATATCGCAGCCCATTACTTTTTTTTGTCATCATTATCGAGATTTTCTGTGGCAGGCTTCAACTTCAACTCGCTTCAACTAATAGGCAGCAATATGTAGCTATCGAGGATTCAAGAAGCTCTTTGCGAACGTTTAATATTGGTGTCCCTCAAGGCAGTAATATTGGCCCTCTTTTATTCCTTATTTACATAAACGATCTTGGGAATCTGTCTCTTAAGGGAATACCAAGGCTATTCGCTGATGATACAGCAATCTTCTACCCAAGTTAAGATACTTCTTCCATTATAAATGATGATTTGCGAATTCACATGAGGTTTATTGATTCAAATTTATTATCTTTAAATTTGACAAAGACTAAATACATGTTATTCCATTCCCCACGGAAAAAAAATCCTCCACACTCGAATCCGTCTGTTGGACAGACAATTGTCGAAAAAGTGTTCAAACTCAAATATCTTAGTCTAGTTTTAGATCCTGTGCTTTCTTGGGGAAGTCATATTGAACAGATTCAAAGAAAAGTTTCATCACTTTGTGGTTTAATGTACCGAGTTAGACATTTTGTTCCTCGTGGTGCACTCCTTAAATTTTATTTTGGGTGCGTACACTCGCATCTGCAGTATCTGATCATTGTATGGGCCATGCCTGCAAATATAAACTTAAAAAACTGCAAATTTTGCAAAACAGATGTTTAAAAATTGTGTATTCACTATCACTGTTACATTCTACACTTCTTCTATAAACTAACGTCATGCGAAACGCTTTACCAATACGAGGGTTGTGTGAACTACAAACATGTTTATTTATTTATGATATAATAAAAAATCCAAACATGCATCATAATTTGATTTTACCTATTAATTCTCATGGTCACAACACGAGATATGCAAATAACTTAGTGAGAACTAGATGTTTCAGTAGTATTGGTCAAACGCGAATATCTTTTTACGGCCCTTCTGTATATAACACACTGCCAGAGCGATTCAAATTGATCAACAACAGAACAGTACTACAGATCTAAAATCAATGTATTATTAATCTAAATCTGTATCGACCGCAAAAAAAAATCAATTACACTCTATAAATGTTATTGAACACATTATTTTAAATATTGTTAAATAGCAAATGTAACCATCTATAAAAAAAGTTTTTTATTTTCGTTTTTCTGGGATCCCTTTAAAGGAACATAGTTCCACTGGGCTTCCTTTCTTTATTTAGTTTTTGTTTAGTGTTCATCACTTTCGTGCACACACCAATGAAGCATATGTTTATTTGATTGTATTATATTTTTTGTATACCTTACTTTAAGTTTGAGATGAGTCTACTACCAGAGAGCTCAAAAGAGCTTTTTGGTGTGGGGGTTAGTGGTAGGCCATAAAAAGAAAAAGAAAAAAATGCAGTAAATAGCCATAAATCATCTAGTCGCGTCGGGCTCTCTTGTCGTGTGGATCAATTTGCTTTTTGTTAAAGGAAGTGTTACGACTACCTAAAGCTAGCACAGATTTAAAGATTACCTGCAAATGTTCTACCTTGTTCGATTCTCATTCCTCTTCGTTGTTTGAACCCTACCCGAGGTAATCCTACTTGGATATCGATTTGGATAATTCCTCTTCGATCTTCACATTCATATCGTAGTATGCTTGGAAGTCGAGTGGGAGAAACTTTCGTCTGCCATGGTGCCTAAAAGAAAAATGCAATCTCTTGTTCCCCCTTCTGTGAAATTTTTTTGAGCAATCAATTTGATATGCTTACGGCTGATGAGAATGATGCATCATTCAGGCAAAATTCCATTAAACATTCCCGGCTTAATGTTAAAGGAAAAGGTCCCCCCTATTGTCATAACCACTTCAGATGTCCATGCTCTTTGCATGGAACTTTTGAACTTCGTTAAATTCAAGTTTCCACTTCAAATTGGCCGTTGGGGTGAATACCGTGAATTGGGCGAAACCTTGGACGGATTCAGACGTTTTCTCAAGTACCTTACAGAGAAGCAACACAATTTTTTTTTCACTTACGTCACCAAAACTGCACGGTCTCTTCAAACTTGTCTTGAAAGGTCTTCCCCTGGATCAGATCAAAGATGAATTGACAAAATTACTTGGATTTGAGCCAGTCCTAGTAATCGAAATGAAAATGCAATCCCGTCCTGGCAATTCGCGCACCGAGATTTCTATTTTTTTTTCTATTTAGATTACTTCAAGTCTAACATATTTTTTTTTTCTTTATTTGAAACCATCCGTTTTTTAAACTGTGGGAGTTTCTGCCGAATGAAAATGTTAACAACTTATGTTTGTAACTGCCTATTTGAAATTCCAATGCGTAGGTCAGAAAAAAAGAATTTCTTAAGGGTGACACTTTTACACGACATAGTGTAGCCGTTCGAAAAATTATTCAAGGTTTTAATAAAACTCAGTGGTTTAAGCGCCACTCTCGATTAAGAGAAACCACTGGTCACGTTTGTAATTTTGCCCGATAGATAGAGACTTTTCTTTTGGGGACCTCTAGAAAGGTCGTTGGAATCTAACGGCAAATTTAATTGAAACGCCAATAATTCTAGGAATTTCAGGTACGATTAAATTACGACGTATTAATCTGACTCATTCACACACCGAACAAAGCGGAAAGAAAACGGAAGGAATGCCTACTCAACTTGAGCGAGAAACGAAAATAAACGAAAACGTAACGTAGTGTGAGGGTCCTTTATTTTATTGAGTAGCATTAAACGTACAAAACTAATCTTAAAATTTCCCTTTATTCTGTATTTGGGCTTCATTTGTTCGTGTTGGAATAATGAGTGTTGGTGTACGGGAAAAAGTATACATGGCCATGATGATGATGATGATAGTGGTCTACACTCATTGTAGCACGGAAACAAGTCCGATAGCTGTGGGCTCTCCTCACTATTGAACTTGGTCAAGCTTAATAACCTCTGATTGACATCAGCAAATCGCTGTATGAAGGGCCAAACACGAATCGATGGCTTGATCGTCAATTCGCCTATTCATCAGGGATGCCATTCTCCCCAGTGTAAGCAGGGTGATGAGTTGAAAAGACACCTCGCACTATGACAAAAGCAAACTCACCCGAGAGTTCTTTATTTTGTTTTCAGTTTCTATCGCTTCTCCCACTTCGCAAACAAATACAGTTTCTGACCTCGCACCTCCACCAGCCAACACACCGGAGCGTATGAGTGATCACTAGGGAGCACCGTAGAGAGTTCGTTTGCTTCACCGGGGAGAATCACGTAAAGACTTTGGTTGTTAGTTTGTTGCTAAGAGAAAGAGGAGACAACTAACTTCTTACTCTTTTATCTCTATTTCTATCTCTATCTCTATCTTACGCATTTCAAATCGGCCAATCTCGAGCTGGTTCGCGTTTGACAGAAAAGTGATTCGTTTTCGCCCCCGTATTGTCTTCTCTTCCTCTTAGGTTTGTTGCATACAAAGATTTTTTAAAGGTTACTTTTTCTATTAACGTACAGTAGTCAATTATTTTAAAATTTGGTGTACACATTTTGGAAATGCGAATACGGGAAGTGCATCAGCGCACCATTATTGAAATTTGCTTCAGTTTAGTCGACAGAGAGACATGGGACAGAGATCGATTAGGATCACAGCGGGGGTTCCACAAGGCTCCATCCTTGGTCCAACGCTTTGGACCGGGATGCCGAAGCTGCCCAAAGGAGTTGAGATCGTTGGCTTTGCGGACGACATCGTCTTGACGGTAACAGGCGAGACGCTGGAAGAGGTGGAAGTGCTGGCGACCGAGGCGATTGACATGATTGGTAACTGGATGTAAGGAGCGAAGCTGCAGATAGTCCATCATAAAACGGAAGTTCTATTGGACAGTAACTGTAAAGCGGTACAGCGGGAAGATATCACCGTCGGGGGCATGCCATAACCTCAAAGTGGAAGACAGCGAGTGCTACAGGCGGAGGGAAGCCGGAAGAGTACGGAAAGTTGTGAGAGCGGAGTCGTTGGCTAAGTGGCAACAGGAGTGGAACACGGCAGAGAACGGTAGATGGACACGTAGACTAATAAAGAGATGAACCAGCCTCTGGCTGAAAGTTTCGCTATTAAAGATAACCTAGCCTAACCACGTAGACTAATAAAAAAAAAATTTCGACCTGGGTGAACAGAAATCACGGAGACGTCAAATTCCACCTAACGCAGTTCTCGTCTGGCCACGGCTGCTTCAGGAAGTATCTGCGGATGAAACGCCGGAGCATGTGGTCTTCGACTGTCCAAGGTTCGAGGCAGTTTTGTGAAGGGAGATGCCCGTCCTTAACGTGCAGAATTTCGTCGATGAAATGTATCGAGAAGAAGACACTTGGAATGCCGTCAGCAACTGCAGCGAAAATGGAGAGAGGAGCAGCGATCTAGCCACACCAGAACACCCGATGAATATTGACGAGATGCCGCTTCAAGTTGAATACCCAACATTCACAACCACTTTTTCGGCACCGTCCTCAAACCGCACTAAAATCAGAAACACAAAGGCTTTCGGTGAAATGGCATTCGGCCCCTCCCTAGCTCAAAACCTGGCTACGCCCTTGTCTTTATATACGTTTTTCAGTCATTTTATTGATGTTTTCACTCACTCACGTCAAGCTCTGCCGGAATCTTTGGAGAATCAATAACGCACTTGCGCTGCCATCTTTCTCACGGAAGTGAGTGTACAAACAGACAAAAAGTGAACTGTCAACATTCTCACCCTCTCGTGCTGTGTCTAAAAATCTCTCCAGTGGTGCCAGGAAAAATCTCCGAGGAGACAAGCAGAGATTCATCCCAGAGAATTATATCTCTTGCACCCGGGTGATTCTTCCCAGATAATTTTCAACTCTGCTATTCATCTCCTTGAGACCATTTAAGGATCTCCTTCCAAAAGCTTGATCAGTCAATTGGTCAGAAAACGAGCCATCCAACAGGAAGATGCCCCAATGAATGGGAAGAAGAGCTCGCCCTTTATCCACGAAATGTTAGCAACAGGGAGTTGACATTTTCACTTTCCCTATTCAAATCGCTTCAATTGGGTGCCGCCCTGGTGGTCCCTCCCCTTCCCATCATTTATTGATTAATGTAGTTTTAAATTTATATTTTTATATGCAAATGCTATAATTTTATAATTACAGTGACTTACCTTTGATGATGTACATATACTTACCTATGATGATGCCCTAATGGATGACTGCCGCCGTTGGTTGCTTTTTTTGAAATCTCTTGTACTTTTTCTCTACCACTTCATATTTCATTCCGTAGATCGTCACCGGCAATTTCCTTCCGTAGATTTTCCTTGGCCGATTCTGACATGATTCCGCCTTTCCGGTTTTTTTAGGGCTCTCTTGTTTTCTGAGGTGGATAATTTCCGTTCCTGATTTGAAGTTGACTCCTTCTTTGCTAGTTGGTGTGTTCAGTCTCACATCCACATCATTGAATCAATGTTGAGATTAGTGAGTGATGGTGTTATATGCAAGTGCGAAAAGAGAATGAAAGAAATAAATAAATAAAAAAGATATTAGCTTCAAAAAGTGATATTTTCAACGGATTTCCTAACTAACCATACTTAAGCAAAATTAGTATATACGAGCTATATTGCGACTATATGGTTACTTGGGTCTCAATATAACATCACAGACAAACAGACACAACACATTGCTCATTGTAAAACATCATCACTAATATACTACTGCCATCTGTCGTTTACCCTTTGAAGGACAATGCACTCAAAATAGATGGCTGTAGTGTGTAAACGTCAAATGAATGGGAATTGATGATACTACCAATTAAGAAACATAAAACATTTAAATTGACCGTTAAAAGACGAACTAGCCTACGGCTATAAAAATGGCCGTTAAAAGCGATTAAGATGAACATTTTGGGAGAAGTTTTATGTCTGCTTGTCCATGATCAATTTGCATTTAGTGTTAATATGATACTACGAAGACGCTTAGGATATGAAAACTTATTACGCACCTTTGAGCAATTAACTGTGATGTAAGCCTTTCTTTTTCTTATAATGAACTCTTGATTTAAACATTGTCGCGTCCTATCTGTAAGATAGTCTTACTCAAACTACTTTTTCTTCCATTGCTTATAAATCCTTTTACCTTTGTCCTCTTCATCTTATAAATCCTTTTACCTTTGTCCTCTTTTTTCTTGCTGAATTTTAAACTATAAGCTAATTGCAATCAATGACCTTTAACCCTCCTTCGTATGTATCCGTAATAACTTAATCTGCCTTTTCTTACTCGTCTATTGATTGTCTTTCCTTATAGCAATTTACTTGTGTTACCTTTCAAAGAACCTGGTTTTTTACAGTTATTTTATATGTTTCTTAGTATGATCTTTTCATAATTAGCTAGAGCAACTCTACTTTTCTTTGTTAGAACTGCTACCTTTGTTCCATACAACATAGCTGGAGCCAGTGATGGAAAAGTTCGCCAAAAATCACTATGACTCGCGAACTTTTCCCTTGGAGAACTTCGTGAAATATCGCGAACTTTTCCAACACTGGCTGGAGCCAATACTCTTATATATATTATCTTCCCTACTTCCCAACTGGGATGAAATCTTGAACAAAAATCTACTACTAATCTGGAAGCTTTAAGAACATTCATAGATCTATGTCTGTTGGTCAATTTTCTATCTAGTGTAGCGGTAAGACAGACTCCTAAATAGATATATAATGTACTCACTGGTTTCAAATGGATTTCTATGGAGAATTATTTGCTTCGGCTGTACCACTTTATTGTTAAGATATTTCATAAATATTTGACTTTTTTCTTTAATCATGTGTGTAATTTCAAACAATCCATATCTATAAGTTCAAGTTCTGGTATATGTTTTGCAACATTTTGCAAAACCTCTTGCTTAAAATAACTAAAACGTCGTGGTGATAATCGACAGCCTTATTTGATTCCCTTACCTCCTTTGGATTCTTTAGAATACTAATAAGATTCATCTTTTACACATAATAGGACTATATCAACTAACGGCGCCGGTGGTGTAGTGGGAAGCGTGATTACCTCTCACCCCAGCAGGCCTGGGTTCAATCCCAGTCGGCACCGCCGGGATGTTCTGAGGCATAACATCTCTGATCACGCCTTCCTTCGGATGGGAAGTAAAGCCGTTGGTCCCCGGTTCATGAGTTGATGGGTCGATAGGTAGGGTCCAGGTGTGGGAGCTGCCTTCCTGGCACGTCGGTAGCATTGGTGCTCAGCACGGAAAACAAGATCGACGGAAAAAACAAACCAAAGGAAAAAAAAAAAAAAACTATATCAACTAACCTAGATGGAAAATTTTAATTAAGTAATACTTCTCTTGAAGTTTGCACTTTCACAGTATCAAATGCCTTACCTATATCTAACGCTAAAATAATTAAATCTTCCCCCGCATTCCAATATTCTTCCATGACCCGCCTAACTTCAAATATGTGGTCATCTGTTGATCCCCTTCTAGTAAATGCAGCTGGATGAAATCCTGGTTCTCCTGTGAATCTTCGAAGCTGATTACCTATCCATTTAGCGTAAATTGTGTATGCTACGTTACGAAAATTTTCTGCTCCCGATGCTCCTGACTTTTTTGGGATGGATATCTGCGTTGACTTATTCCAATCTGATGGCATTTTGTTTTCCTCATCTGCATTTTTAAAGTATTCTACAAAAACTCTATCTGAACCTGGAGACTTCCCATTGCAATATGTATTAACTACAAATCTAATTTCATCTGAAATATGAGGGTCTGGTAGCGGAACATAATCATGTTGGTTGCAGAATTCTATTTTTGGACCTGTAAAATTCTCATTCCACGATGACATAATTTCTTTTTCCCTGTGGTTTTTTACAGCTTCAGCTAACTCTTGTTTGCGGTTCCTTAACTTATATTTATAATTTTGCATAACAGGATGTTTCTTTACTATTTTCATTGCTATTCTTAATTTTTCAAACGCCGTTCTCCTTGCTGGTGTGCTTGGGAGTTTTGATACTCGTATTAAAAAGTATTCATGACCATGATACGAAAACTCCAACATACGTGCGCATGTTTTTCTCGGTGAACTGCTGACGGACGAGGGCTCGATGTCTTGACGGAAGGCCTCCGATTTGGGCACGAGAGCTAAGCGTTGACGGTAAGTCGTGCTGTCCCGGGAGATTCGCTCCGCAGAAAAGAGGGACCAACGTACGGATGGCTTCGCGTACTTTGCTTCCACTATGACCGCCGGAGATGAAATACAACCCTTATTCCCGTTGGATGGAATCCGGACCGCGGTCCGTGATTTGCAACGCGCTCGCACGGTCCAAGGTCTCGGACGAAAACGGTCCACGAGGATTATGTCTTAAAAGGACCTTACCGACGGATAGTTGACGACCGACGGGGTTTACTTCGCTCTCCCTCCGTTTAGTTACCTCCGGAAAGGCAGGCCTTCGCAGTGAATACGAGTCAAAAGTCCGTCTTCCACGGACGAGAAGGGCAATGCCACAAAAGGTACCCCCGATACGGCTGAACGGAAAAAAGTCCAACACGAATTCACATTAATTACACTAGTTAGAAATTATTAAGGGCTACAAAATGGTGAGTTGACAACCTGGAAGGAGCGGAATACCTAGCCCTGGTCCTCACAAGTTCCTACTTCACGCCTCCTCGAGTCCGGCAATAGCAAAGTGAAGAGGTGCGACGCGAACACTGGCGCGGTAACCATAGTACGGTGATAGAGGAAATGCTTCACCAAACCTGAGCGTCTGCTCACCATGGAGGTGCGGCTCAAAACGGCGTCTGTTCTCCATGTTAGGAGCGGCTGATCACCGTCCTAGTGCCAGCGTGGGACTCTAAACAGAGCTGTGCACGATGGTCCCCCGGCGAGACAGGGGGTTGGGGCAGGCCCAACAAGCCGCCCTGGAAAAAAACAAAGTTACAAATACCGAAGAAAGAAATACGGATCGGAACAATCGGCACAGACCTACGCGACGAAATAAGGACTACGATTGGAAACTCGGAACATGGAACTGCAAATCGCTCGGCTTCCCGGGTTGCGATAGGTTAATCTATGACGAACTTCAACCACGCAACTTCGAAGTCGTAGCACTGCAGGAACTTTGCTGGACGGGACAAAAGGTATGGAAAAGCGGGCATCGAGCGGCTACTTTCTACCAGAGCTGTGGCACCACCAACGAGCTGGGAACCGGCTTTGTAGTGCTGGGTAAGATGCGCCAACGCGTGATTGGTTGGCAGCCGATCAACGCGAGGGTGTGCAAGTTGAGGATTAATGGCCGTTTCTTCAACTACAGCATAATCAACGTGCACTGCCCACACGAAGGGAGACCCGACGACGAGAAAGAAGCGTTCTATGCGCAGCTGGAGCAGGTGTACGACGGCTGTTCGCAACGGGACGTCAAAATCGTCATCGGTGACATGAACGCTCAGGTAGGACGGGAGGCAATGTATAGACCGGCAATCGGGCCAAACAGCCTGCATGCCGTATCGAACGACAACGGCCAACGATGCGTGAACTTTGCAGCCTCCCGGGGTATGGTAGTTCGAAGTACCTTTTTCCCCCGCAAGGATATCCACAAAGCCACCTAGAGATCACCTGACCAACACACAGAAAACCAAATCGATCACGTTCTAATCGACGGGAAATTCTTCTCCGACATTATCAACGTCCGCACGTACCGCAGTGCGAACATAGATTCGGACCACTACCTAGTTGCAGTATGCATGCGCTCAAAACTCTCGACGGTGCATAACACTCGTCGAAGTCGAACGCCACGACCCAACATTGAGCAACTACGGGACACCGGAGTTGCCCAGGACTACGCGCAGCAGCTGGAAGTTGCACTACCCACGGAAGAGCAGCTTGGCGCAGCTTCTCTTGAAGATGGCTGGAGGGACATCCGTTCAGCCATAGGTAGTACTGCTGTAGCGGCACTAGGTACTGCAATCCCGGACCGAAGAAATGACTGGTTTGACGGCGAATGCAAACTGTTAGTAGAGGAGAAGAATGCAGCACGGGCGAGAATGCTGCAACACCGCACGAGATTGAATGTGGAGCGATACAGACAAGCGCGGAACAGACAAAACTCGGTTTTCCGAAGGAAGAAGCGTCAGCAGGAAGATCGAGATCGCGAGGCGATGGAAAATCTGTACCGCGTAAACGACACACGGAAGTTCTACGAGAAGCTAAATAGTTCGCGCAAAGGCTACGTGCCGCAAGCCGATATGTGCAAGGACTTGGACGGTAACCTTCTCACGAACGAGTGTGAGGTGATTGAGAGGTGGAAGCAGTACTATGACGAGCACCTCAACGGTGAAGCAGCAGAAAACGAAGGTGGCACGGCAACAGACCTTGGAGCACGCGCAGAAGACGACAGGCTACCGGCCCCTGATCTTCAAGAAGTTGAGGAGGAGATCGGTCGGCTGAAGAACAACAAAGCAACTGGTGTAGATCAACTACCAAGTGAGCTATTGAAATACGGTGGTGAAGCACTGGCTAGAGCGCTGCATTGGGTAATTGCCAAGATTTGGGAGGAGGAGATATTACCGGAGGAGTGGATGGAAGGTGTCGTATGCCCAATCTACAAAAAGGGCGACAAGTTGGATTGCTGCAACTACCGCGCGATCACACTGCTGAGCGCCGCCTACAAGGTACTCTCCCAAATTCTATGCCGCCGTCTGTCACCATATGCAAGAGAGTTCGTGGGGCAATACCAGGCGGGATTCATGGGTGCCCGCGCTACCACGGACCAAATTTTCGCGATTCGGCAGGTTCTGCAGAAATGCCGCGAATACAACGTGCCCACACATCATTTGTTCATCGATTTCAAATCCGCATACGACACAATCGATCGAGATCAGCTATGGCAGATTATGCACGAGTACGGATTTCCGGATAAACTGACGCGATTGGTCAAGGCGACGATGGATCGAGTGACGTGCGTTGTTCGAGTATCGGGGACACTCTCGAGTCCCTTTGAATCTCGAAGGGGGTTACGGCAGGGTGATGGACTTTCGTGTCTGCTGTTCAACATCGCGTTAGAAGGTGTGATCAGAAGAGCTGGGATAGACACGAGTGGCACGATATTCAGGAAGTCCATCCAGCTCCTTGGTTTCGCCGATGACATTGACATTATGGCACGGAACTTTGAGATGATGGCGGAAACGTACATCAGACTGAAGGCTGAAGCTAGACGGATTGGACTTGCCATCAACGCATCAAAGACAAAATATATGAAAGCAAGAGGTTCTAGGGAAGACAATGTTAGCCTCCCACCCCGAGTTCAGATTGACGGTGACGAAATCGAGGTGGTCGATGAGTTCGTGTATTTGGGCTCACTGGTGACCGCCGAAAATGATACCAGCAGAGAAATTCAAAGACGCATTATGGCAGGGAATCGTGCCTACTTTGGACTCCGGAGGACGGTTCGGTCGAATAAAATTCGCCGCCGCACGAAGTTGACTGTCTACAAGACGCTGATTAGACCGGTGGTCCTTTACGGCCACGAGACCTGGACTATGCTCGTGGAGGACCAACGCGCCCTTGGTGTTTTCGAACGGAAGGTGTTGCGTACCATCTACGGTGGAGTGCAGATGGATGACGGAACGTGGAGGAGGCGAATGAACCACGAATTGCACCAGCTGCTGGGAGAACCATCCATCGTCCACATTGCAAAAATTGGGCGACTACGGTGGGCTGGGCACGTCGTAAGAATGCCGCACGACGACCCAGTGAAAATGGTTCTAGAAAGCGACCCAACAGGAACAAGAAGAAGAGGCGCGCAGCGGGCAAGGTGGATCGACCAAGTAGAAGGTGACCTGCGGACCCTTCGCAGACTACGAGGCTGGCGAACTGTGGCCATGGATCGAGTAGAGTGGAGACGACTTCTTCGGACAGCAGAGGACAACAAGGCCTTAGCCTGATTGGTAAGGTAAGTAAGAAATTAATTAACATTTAAGAAATTACCTTTTTGTACCACTTCACTATTTAAATAAACTGAACAGACTACGCAGTAATTCTTCCGTATTAAACTCAAACTTGAAAACGAAAGAACACTCGCGCATTTCGCAGAACACTCGCGAAATTGACGAGTCAGATTAATTCCGTGAGCAAGACATTTCTCAATGACCTTTCCCTTTTAAAAAAGGTATTCTTTTTCTCCCGGGGACATCCAAAACCCCTGATGTCCCATTTTTAAGAACAGAAGCCCCTTCTTCATCTGGGTTGTTCTCATTTGATAAAATTGTGGACGATATTATCAAGTACCTGAATATTTCTGATCCTCTCAAAAGCATTGTTCTGGCAATGCTTCCTACTGTGAAGACCCTCTTGAAGCAATTGACATTGAAGTGGCCCCTCATTGCAGCAATCATTTCCTTCGATGGATAATTTTCCAAACGAGGTCGGGGATTTGATCACTATTCTACAGTGGAATTGTCGAAGTCTTATTCCTAAATTAGACTCTTTTAAGTTTTTAGTTCACAATAATGATTGTGATGCATTTGCTCTTTGTGAAACTTGGCTCTCTTCAGATATAGATCTTCCTTTTTATGATTTTAACATCATTCGACTGGATCGTGAGGATTCGCGTGGAGGAGGGGTACTTTTGGGGATCAAAAAGTGCCATTCTTTCTATAGAGTGAATCTTCCACAATTTACAGGTATTGAAGTTGTCGCATGTCAGGCTATTATTAAAGGTAAGAGCCTTTGTATTGCTTCTGTTTATATTCCTCCTAGAGCCGTTGTTAATCGAAAACAACTTTCAGATATATGTTCAGTACTTCCTGCTCCACGGTTGATTATGGGAGATTTTAATTCCCACGGTACAGGCTGGGGGGAACTGTATGATGACAACCGTTCTACTTTTATATATGACCTCTGTGATAACTTCAATATGACAATTCTTAACAATGGAGAAGTAACACGTTTGGCTGGACCATCCTCGAATGGAAGTAAATTAGACCTCACACTTTGCACTAACTCATTATCGTTGGATTGCACGTGGAATGTGATCCAGGATCCCCACGGTAGTGATCACTTGCCGATCAAAATTTCGATTGCCAGTGGGTTCAATCCGTCGGAATCCGTTAACGTCGCGTACGACCTCACCCGTAATATCGATTGGACAACGTTCAAGACCGCGATAGAGGAAGCCGTGTCGTCGGTAGAAGGGCTTCCACCGTTGGAGGAATATAACTTCCTCTCCAATCTGATCTTGGACAGCGCGCTTCGAGCTCAAACTCGGCCGGTTCCAGGAACGTCTTTGCGTAGAAAACCTCCTTCCCCTTGGTGGGACCACCAATGCACTGAGGTTTATCGTAAAAAGTCCGACGCGTTTAAGCTTTTCCGGAAACGTGGAACACCCGTGTATTTCGAAGCGTACTCGGCTCTTGAACGCGAACTCAAGAGCCTCATCAAAGCCAAGAAACGCGGATACTGGCGGCAATTCGTGGACGGATTATCGCGCGAAACGTCGATGAATACGCTTTGGAACGCGGCGCGAAGGATGCGTAACCGGTCTTCGAACAACGAGAGCGAGGAGTACTCAGATCGTTGGATTCTCAAGTTCGCGCGAAAAGTATGTCCTGATTCCGTGCCGGCACAGATGATTCCTCGCGAAACGACGAATTCTGTAGACGAGATCAGCCAGGCTTTTTCAATGCTGGAACTCTCACTCGCGCTCCTTTCGTGTGGCAATTCGGCTCCGGGGGCTGATAGAATCAAGTTCAACTTGTTGAAGAACCTCCCAGACGTCGCTAAGAGGCGCATGTTGAACTTGTTTTGTCAGTTCCTGGAGCTCAATATTGTTCCGGATGATTGGAGGCAAGTGAGAGTTATAGCCATTAAAAAGCCTGGAAAACTCGCTTCAGATCATAACTCGTATCGTCCCATCGCGATGTTATCGTGCATTCGAAAATTGTTGGAGAAAATGATCCTTTTTCGCTTGGACAAATGGGTTGAGACGAACCACCTACTCTCAGATACTCAATTTGGATTCCGTAGGGGCAAGGGAACGAACGACTGTCTCGCGTTGCTTTCCACAGAAATTCAGTTGGCTTTTGCTAAAAAAGAGCAAATGGCTTCTGTGTTCTTGGATATTAAGGGGGCTTTTGATTCAGTATCCGTTGAAGTCCTTTCAGACAAACTCCACGCTTGTGGCCTTTCTCCATTAATAAATAACTTTTTGTACAATTTGCTGTCAGAGAAACATATGAGCTTTTCTCATGGAAACTCTACAGCTTCTCGATTTAGTTACATGGGTCTCCCCCAGGGCTCATGTTTAAGCCCCCTTTTGTATAATTTCTACGTCAGAGAAATTGACAATTGTCTAAGTGACAACTGCACGTTGAGACAACTTGCAGATGACGGCGTAGTGTCTATGACAGGGCCCAAAGGGGTCGACCTGCAAGGACCCTTACAGGATACCTTAGACAATTTGTCTACTTGGGCTATTCAGCTAGGTATCGAATTCTCCACGGAGAAAACTGAGTTGGTCGTTTTTTCTAGGAAGCATAGCCCAGCACAACCAAAGCTTCAACTTTTGGGTAAACCGATCACTCATTCTATGTCCTTCAAATATCTTGGGGTCTGGTTCGATTCAAAATGCACCTGGAGATCCCACATTGAGTATCTGAGACGAAAATGCCAACAAAGGATCAATTTTCTCCGAACAATTACCGGAACGTGGTGGGGAGCCCATCCGCAAGATCTTCTAACGTTGTACCGGACAACGATTTTATCGGTTTTAGAATACGGTAGTTTTTGTTTCCAGTCGGCGGCTAAAACTCACATCATCAAACTGGAACGTATCCAGTATCGTTGTCTTCGTATCGCGTTAGGATGCATGCACTCGACTCATACGATGAGTCTAGAAGTGTTGGCGGGCATGTTGCCACTATCGGATCGGTTCTCGGAATTGTCCCTCAGGCTCCTCACCCGTTGTGAAGTTATGAACCCACTGGTAATCGAAAACTTTGAAAAGCTTCTTGAGCTGAATGTCAGCCCTTCACAGCATAATCCTCATCGTGTATGCTTCTCCGACTTCGGCAATTCAGTTAGTTTTGATTTATCTATGACGCGGGAGATTCGTGGGATCCCAGAACATCATCGTTCCATGATTGTTCCGTCAATTTACGCTGCAAAGTTTGGCCAAGTTGATTCCGCAAGATCGTTCTTCACAGATGGATCACTAATAGAGTCGTCCGCTGGTTTTGGTATTTTTAACGAATTTCATAGTGCCTCTCGAATGCTTCAAGCTCCTTGTTCCGTATATGTTGCTGAGCTGGCGGCAATACATTATACGCTAGAAACGATCGCCTCACTTGCACCAGATCATTATTTTATTTTTACGGATAGTCTCAGTTCTGTCGAGGCTATTCGCTCTATGAGGCCGGTAAAGCACTCCTCGTATTTTCTCATGAAAATACGAGAGCTTTTAAGTGCTTTATCTTTAAGATCTTTTGTCATCACCTTTGCATGGGTCCCATCTCATTGCTCGATTCCGGGCAATGAGATGGCTGACTCACTTGCTAAGGTGGGCGCTATGGAAGGCGATATTTACGATCGACAAATCGCCTACGATGAATTTTTCTTCATTTATCGTCAACAGTCACTCGTCAGCTGGCAGAATAAGTGGAGTGAAGGGAGTTTGGGACGATGGCTATATTCGATCATCCCTAAGGTGTCGAAGAGTTCTTGGTTCAAGGGGTTGGATGTGGGTCGAGACTTCATTCGTAGGATGTCTCGCCTCATGTCCAATCACTATTCGTTAAACGCTCACTTGTTCCGTGTTGGGCTGAAGGACAGCAATCTCTGTGAATGTGGACAAGGTTACCAAGACGCAGATCACATTATTTGGTCTTGTGCTGAGCATCGCGGAGTCAGATCTGAACTGTACGATTCCCTTCGGGCTCGAGGTAGACAACCTAATGTTCCAGTTCGGGATATTTTCGCTAGACGCGATCTGGAGTTTATGAAACTCATATATGTTTACTTTAAGAATATTAACATTAGATTGTAAGTTTTATTAACCATGTGGTTAGTTTGTATTTTGTACGTGTGGGTTTTTTTTTATGTTTGTTTTCAAGATGAATAGAAATTCGTTCATGTTTTAGGATTAATTAAATATTTGTATCGTAAACCACATTTCAAACCTCCCTCTCCCTTTTCCCATCCAAAAAATTGTAAATCCCCACTAACCTCGAGACAACCGCGAGTATCCGGTCCAGCTCCTTTAACTTTAAATATAAGAAATCAATAATGTATAACAAAAATGATAACTCGGCTCTGTAAAGTTTATTCGATTAAGCCTGTACAAATAAAGTAATTAATAAAAAAAAAAAAAAAATTACACTATTAAATATCCAAACAGCCCAATATGCTTTTCTTCAGCAAGAAATCCCCTAACTTTTAATTTGGTCTTAACTGATTAATGTCAACTTTTTAACCAATTGGTTACCCATGCTGACTTCGGTTCTGATCACCTTCCAGTAACTTTTGAAATATCTTAAGAAATAATTTCCAATCCCAACAGCTTTCAATTACCATAGAGCTGATTGGGAGCAATATCAAACATTTATGGAATATGTATAGCTTTGATTCAAACTTTCCTTTGCAAACCAAAGATGAAATTAATTATGCTCTTGAATCTCTGACTACTTCTATAGTTGAAGTAAGAACTACCTCAGTACCTAAATTCGAGGATAAATTCAATTCAATCATAATAGATGACGATCTACAACTCTTGATCCGTCTGAAAAATGCCCGTAGGAAGCAATATCAGGTAAGGTTAGGTTTCCTTTCTTAAGATGCTTTCAGTCTGGGGCTGGTTCACCTTCAGTTGGAGGCAATATAAAAAATACACTTGATCCTACCACGAAAATCATCTCGTTGGATAAGCAAACACAAATTAACAAGCGATTCTCTACTCTGAGGAACAAATCTTTTTAAAATAATAGAGGTGAACTAGCCTTAGGTTAAGAATCTCTGCAATAGAGCATTTAAAACATTAAATTTTTTGAAAAAATGTTTCAAAATAAGATCCTTTTGAAAATTGACAAATTTTTCGAAAAAAAAACTCCAAAGCCTATTTCAGCGCTTAAAGAAGGTGGTAACATTTTGATCACAAATTTGGAAAAAGCTCAGACACTTGCTAAGCAATTCAAAAGTTCCCATAATTTCAGTTTGGGTCTTACTAGTCCTATTGAGAATCAGGTTGCTTGGGATTATCTGAATATTTTCTCCCGTTGATGATTCCTGGTTTCGACGAACAAAGACCTATAGCTTAAAAGTTCAAAAATATGAAAACTCCCGGTAATGGTGGGATTGTCTATATTCTCATAAAAAAACTCCCAGAGAGTATCTTGTCTCTCTTGGTAAAACCATATATTGAAAAATGCAAAATGCTCAAATTTTGAAGTCGGATAAAATCCAGGTGAAGCTAGCTACTGTCCAATAAGTTTACTTTCATCAATTAGTAATTTTTTTAAAAGATAATTTTGAAAAGAATGATGCTTAACATCAAAACGGATTCTGCCATGGGCATTCAACTACTCATCAACTCTTAAGAGTTACCCATTTAATTAGTTCAAACAAATCTGAATGCTGCTCAACTGGAGTTGCTCTTCTAGACATAGAAAAAGCATTCCACAGTGTTTGACATGAAGGTTTGATTGCTAAATTAAAAAAGTTTAATTTACCACTCTATATTATGAAATCAGTTCAAAACTATTTAACTGGCAGAAATCTGCAGGTAAATTATCAAAATTCCAAATCCTAACAATTACTTGTTAGAGCAAGGGTTCCTCAGGATAGCGTTCTTGGGCCTATACTGTATAAAATTTTCACTTTGGTCCTCCCTAATTTGCCTCAGGGTTTCCACAAATTTTTGATCGTCGATGACACTGAGATTTTCGCTAAATTAAGTAGTCTACAGCAAACTGCAGGAAACTTATTATATTTCTCTTCTTATTTACAAAAATGGAAGATTTCTCCCAACGCTTTCAAAACTCAACTTATAATATTTTCACATAAGCCTAGAACTTCCTTTTTGCAACCTAGTAGTAGTCACATAGTCAATATGAACGGAGTTCCAATTTCCTGGTCAAATCAAGGGAAATATCTTGGATTAGTACTAGACTAAAAATTAACTTTTAAATATCCCATTGAGGTCATTCAAGCCAAATGAAACAAAAATATAAAATTATGTATCATCTGATAAGAAGGAAATCCAAACAGTGGCTGACGAACAAACTTCTAATATTTAAACAAGTTACAAAACCGGCCATGCTTTATGCAGTGCCAGTATGGTATAGTTGTTGCACTACCAGGAAAAAAGCACTTCAAAGGATTCAGAACAAAGTTCTGAAGATGACTTTTAAGTTGCCTCGCTGGTACAGTAATACCGAGGTACAACGAATTTTGTACCAACCAATGCATGAATTTGTATATTGTGCAATGAAGACATGGGATTCCACAATTGACTAGGCTATCTTAGGCCTCAGCTATGGAGGCCACTGGACTAATTTCTAGCTGCTTTTTATCGATCATGTAGCGCTCATTTCAAGTTTTTGACCAATCAACGTGCGTCACCTACATGATACCAGAATCAAATATTCTAAAATCGCGAACCAACTGACCAGCAGCACTCGTGCAGAGGACCGTCATATGATATGAATACCAACGATTCACACCGACCATGGTACGAATAATAAGATCAAAAATAAAAGTCAAACCGGTAAGCGTAATACCACCGCGGTCCTCTGTCCCGTTGCAGCCACTTCAGCTGTCGTACATGTGGAGCGCAATGCATATGTGTGCAGTTCGTGCGCTCTCCGCTTCGTCCCATGTGAGTAGGCATAATCGCGGTCATTTAGCGTCTTTTTCGCGATTCTCACTGGCCGCTGTCGCCGCCGTTCTCGTCAGACAAGCTGACGCTAAAAAATCAGCGCACTCAATTAGGGGAGCCTCTCAGCCTGACGTGTGTGTTGACGACATTCGAGACACCCACAGTGGGAAAGTGATTAAGTATATTTACTAACGTTCGTGAGTTACTCGCTTCGCGAGAGCGTGAGCTACGGTCAACATATTCACCACGGACGGCATTCGCGCCGAGAGGCGTTAAGTTTCTCAGCTGTTTACTAAACGTTGACGGACGTGGGTGCGAGATAGCGCAGTATTGTGTTACTACAGGTCATGTACGGACGGATGCATTTGTGCATAGGGTAAACGAACTAGTTATGGCTAGGCATTCCTACTTTTCACAGCATATACAATGTAATATAGATCAACATAATTCAAGATGATGCATAAAATATTGATATAAATGCAAAAAGCAGATACAGTATGACATGCGTGGATGTAAATTTGTTCACGATTTCTGAGTACATCGTACAATTTAACATAACACAATTGATTGACCTGGCTGCAGCAGCTTGGTTGTAATATTGAACACCTTTTTTTGTTATGACAAATGGGATTTCCATATGAAAGGAACGTATAGCCATAGCTGGTACACCTACCCTGGTATTTATACCTACGCGCTCATATGTTTCGAATGCTCTCTGTATCACTATATTAGTAGACGCTCTTCTGGTGGTGAGCGTAGGAAAAGTTCCTTGAACTTGACTCAGATGGCAGCACGTTACGGTGAGACCAGCTGACTTGCGTGTAACTGTAGAACGAACGCTAATAATGCTACTACAGCCAGGTACGAACGACTGAAACGGGTACAGCTGATTCGAAGGTTTCGCTAGAGAGCTCGGCACGCCTGCGCTTGACACCGCTCGCTACTACTGATGCTGTTACTGCAAAGTGAATGTTCAAATTTAATTTTCAAGTTCAAGCGTGTGAAATTTAAAACACATGGGTTATTTTTGTCAACGGAGGGGTTTGCGATTTGGATATTGTATGTTATTTATCTGTTTGACGAATGGCATGATGGTTGAGGTGTGAATGTTTTGAAATCTATTAAGGGAACATCGGGATAAAGGTTAAATCGTATATATTATGTAAAATCATGGCTGTGGAATAAATTTTATGGTTATTACATGTGGAAACCTTATTTTGGGTATCTTAAATTTCGAAAAGAAACGCGTTTTGCTGAAAACAAATACGGCTCTATATCTCAATTGGTCAGCACTTGACAACACTTACAGCATATTTGAACTTTTTTTTTCCTCTGTTCGGGACATAAAACTACTGCGACCAGTAATTTGATCTATTGTAGTATATCCCGTGTCCTTAGTTTAGTGCATGTCGTATTACTTCATCACTATTGAGAAATGATGAAGTATTCGGTTTTGATACAGTTGTCATTCTTGCCTTCATCGCAAGGAATCGATTCTAATTGAAAGGTTCCGCTATTTATACCCTTCGGAGTGTTGGAACACTCAGTCAAAATTGGATTCCTTAGCAACAAAATTAAGGAATGACACCGATAGTGACCATGCATCAGAATCCTAGTCTTAACCACTTCAAACCAGGGAACAACGAATAGAAGATTAGGAATCACATAGATGAAGACTAACTAACTCATTTTTCCTTGTTTCAAGATCATCCTCGGTCCAGGCAACCCGAGGACTTATCACTATCAACAAGGCATAAAAAGTAACAAGGACTAAGATGTGTTCCTTTGATTACTGAAAAATCCTGTTCCTCTAGTTTGAAATAGTCAAGACTAGGAATCGGTGGTAGATCTTACAGCCCGTAACGTACCACGAAAAGGTGATCTACCCACGTTACGGGGCATATATATATTTGAACTTAGTTCGCTGATGGTAATTTCCCATGCATAATTGGTTCGCTTTTTGTTTTATTAAAATACAAATATTTCCGGCTGTAATGAAGCTATATCAATTATTTTAATGCGAAATTAAAAGTGAGAAATTTTTTTTTCGATCAACAGCACAATATTTTCAGTGAAATTAGTGGTATTATTGGTACAACCACTACAAACATTTCTATTTACCTTGCTTGAAATCTTTGCTGAAATCCAACTTTTATTGGAAATAAACAAAACGTTAAAAAAAGATAACAAACTATTAATTAAAAACAATACCACTAATCTCACTGACAAATGATGTTGACATGGTCGAAATAAAATTTCTCGTCTTTAATTTGGCGATAAAATAAATGATATAACTTGATTATAACCGGAGCTATTTGTGTTTTAGCAATCAAACTTTTTTTAAGTGAAATTTAAGCTGTGTCTAGAAAACTATCCTACTGAGATTTTTTCTGAATACATTTTTGGTGCGTTGACAATTTTTCGTAAGAATCATTCAATTCATTTTCTTACTTTTATTTGAAAACTAGTGCAATTGACGTTTCGGTAAAAACCGACTGAAATGTGTCAAATTTAACATGGCGTTTGGACTTTATTAGAAGTATTTTGCAGATGCTTCCTCTGACCTCTGCTTGCATATTAACTATGAAACATTCAACAAGTAGTAACTCCTGGTATTATGGTGATTATGTCACAGCAAAATCGATAGAGTAGGACAGATCCAGGCCAAGTGGCGAAAAAAACAAATTTTAGATTTTACATCTCAGAATTCAGAATGAATCAAGTTTGTGCTGAAATTTTACCATTTTGACCATGCTCTATGGTCTACCAATATCAACATGAAGCTTTAGTGTGATAATTTATTAACTAGAGAAAGTTCTGAAGAGGATAGGTTAATAGATATACAGAACTTTCTCTAGTTAATAAATTTTAACACTAAACCTTCATGTTGATATTACGAATCAATTATGAAAATCGCAAACTTCACGAATGAAGGAGCAAAAAACACTTGGAATGTTTATTTGAAAGCTTCTCAAATGCTAGCTTTTCTAACGTGGACACAATGGACACTTCAAAAATAACTTCATAACATAAACTTTAAGTAACATATTTGAACTTTTTTTTCAGGCATAGTCTGTAATACTCAAGAGCAGGAATGTCATGGTGGTTACTCATGAGCACTCATGAATATAAAGGGTGATACGGTCAAAATTTGGTCAAGGGAAAACGCGTGTAAATCGGTGAAATCGTTTATTTAAAAAATCAAATAAAATTTCTTTTTCAAGTTTAATTAGTATAAAATTCAGGAAAAATATTTAGTTAGGCTGCCGCTTTTCCAAATCCGAATTGCCGGGCCTTACGCTTGACCCCTGCCATCAGATTTTGTACAGCCACCTTGTCCACCTTCTTCGCCGCAGAAAGCCAGTTTGCCTTGAACTGCTGCTCGCCCTTAGTAGTTTTTTTGGTCTTCTTTAGGTTCCGCTTGACAATAGCCCAGTATTTCTCAATTGGGCGGAGCTCTGGCGTGTTGGGAGGGTTCTTGTCCTTGGGAACCACCTGCACGTTGTTGGCGGCGTACCACTCCATGGCCTTTTTACCGTAATGGCAAGATGCCAAATCCGGCCAAAATAGTACGGAACAACCGTGTTTCTTCAGGAAAGGCAGCAGACGTTTATTCAAACACTCTTTCACGTAAATTTCTTGGTTGACAGTCCCGGAAGCTATGAAAATGCTGCTTTTCAAGCCACAGGTACAGATGGCTTGCCAAACTTTGACAGTTTCATGTGCTTGAAAACATCTGCTACCTTTCCCCTTCCTTTTGCCGTATAAAACTGCTGTCCCGGAAGCTGCTTGTAGTCAGCTTTGACGTAGGTTTCGTCGTCCATTACCACGCAGTCAAACTTCGTCAGCATCATCGTGTACAGCCTCCGGGATCGCGCTTTGGCCGTCGTATTTTGTTTATCATCGCGATTTGGAGTCACTACCTTCTTGTAACTCGATAGTCCGGCTCGTTTTTTGGCTCGATGCACGGTTGTAGACGATACACCCAGCTTATTTGCGGCATCTCGGAGAGAGAGGTTAGGGTTTCGCTTGAAACTACCGGCAACTCTCTTTGTCATCTCAGCGGCTTCCGGTTTTCGATTTCTCCCCGATCCAGACTTCCTGGCTGTCGACAAACGTTCCCCAAACACTTTAATTACATTTGTAACGGTTGATTTGGCAACTCTTAGCGATTTTGCCAACTTTGCGTGCGAGTAGCTCGGATTTTCGCGATGCGCGAGCAAAATTTTGATACGCTGCTCTTCTTGCTTGGACGGCATTTTGACAACTGAAGAGTGAATTCCAAAATCAAAATAGGAGCAACATTCTACACACACACACCTTCAAAATGAGGGGTGTTCAGGTTTTTTAAATGCAAAATTGAAAGAAATACGTCAAGTTGATATTGACCAAATTTTGACCGTATCACCCTTTACAACTACGAGCCAATTTTTTTTATCGAGCCAAATTTTTTACTACGCTTTACGCCAGATGATGTCCATACAGTTTTGACCAATCTTAATGCATCAAAAAGCCCCGGATTTGACGGAATTCCTCCGAATTTCCTGAAATACTGTACTCGCTGGCATTACCGATTTGCTGTATATTCAACCGTTCGCTGTCCAAGAGAACGTTCCCCCAGCTTATGGAAAACTGGTGCTATCGTACCAATACACAAATCTTTTCGCTTCTATGCTGCATTAGCAAGGCTTTCGAAACCCTAGTGCACGGAACACTTTACAGTGTTGTTCAGCCTTTAATATCGGAGTATCAACATGGGTTTGTTCAACATCGTTCTACATCCACGAATCTGATGTGCTATACCAACACACTGTTCCGCGAGGTCGAACTTCGCAATCAGGTTGACTCGGTCTACATTGATTTTTCAAAAGCGTTTGACACGGTACCACACACGCGTGCTTGTGAAAAACTGAAAGCTATAGGACTCTCCGATTGGATGGTTGACTGGATTCGGTCTTACCTGACGAATCGTAATGCTTTCGTGTCGTTAAACTCTACTCGTTCGGAATCGTTTTCAATCATTTCCGGTGTACCACAGGGCAGTGTGCTGGGACCATTAATTTTCGTATTGTTTGTAAATGATTTGTGTCCACGTATCTCATCATTCAAGCAGATGTTTGCCGATGACTTGAAAATCTACAGAATCATCGTTTCCATCCTCGACTGTATTGTACTTCAGCGTGATATTGACAATTTGTTGCTATGGTGCAGTGAAAACGAAATGAAAGTCAATATAAAAAAAATGCAAAATAATGTTATTTTCTCGTCGCTGCGCCCCTATAGCGCCCATTACACATGTCAATATATTGACAATAAATTGACATACTGACAATATTATTGAAAAGGTGATATTGATGATGATGATTGATGACAAGTATTGACGAAAAGCTGATTTTCATTTCACTTTGTCAATACTCAGAATATATTGACAAAAAAAAACAGTCAATTCTATCAATATCATCAATATACGAATATTGACAACATCAATGGCAATACGTTTGAAGCCTTTTAACCTCAATGTATTAAAGTCAATATTACTTGTCTTAATTTCCCCACACAAGAAACATGGATCAGCGGGTCAAAAGAGAAACGTCGTTACTGGACCTGGAAAATACTAACTACACACTGAATTCGGATAACCTGAGTCGGTAAAATTTTACCCGGTTTTTGAACTACTAAAAAGTCGGTAAAATTTCAAATTACCATCACTCGTAAGAAATCAATAAAATCGACACATTATCATTGAACGGTTTTAAATAGGTCCATACAATTTCGTAATAAGTTTCAAAATTGTTGAATTGGTTGGTACTAGAAATACTTAGAGGAAGAGATGGGCGGAGAGAATGTTTTGAGCCAAATGAACTGTCAAAATCTGAGCCAATCGAACATTCCTATTAGAATTTTTCCGAGGATTTCTTATTATTCTTTCTAGAATAAATTTGAAAGTATTGCAATCGAACAGAAATTCAATCCCCTTTATGTTTTGTGTGCTTCTCAAATTCAACTAGGTTTTGGAACCAAAAACAATACAAAATGATCTTCGTTGGTTAATGAATGGCACCAAGAAATGTGCAAAATATTGGGATGCAATCAATTATTATTTTGCATGTAAATCGAATCAAAAATAAAAGGCATTTGAAATGGGTTGCAACATAATTTAGGAACAAATCCTTGCTGCCGTATTGTATTTTGTTTTCTCCGCCTATCACACCCTCTGAGTATTTCTAGTTGGTACTAAAGAGCCTGAATTTATAAAGAGACGACATCTTATCCATTTGACAGGTCTTCTGCTCGATTGGAATGACTTTTCCTATGATTTTGACAGACAATCGATTGTTTCAATGTTGACATGTCGCCTCTTTATAAATATAAGCTCTTTAGTTGGTACTATCCTTTCACTCCACTGAAAGTTCCAATAAGAAACTGTCAATGTTTGTTAGAAGAGATGATTTCTCGACGGTTCCGTCAACGCCAATATCAAATGTTGTAACTTTTTGACAGGACACAGAAAATACACAGGACAACATAATAACAAAATAAATGGAATTGAATCAAATCGATTGTCGACTGCGTGGAATTACCAGTCGTGTTGAATAACCCACGTTCATGGTATGCAGTTTCCCATAAATAAACTATTATGCTGATGTTTTGGTAAACATTCCTAAAGGAAAAACTTGCATATATTATTGAATTTGCGTTACGTGTAGGCATGTGAAACGCAGATACTATTTATTTTATTTTGAAGTAAAAAAAAACAAAATTACATGATTATGCTTGTGATTTTGTAGAAAATGAACATCGATATAGACGAAGCCTGGGTAGTGATTGGCGACTGTAAAAGGATACTTTTTTATTTAGTTTGATATCCATTTTATATCACACACGAAGATTTAAACAAAATGCCAACACTGCATGCGTGAAGGTGCATTGTGAGTCAGTCGGTCTAAATGACGTACGTTCTCCCTCCTCTTGGATAGGGGAAGAATATTGAGAAAGTGAAATGAAAATCAGTTTTCAACAATACTCGTCATCAAACCATCGTCATCAATATTATCTTTCAATAATATTGTCAGTATGTCAATTTATTGTCAATATATTGACCTGTGTAACAAACGCTTTAGTGTATTGTCATTAATGTTGTCAATATTTATATATTGATTATATTGTAAGGAAAATTTACAATACGATGTTTGTCAATATATTGACATATGTAATGGGCGCTTATCACTCACCAGTACACGCTGGAATCTGTACCATTGGAACGAGTGTCATCAATTCTTGATCTAGGGGTTACGATGCTTACTTCGAAGGCATATGCTGTTCTCGGTTTCATTCGGCGGTACACTTGGCAGTTCACGGATATCTACGCCCAGAAGACGCTGTACTGTACTCTAGTAAGGAGCCTTCTAGAATATGCAGCTCCCATCTGGGCTCCGTTCCATACCTCATTCGTTTTAAAAGTTGAACGAATACAGAGACTGTTCATCAGATTCACACTACGAAATCTGCCATGGCGTGATCCCATGTACCTACCTGACTACACCGCTCGTTGTGCATTGATAAACTTAGAAACGTTAAATGAAAGGCGTAAAATGATTCAGCAACTATTCATTTTCGACCTACTTGGCGGAAACATCGATTGTCAATTGGTCCAGGAAATTCCTCTCTATGTACCACCGCGGCAACTAAGGAGATCTCCTCTCATTGCTGTACCGGCACATAGAACCGTCTATCGTCAGAACAATCACCTAAATTCCTGCTTGAAAGCCTTCAACGACGTTGGTGTTCATTACGATTTTACTATTTCTAAGAATGTTTTTAAAAATAGAATTAAGAATATGTAGAGTAGTCTGTAAGATTCAATTGAAGACGAAACAACAATAAATAAAAAATAAATAAAACTAGGCGTAGAAATATCGATCGATGATTTATAAAAGCAGTGCATGCGCAAATTATTAAACGCCAATCCTGTCAGTTCTTATGATCAAAATGGAGCTTTAACGGCTGTAAATGTGGAATTAAAATATTAAAAATTCACAAGCAAATGTTTCAAAAAAGAGGCGCCCATCAGATATAAATATTTTGAATTTGTTTGGCCACCTAATGAATGTTCATGTGCTCTTGTGAAGGCAGTTATCTAAATTTCCTAAAACATAAAGGCATTTTTGAAAGTCAATTTACACTAGGCGCTGTAGAAAGAAGTGTAGAAATATTGCAGTCGCTTAAAAAAATAAAAATTACCGTATTAAAAAAAATGTATTGCTTCTAGTTCGCTGAATTAACACAAGAAAACTTAATGTAATAATTTAAAATATGATCACCATGTGAATGTATTATCCGTGGTTGGTCGATTTTAAACAGTTTTTTTTGGCGAACGTCTTGAACGTCTTTAACTAATTTCAGAAAAAATACACTAATTTTATAGAAGTCTCGAGAAATTTTGCGAAGTGCACTAAAAACAGGAAAGTAGCCTATTAGAACAATTTCAAAAACCTCAGGAATGTTTTGAAGATTTTAGGGAATATTCAAAACATTCAAATAAATTTAGAAAACTTCTGGAAAGTTCCTAAAACAACAGAAAAGTTCAGAACTTTGAAATCTTAAAAAATTCCAACTACAAGGCCGGTAAATGAACTTCAGAAAAATTTTTAGGACTGAGATGAAGACCCGAGAATTTCACGACAATTCTTTCAACTTCTAAAAAATTTCAGGAGCTTTGGAATTGTGGAAGCTTTCGGGAAGTTCTAGAAATTTAAGGAAACATTTGAAACCTGGAGGAAGATCGAGGAGCGGAGAGAAGCAAAAGCCGCGATAGAGCGAGCAAGGACCCGAGGAGCGAAGAACGAGGCCCGTCAGCGGTATTTGGCGCTAGAGAGGGAAGTTAAGCGTTCCTGTATACGGGACAAGCGAGCGTGGGTGGACTCCCTGGCTGATGAAGGAGAGAAAGCCGCAGCAACTGGCGGTATCCGCCTCCTCTATGAGTTTCACGACGCCTGAGTGGGGCAAGGATTAACCCAAGGAATCCTGTGAAAGACGCGACTGGACAGTTGCTCACCGACCCCACTGACCAGTTGAAACGTTGGTTTGAGCGCTTTGCACAACTTCTCGAAGTTTCAATGGTCAACCAACATCTCGGCATGATCCGCCAAGGGTGAGGCGCGTTACTCGCGTCAACACTGAAGCTCCATCATTGCAGGAGATAGAAGCAGCCATCCGAAGTATGAAGCCCAACAAAGCCCCGGGGGTCGATCGCATATCAGCAGAGGTGCTCAAAGCTGACCCCATGCTATCCTCACCAATGTTGCATCAACTATTCGTCAATATCTGGGACACCGTGACTTTTCCGGCCGACTGGATGCAGGGCGTCTTGGTAAAAGTCCCCAAGAAGAGGGATTCAACTGTATGCGACAACTGGCGAGGCATCATGTTACTGCGTATTGTTCTCAAAGTTCTGTGTAAAGTTATCCTCAATCGGATACAAGAGAAGATCGACGCGACTCTCCGACGACAGCAGGCAGGATTCCGTGCTGGAAGATCCTGTGTGGACCTTATTGTCACGCTCCGCATCATCTTGGAGCAGGTCAATGAGTTTCAAGAGTCCATGTACTTGGTATTCATTGACTACGAAAAAGCTTTCGACCGACTAAACCACGAAAACTTGTGGGGCGCTCTGTGACGCAAGGGAGTCCCTGATAAGATCGTCAACCTCATCGAAGCGCAGTATAAGACTTTCTCATGCAGAGTGTTGCACAACGGAGCTTTGTCTGACCCGATTCGGGTAATCACGGGTGTGAGGCAAGGATGTATATTATCACCGCAACTGTTCCTCATCGAGATCATGGTTGGATCCGTTGACCGTGTACCGAACCGTGGGTTGCTGTGGCAGCCTATTACTATGGAGCATCTCAACGACTTCGATTTGGCTGATGATGTTGCGTTATTAACACAACGGCGCTCTGACATGCAGAGTAAGCTTGACGACCTTGTGGAACGCTCCTTTGAAGCAAGTCTAACCATCAACGTCAACAAGACCAAATCGTTGGATGTCAACACGGAAAACCGTTCCAATTTCACGATAGCTGGGCAGTAGACTGATGCAAAATTTTGAAATTTTTGCTCTACAGTGTTCAAACGGTTTCAAATCGGGTCCTGATTAGCCTCCGAAAGTTTAAACTCATTTTAAAAGAAACTGACTTGGCACAAACCATTTGAATTTTATATGGAAATTACTATGGGAAAACAAAACTTTTTGTTCATTGTCTTCTAGCGTTTTTACATATCGGACTGTTAAAAAATTCTATTGCTAAAGGGTGATACGGTCAAAATTTGGTCAAGGGAAAACGCGTGTAAATCGGTGAAATCGTTTATTTAAAAAATCAAATTAAATTTCTTTTTCAAGTTCAATTAGTATAAAATTCAGGAAAAATATTCAGTTAGGCTTCCGCTTTTCCAAATCCGAATTGCCGGGCCTTACGCTTGACCCCTGCCATCAGATTTTGTACAGCCACCTTGTCCACCTTCTTCGCCGCAGAAAGCCAGTTTGCCTTGAGCTGCTGCTCGCCCTTAGCAGTTTTTTTGGTCTTCTTTAGGTTCCGCTTGACAATAGCCCAGTATTTCTCAATTGGGCGGAGCTCTGGCGTGTTGGGAGGGTTCTTGTCCTTGGGAACCACCTGCACGTTGTTGGCGGCGTACCACTCCATGGCCTTTTTACCGTAATGGCAAGATGCCAAATCCGGCCAAAACAGTACGGAACAACCGTGTTTCTTCAGGAAAGGCAGCAGACGTTTATTCAAACACTCTTTCACGTAAATTTCTTGGTTGACAGTCCCGGAAGCTATGAAAATGCTGCTTTTCAAGCCACAGGTACAGATGGCTTGCCAAACCAGATATTTCTTTGCGAACTTTGACAGTTTCATGTGCTTGAAAACATCTGCTACCTTTCCCCTTCCTTTTGCCGTATAAAACTCCTGTCCCGGAAGCTGCTTGTAGTCGGCTTTGACGTAGGTTTCGTCGTCCATTACCACGCAGTCAAACTTCGTCAGCATCGTCGTGTACAGCCTCCGGGATCGCGCTTTGGCCGTCGTATTTTGTTTATCATCGCGATTTGGAGTCACTACCTTCTTGTAAGTCGATAGTCCGGCTCGTTTTTTGGCTCGATGCACGGTTGTAGACGATACACCCAGCTTATTTGCGGCATCTCGGAGAGAGAGGTTAGGGTTTCGCTTGAAACTACCGGCAACTCTCTTTGTCGTCTCAGCGGCTTCCGGTTTTCGATTTCCCCCCGATCCAGACTTCCTGGCTGTCGACAAACGTTCCCCAAACACTTTAATTACATTTGTAACGGTTGATTTGGCAACTTTTAGCGATTTTGCCAACTTTGCGTGCGAGTAGCTCGGATTTTCGCGATGCGCGAGCAAAATTTTGATACGCTGCTCTTCTTGCTTGGACGGCATTTTGACAACTGAAGAGTGAATTCCAAAATCAAAATAGGAGCAACATTCTACACACACACACCTTCAAAATGAGAGGCGTTCAGGTTTTTTAAATGCAAAATTGAAAGAAATACGTCAAGTTGATATTGACCAAATTTTGACCGTATCACCCTTTATTCTTATGGAAATTTTTATCAGCTACAACTTTGCAGAAAATCGCTCAGCCAAACGTTAAATTAAATAATTATTAATTGTTTAAGAGATTGATAATCTTTTGGTAAAATTAAGCAACAAAATTGTGGGCAACACTGTATTCTGCAGTGTGACATAGTAGCCGTGATTTTTGTCCTCTATACTAAGCGCCATAAACACCAATGTTGCCGGCTGAACAGTTGATTGAGCATGAGCATAAGACATCAGTGACTTGAATCATTAATAATTTTTGTTCCTTATATTTGATCGAAAAGTGATCTTGAACAAAGTTGTAGCTGAGAAAATTTTCAACAAACTCAGCTATCATTTTTTAAAGTAGATTGAACTGGCGAATTTTGAGATATGAACCGAAATTATGGTTTCTCCATAGTAATTCCCATATAAACTTCAAATGGTTTGTCCCAAGTCAGTTTCTCACTAAATGAGTTCAAATTTTGGGAGGCTAATCAGCGCCCAATTTGGAACCGTTTGAGCACTGTGGAGCGAAAATGTCAAATTTTGCATCAGTCTACTGGGCAGGCAGTGGAGAAAGTCGAAAGCTTCCAATATCTTGGCAGCCAGATAGCGTTGGACGGCGGCACCAGTAGTAGTAAAATTTACGTTTATTTTCTGAGTTTTAATGTTTCAACATTTGATTTAACATTTAAATTGGTTAGCCTTTGGCTCTTCATCTTTGTTCTAGTAAATTGGTTATTCTAATGTGATGATTGCGTTTAGCGCTAATTTACAGGATACCCTTTGTGGGATTGTTTTGGTTGGACGGCGGCACCAAGAGCGACATAGGTGCACGGATTAAGAAGGCGAGGGCTGTTTTTGCCAGTTTGCGAAATGTATGGAGAGCGAATCAGATCAGTCGACGCACCAAAATCCGAATTTTTAACTTGAACGTGAAGTCTGTGCTGTTATACGTTATAGTGAAACATGGTGTGTATCAGCGGAGAACACTCAGAAGCTGCAGGTGTTTATCAACCGATGCCTGCGGTACATAATTCGTGCCTGGTGGCCCCACAATTGGATCTCAAATTCCGAGCTTCATCGTTTGTGCCATCAGTAGCCGATAGAGACAGAAATTCGTGAACGGAAGTGGAGGTGGGTCGGCCACACGCTACGACGGAGCGGTTACGAAATCTGCAAGCAAGCACTGGACTGGAATCCAGCAGGACATCGCAGCAGAGGCAGACCCAGAGGCTCCTGGCAGCGGAGCCTAAACAGTGAAATTAAGAACGTTGACCGAAATTTGACTTTGGCACAGGACACAGGGCAATCTTTCACAAAGGCCCTTTGCACCCCTGGAGGTGCGCAGGATCGTTAAACATTTGAAAACTAAGGACCGTTAAATGAACTTCAGAAACAATGCAGGAACTTTACATATTTTCCTAGAACAAAGACCAGAAAAATTCAAAAAAGTTGGAAGTCCGATGGACGGCAGAAAATTAATGGTTTTAATGAAGTTTTTTAACACATAACGTTAGTTTTATTGACATCAGCGGTATCCTTCAAAGGTGATAATCTATTGGAATTTGTATGAACTTAAAAGAAGTTTCTAAGCTTGAGGGTAGTTCCGAAAGCGTTAAGAATGACCAGAACTAAGGGAAAGTTTAAAGATCATTCAGATATATATTCCACTAGCTTCAGATTTTTCGGCAAATTTATAGATATTGAATGAAGATCAAAGAGCTTAAGGGTAGTCTCGTTAACTTAAGGAAAGTTGCAGAAAGTTAGGAATCATCCATAAATGACGTAACATATTTTTTGACAAATTGTAAACCACCTCTTGCCCCTCGTAGCGTGTTTTGCCATGTGGAGAGTCATATATTTTGACCCCCCTTAAAATGCTACGTAACTTATGCATTTTCCCTTAACAGAAGTTGAAATTGATTAAAGAAAGTTACTTAGCTTCGAGCAGTTCTGAGAACTCAGACCATGATTATCATGAAAATTGCGGGAATTGTAGGGAAGTCCTTAGAACTCTACATAAATTTTGAGCATTCAATTCAGGAAACCAATGGGAACGCAGAATTTTCAAAAATCACCCAGAACAAAATAAAAGTTTAGAAAACTTATGAAACATTTCAGTTACTTCTCTGAAATTCAAATTCACGTATAGCTTAAAAATCCCTAGGCCAGTTTTCATTACAAACATCATCAAAATAGTAGCGAGAATTTCTGAAAAGATTTTAAAAATTCTAGGGAAAATGCTGAGGATTTCGAAGAAGCTCCTATAACAGACTGCGGGATAATAAGGGGACA
The DNA here is from genome assembly GCF_037179485.1 of Ochlerotatus camptorhynchus. Classification (NCBI taxonomy): domain Eukaryota; kingdom Metazoa; phylum Arthropoda; class Insecta; order Diptera; family Culicidae; genus Ochlerotatus; species Ochlerotatus camptorhynchus. Next base: position 194,097 of record NW_027040612.1, on the reverse strand, counting down.
TTTGTTAAATTTTGGGCATATCATTTCCAACTTCAAGGCAGATCCATCAGTTTCAAGTAAATTTCAGTAACTTTTAAGATGTTCTTTGATTCCAGGAATAACCAGAAAACTTCAGATGTGTCAAGAATGTATCTAAGAAGTCTGCAGAACTGGTCACTCACTGGTCACCATAGCCAGTTCAACTCCAGACGAATCTAGAACTGTACTACCATTCATACTGGCAAACACTCTGACGAGACAACGAAACCCTACCCCCAAGCTCCTTGCCTGATCCTTTCCTTCGACAATGTACTCTCTAACATCGGGTAAGCCGTGAGTCGGCCTAACTGGATAAACAATGATCAATTAATTATTGGCTCCGTAAAGCTAACGCGATTGAGCCTTCCAAATAAATGAACTAGAATAAAAAGCACAATTAGCGGATTACTTCGGCATAAGTGAAAGATTTCTAAATTTTTGAACTGATGTCGAATCAAGTTGCGGTCTCGGAAAAAAATTGCTCTGCTGTCGTTCCAATTTTCCCAATTAGTATTTACAGTATTAGTCCCAAAGTTTTTAAAAATTGTTTTCAATAATAAATAGTTTTGATCCATTTCCCATGTATTTTTCTCAAACCAACTATAAAGTTTTCCTGCAAATTCAAACCACAACCAAATCGATTCCAATTTAGAACAGTTGTTGGGAACCTAAATACAGATCGAAAGAGCAATGGAGAGTAAGCGGTTTGTTAAGTTGACGCACTTCAATGCTCAACATGGAATGGTATCAATAAGATATTATATGCTCTACAAACAAATGGTTGACAAAAAGTAAATTGGTACGCAGCTCGCGCACCGCTAGCACGCTTCTTGTGTTGGAAATCGAAAATCTTTGACAGTGGTTTGTTTATACTTCTATAGAGAACAACTGGTGCAAGTTTGATCAAAGTAGTCGATCGCGTTCAGAAATACCGTCAAATGAAACTCGAAAGAAGTGAAAATATTGTGCACAGACATCTGGAAAATCCAAAGTGGTCCGGTTCCAAGCTAGCGAAAGTGCTGAAGATGCCGTAAACAACAGTTTCTTGAGTGCTCAAAACCTACAAGGAAACCCTGAGTGCGGAAAGTAATCAGCGGACCTAGGAAAAACTGGAACCAGGAATCGTCAGCTGTGCAGCAAGGTGTTAAGGTGCGTTAATGCCAACCCCGGTCTTTCGATCCGAGATGTGGCCAGAAGGTACAACGTCAACTATCAAACAGTGCAGGAAGGGAAGGTTCCAAGTCGTACAAAGCCAGTAAACATCCGAACCGGCACATGAAGCAGAACTCCGTGGCCGAAAGCGTGCAAGGCTCTTGTACGACCGTGTTTTGACCAAGCACAAGGGTTGCACATTGATTGATAACGAAACATACGTCAAACTCGATTTTAAGCAGCTTCCCGGTTAAAAGTTTTACATCGCGACTGGACGTGGGGATGTTCCAGGAAAATTCATGTTCGTGTTTGCCGATAAGTTCGTGGAGAAGGCCATGATTTGGCAAGCGATTTGCAGTTGTAGCCTGAAAACGGAACCATTCATCACATCTCCGACGATGACATCCCAAGTTTACATCGAAGAATGCCTGAAAAAGCGTGTATTGCCGTTCATCCGCAAGCATAGGGGCAAAGTCATCATTTGGCCCGATTTGGCCAGTGCCACTACTTCAAGGTGGTTCTGGAGTGGTATGCTGCCAACAAGATCGATTTTGTCCCTAAGCTAATGAATCCTTCGAATTGCCCGGAGTTACGACCAATCGAAAAATACTGGGCAATTTTAAAGCAGCGACTTTGACGAAGCGGCGGGGCACTCAAGGACATTCAGAAAATATGGGCAAAATGGAAGAAATGCTCTATTTCCGTGTCCATTCTCACTGTGCAGACGCTGATGGGCTGTATCAAGAGGAAGGTTCAAGATTTCGTTCGAACTGGAGAAATGTAACCATCTAATGCTGTTACTTAGAAGTTTTAATAAAAGTACTGTAAAGCAACTAATAATGGACTTTTAAAACTTATTGAATCACGACCTGTATTTTGTGCGTACCAATTGACTTTTAGTCAGCCTTTATTGTGGAGCTAGAATCAAGAAGTTCTAGCTGCTATATGAAGTATTGAACAATGTTCTATAAACCTTTGTGAGTCCGTGAAGGAATTTGACTTTCCAAACTATTCCAAAATTGATATATTATAGTTCTACAGGCTCTACGATACCTTGCACAATGTCCGGTAAATCTTTATGAGTCTGTGCAACTCACATGCAGACATGCACATCATTAATATATTTTAGGCTCTTCATGTGTTCCGTTTAGAAATGTATCTCAATAGCTTTGTATGTTATTTGGAATTTGGGAGCATACACAAGTTGGTGTACCCAATAATACCTAGGTTTAAGGGAGAAATCGTGATTATAAAATGAATAGCTATTGTCCAATTTTATGATCTAGTTTTCATAAATGATTATCGTAATCCAAATTCAATTGCGCTTTTTCAAGTAAAATTTGAATTTCGAAGTAAAATTTGATTTCACTTCTCGTAATCCAATTTGAAATGGGCTTTCCAATTTGAATTTGACTTCGCTTCCCATAATCCGAATTTGATTGCGCTTTTTCAAGTATAATTTGACTTTGCTTCTCGTAATCCAAATTTGATTGCGCGTTTCCAAATAAAGTTTGGATTTCTAAATAAAATTTGACTTCGCTTGTAATCCAAATTCTATTGCGCTTTTCAACTAGAATTTTACTTCATTTATTTTAAACCACATTCAATTGTGCTTTCCAAGTAAAATTTGACTTCGCTTCTCGTAATCCACATTCGATTTCGTTTTTCCAAGTAAAATTAGACTTCGCTTCTCATAAACCAGATTGGATTGCATATTGCTTCTCTTAATCCAAATTCTATTGCGATTTTCCATGTTAAATTTTATTTCGCTTCTCATAATTAAAATTCGATTGAGCTTGTCCAAGCAAAATTTGTCCTTAATCCAAATTCAATTTCGCGTTTACAAGTAAAATTGGACTTCGCTCCTTGTAATCCAAATTCTACTATGCATTTTCAACTAAAATTTGTCTTCACTTCTTTTAAACCAAATTCAATTGTGTTTTCCATGTGAAATTTTACTTCGCTTCTTGTAATCCAAATTCAGTTGCGCTTTACCAAGCAAAATTTGACTTCGCTTCTCGTAATCCCAAATTCGATTGTGATTTTTCAAGTAAAATTTGATTTCGCTTCTAGTAATCAAAACTCAATTGTGCATTCCAAGTAAAAATTGACTTCGTTTATCGTAATCCAAATTCTATTGCATTTTTCCATGTTAAATTTTACATTCCTTCTCGTAATCCAAATTCAATCGTGCTTTCCAAGTTAAATTTGACTTTTTTGGTTGTACTCCAAATTCGATGGAGCTTTTTTAAAGTAAATTTGACTTCACTTCTCGTAATCCAAATTTGGTTGCGCTTCTCCAATTTTTTTCAATACTTCTTAGTAATTAATAATTTATAAATCTGGAATATTTCTCTATTTTGCAGTGATTTCCCAGGATCCAAAAAAGATCAGGTTCTCAGAAGTTAAGCTTGAAGGCTATAGGCGTTGCTTACAAATCTGTCTATTTCTGCGTTTAAGACTTCAACTAAAAACCAATAATTTAATTCTCGTTCACAATGCGTATTCACAGCCTTTCCTTCCCTCACATTCAAATGAGCACATCATACGTACACCGCATAAGCCTTAATTGATTTGTTAACAATCGTAAAGCGCACTTTATGAATTCATTATCGTTAAGCCGCACTCGGCAAATAGCTCAGTCATATTAATCTCCGTCGAGTAAATGCATCGACACGTGAGAACCGTCCCATGTGTGTGTAGTAGATGCGGATGGATGCAATGGATGAAACGATTTATGCAGATTCAAACGCCTTTTGCCCGATCCAAATGGATGCATCGGCAGAGGAGCAACACTTCCACAGACATGTCCCTCAATAACCCAACCGCCAGACTGCCATTAGTTCGTAGCACAAGAATATCGTCTTTGGAACACGGAGTGTTTGAAGTAAATCTTGATTATCTCCTTCTGTCCGCTCGCCGTGTAAATCAATCGGCATAATAATACTAATTACAGGTCACTTCTACTGTTGCTGCCCCGCTTGGGGCACCTTTCGGACAGGTGACGCACGACCCACTACACTCGCTTGCTGGGTGACAGTGCTGGATTGCGATAAGCAGCTTTATGCATGTTGCAATCTGAAACATGTTAGTCCCGCTGGACGTTCGGTGCATGCAGTTTGTCCATATTCCCGAGATACGATGGAGACATGCGAACGGACAGTTTCGAACTACCCGCCACCAACGGAGCGCGAGGGAGGTAGGTTATTTATGTAATTAGAGAAGACGTTCGCAGATTTAAGTGTTTTTCCGTGTAGTGTCGTAAAACACGATCCCGGTGTAATTGTTGGCACCACATGTTTGCAAAACATTCGGCAGAGAGCTCACAGAGAGTTATGGCAACATGTGTTTATGGGTGGGATATTGCTACCGCATTCGTGGGTGCCTCTTTTGGGCTGGCCAGTAAGAAATCGGCGTTCCTTGTCGGAGGTGAGCAGTTCGATTTCTGGCCCAGTCAAAGGATATCATTGTGCTTGCAATGGTTAAAAAAAACTCTCAATAATTGACTGTATTGTAATGAACACGCAAAGTTCCATCTATGCAAAGTGGTTGTGTTGAAAGCTTGGCACTGCGGATGGTATTGGATCCTTACTGGATATAGGTTACATATGCTAATTTTGAACACAGATTGTTTCATATTAACCAAACTGATACGGAATTAAAACCCTACTAGACGCACGTTAAATCATCGACCCATCGAGAAAGCACAACGCCAAAATAGCATTCGAATGGCTTCATCAATTGCGCAGTCACCAACGTCGTCCTTACGCAAATTCATCAAAGCGATTTTTCACCTATACAGGCATTCCTTCCATTGACGAGCTGAATGGACGCCGTTTGGTGTGACTTAAATCCCAGTGCCAATTTACTACGTTCAAATGCATAGATCATCGTCCACACATTCGCTCACACCAATTCGCTTACGCTGCTAAACGACGTACAAACAGTTGCATCGTCTCCCTTGAGTAAAAGTAAAAATTACCAGTGACATAATAGTTCTTCCCCAGCCGGACATGTGCGACCAATCGGTGCCAAAATCTGGTTGCGATTTGGCAACGGTCTTCCTTCTTTCCGTGTAGATTAACGAGCGTGCACAAATCTCAGGTCCGCGTTTAATGACTTTACCCCTCGCACGTCCAGATATCCTTGTCATTCTTGCCCAGTAAACCCACCCTGGCCGACAAACTGTCACTCAACCCCTTTCGTAATCGAAACACACGGTGAGTGCATAGAATTACGCTTTCAGTGGTCCTTGCCCAGACGGGTCGCGCGCATCCCCATACATATGAATTAGCATCTTCTTTGCTTTCCGTCTCGTTCCCTCTCGATCTGTTGATGCACAAAATTTAGTTTGGCAGGATTTTTGTCTTTGCTTGCATAACTTGACTATTTTCGGCGGCGTTTGCAGTTGGTCGCAACCGACGAAAAGGTGGGTGATCCGACGAATGTACGTACGTACTTACGACCGAGAAGCTGAATCTCCGCTGGGAGGCATTCAGCTCCGTTCGAATCCGTTTCTGCCGGCAACGGCCGTGGCAGTGACTTTGAAGGGGGGATTTCCCGTGATGATTCCCGATTGGCAGCTGGCATTTGCGAAGGATGGAAATGTGCATCGTGACTGGAAGATTTTTATGATTTTAGGAAAGCTTTATTAATTTAGTTTATTTGACAAACGAATTAAATCTACAGAGCCGAGGATTCTTGGTCACTATACAATACATCTTAAAAATATAGTCAAAAGGTACAACACAATAAACACTTTCACCCCTATTCTGTATTTCGTTTCGAACGAAATTCTCATACAAAAAAATATTTTTTTGTATGAGAATTTCGTTCGAAACGAAATACAGAATAGGGGTGTTTATCTTCCGCTATCACCCATAAAAAAAGTGGTCACCATACCCGGTTGAACTACAAACTAATCTAAGACCGCACTACCGTTCATACTGGCAACAAAGCTCTGATTTGATAACGAAACCCTACCTCAAGCGCCTCCTCTGATCCTATCCTCCGAAAATGTTGCCCTCTAACCTCGGGTAAGCCTACTAGACATAGAATTAAGTGAATATTGTTACATTGTTCATTACAGAACAATTAATTATTGCCTCCGTAAAGCTTCCATGATTGAGCCTTCCAAATAAACGAACTATATAAAAAAAAAAACATCCCCATAACGAGCAATGATTTATCAAGTTTTATGCAAATCGGAGAATCACGAATATGTTTTTAAATTTTTATTTCTTTGCTATTTGACATGCAGCTGGTCTACTGGCAAGTAAAATAATACATGAATAAAGAATAATCGACAATGAATCGATATTAATATATCGATTCAAACTAATCAAATATCATCTCGTTTTAAATCAGATATTTTCCAACATCCCCATCAGCAAGATCAAATGGACGTGACTGATCGGGAAGCAAATCTCATTACATATTTCCGATTCATGGATTGTACTCCACCACATGAGCACTGTTTAGCTGAATGTCACTTATTGGAATCAGTTGACTAGCTGTCGGCATAACCAATAGATTCAATTATGTAAATTTAAATTAGAAAATCCGAACAAATTTCATTCCATGTCAACCCGTAGAAGCGCAATATGATCCATTTAATATCGCCCACTAATCGCCATCACCACCACCACCACCAACAACTGGGCACCTCGGATTACGGCACAGCGTATAAGGGTTGCTGACTGGCCCAGAGTCCAACCGGTAAAGGTGTTACGGTTGCATAATCGTAAATATTACAAGCGGCATATAATTTATTCATTAAAACGCGATTAGTAATTAATGAAAGTGAATTCTACATCAACAGGCGACACGCAAAAATGGAAATCTCATTCCTGGGTTTGTATTACAGGCGGCAAATGTGCATGCAAAGCAGAATGGGTCAAAAAGTGCAGTATGGCAAATTGCTTGCATACGATATGAATTTCTAAAGCGGCATCAGCCACAGTTCGATTATTCAACCAGATGAATAATTTTGGACCGTTGGACCCCTTTAAAGTCGTTCCCACACTTCCACGGCATGGAAAGTGTGCTGATCTCCATTAAACGCGCAATCGTTTCAAATCGAACTGCTTTCAAGTTATTTGCGACGACTCCCGCTCTAGTTTCTCAAGATGCCTGGTGGTGGCGGCGGCGGCGGCGTTTCGCACACTGTGTGTGTTCTATTTAGATACTCGCACCGCGCCTGTCAAGTAAAGTTGCCGTCCGTCGTTCAGCTTTTGCTAAATAGATTCAATTAATAGTGCGCCGAGAGTGGCACGCGCGACTACGATGACCTTGAATCGCGGCAACTTAATGCATAACAACGTTAGTTGGTTGGTTGGTAAACAGAAATATGCACAGTTTAGAGCGCGCACACGCCCGCCAGCCTGCAAACACACGGCTCGGAAATGATGCGTATGCATACCGGTTCGGGATTAAGTGATGCGCTAGAAAAATTATGCATTCTGTGCAATAGGATAAGCAAGATGTAAATAGTGCAGTGGCTGCTAGAGAATACATATAATCTTCTCAAGCCTGAATTGTGGTTTTACTTTTACGTTAGGGGTCCTGAACACCCATTACAGTGTATAGGCTAAAGAGCTACTTACTTGTAGTGATGGAACTATCCGGATATCTGGCAAGTATTCAAAATCCAGATCAACCAGATAATACGGTACTTTAGTAGTAATGAATATTGACAAAATAATTAAAAATATATTTCTACACGTAAACCAAAACTTGAATGTAAGTTGCATTTCTTATCATCCTCCGCAGCGAATACCGCGGAGAATGAGAAAGGTTGACCCTGCAGACGATGTAAGGATTTTCATCTCTTTTATTTTGTGTTCTGTTTGCACTTTCGACTACACAAGCAAACAATTTATTTATAATACTGTAGAATCACACACACACTTACCACGATTCTCTCCAATTCCCATTTGTACAATGAGCGCTTCTTATAAGATTTAAGCCCATCCATGATCCGAAGTATGGAGATAGCAGTGGAGAAAGCACAGGCTCGAATATCACAACTTCCGTGGTTCACTCCATCCGAAGGCAGTACCAGCGTTCTGGTTTGCGTGTCTTGAAGACCCATTGCACAGACCCGAGGAACAGTTTGGTTTTCGGAAAGGTCGTTCGACCGTTCAACAGCTAACTCGAGTGATAAACATTCTCAGACGGCGAGTTTCGAAAACATCTGCCAAGACTGGTGTTCAAATTACAGCAGTACGGTCTTCCAATCTTCCTAGTGAAGATAATAAACAACTATCTATCGGACAGTACGTTCCTAGTCTTTCTGAATAGCATTACTTTGAATGCTTTCAACATCGGTGCTGGGGTTCCACAAGGAAGCATCCTTGGCTCCATTCTATTCAACCTGTTCACCTCCGATATGCTGGCTCTCCCTGATGGTGAATCGATGTCTCTGTTCGCAGATGACACATCCATCGTCTACAAGGGTATGGTCATCGGAGCTCTGACTGCCAAACTTCAGAGAGGCCTGAACGTCCTGTCTGAATATTTCAACAACTGGAAGATCCGTATCAACGCGGCAAAGGTCATCATCTTTCCACACTCTAAATCTCCCAGACTTTTTTCATTGGAGAATAATAAGATCTGCCTGAATGGCATAGTGGTGGTATGGTCGAAAGAGGTAGTCTAACGGGTGTTCAATAAAAAATGAGATTTTTTTTCAGTCATATAGCTAGTAAAACAATTTTTTTTTTCCAACGAATTCAGTATTTTTTATTAAAAACAAAATCTCTATTCTTCAAAAAACGTCAATGGATATTGGAGAAGGGGCCCTGGTCAGTCGTACAACGCAACTTAGTCGCGATGCTCTCAAATAAGCGCTGGACGGCTTTGATGCCATCTTCCGGATACAATTAAGGATCCTCGTGGTCAACTGCTTCGTATCCTTGGCCCGCCAATTATTTTTTTTACACTAGGGCACTGAGAGAACCGATAAAATCCTCAATGGGACGGCACTGAGGCAAGTTGGTCGGGTTCCTTTCTTTCGGCACGTACGGTATATTTTTCTGCTCACGATACTCCAGCGTCTTCTTGGCCTAATGGGCAGACGCCTTGTCCGGCCAGAAGACGTGCTTCCCATCCACATGACGCTCCTTTAAAAACGGCAGAAGAATTTTCTCAAGACACTCCTCCTGGTAAACTTGTTGATTGAAAACCACGGTTTTGAAATCCCTCTGTCCGATATGGCGATGTACGGTGTAGCAAGTACGCTTTATGATTAGCACCTTAGCAATGAACATTTACAAACTACAATCATAGTTATGCTTTCTATAAATTATTTATTCTGTTATATGTTATTTATTAATTAAAATATGAAATATCGTTTTTTCAAATAAATCTTAAATGTGTTCACCGCTAAGGAACAACCATTATTAGAATGGGTAAAAGAGTTACCCTAGCCATAAAACTGTTCAAATGAGTTCCCGTACACGTTAGCTACAAGCGCAAAGCACATGTCCCGATAGCCTGTTGAGCGTGGCTTCTTGTTCACATTACCGCGTCGATTCGCGTGCATCGACCTGCGCCTAAAACAATTAGGAATGCATTGACCTTTCCTGTTCGGCTTTGCACTTTCCCGAACTCGGGAGAGGAATGTGGCTGGACGATTAATATTCGTTCGGTGGAATGAGATGTCCCTATTTCTATAGGAATTGTCGCATGCTCAATTTTGAGAATCGGTTTCGTGATTTTGGCCTTCGTCTGAAATCACGATTACCGGGGACAAAGGTCACCAAGCGTGGTATCTGAGGACACACTTAGCCCTAACTCGTCCACTTTGTACTGATACGTGGAAGAGGCAAGAGTGGTCAGTTTTTGATCCGTGCCGTGGTGTGTGTAAAAAGATGAATTGTAACATGTGGTCTCGATAAGGTGTTAATTTATACTAGATTTTCCTTCCCCTAGTTAACAGTAGTGAGCGAAGCTATATTAGCTATTTGGCGGTTAGTGGTTAGCGTGTGACTTAGAGAAAACGGTAAAGTGCAAAGTTTGTAGATGGTGCGTAAACTAAGAGGAAATATGCGTCGTTATATCCATAGATTCGTGGCAGCACAGGTCGTTTGCCGACACACCACCATTTCGTTGGAACCACTCTTTGACCCCACCTATCCGTTGCAAAGATTCCCTGGGTACATCGTCAAGTCGTGCCCTGGGCAGGCAGGCCATTCGTCGAGGAGAGTACGTTCAGCCAACGTACACACGACCGCTTGTACCACGCTGTCGCGTAAGCCCGCGAATCGGTGAGGGAGACACATCATCAGCCATTGTCGCATCCGCCGGAGTAGTGCACCAAGCAGCTTCGGTACCGCCGCCAGTCTCCCCACCAAAGGACATCACGTAAAACCTAGGTCGTGAGTAGAAAATGCATGCATGTTTGTTTGTGTCGTCCATGGCCATGTGACTCGTTTGAGACACACTCAAATACAGCTATCCCGTAAGCCGTCAATGAACGGGAGTAGCCCTTAGAATAACCAATTAAAGAAATGTGAAGACGACCATTGAAGCAATCGATCGCTGAGTTACCGCAGAGTGCACACAGGAGGAGTACATGGGACAGATACAATAATCGCACACGCTAGGAAAGATAGGTAGTACGTAAGGGGAAAGGATGACACACAAAGTCTTTGTAAACGTTTGAATTTCTGTGCTTTGAGCTTTATGGTAGAATAGAGCTGTACAAATGTTGATCCCGCTTGGAACAAATCAGTTTACGTTACACTGATTGTTTCTGTTGTGTACCAATGAGAGATAGTTTGGTTAATGTCTTTTGAGGTTTCATGTTACTTCGCGTTCGTTTTGTAGTTTTTGGAATTTGATGTTTATTGGGTAGTCAGCCCGAATCTGACTAATTTTCTGGTAACTCTGGAATTGGAAGCGTTTCAGTACAAACGAGGACGATTAGGGCTAGGCCGGTGATGATAACCCCCGTTCACGTGTTCCTAGTCTTTGGCCGATTGTCGGAGTTTGATTTGCGTAAGTCTTATAGGAATTAGGGATATCTTGCGCGTCTTACGTGAAGTACGCCGAACGCGTGTTAGTCAGCCAGTCAGCTTCCTACCCGAAATTCGGGAAACTTGATCCTCTCCCTAGGAAGGTCTCAAAGCCGGGCAAGCTACCAACTGTTGGATGGTCTCCTTTAGGAGTGGCGCTTAAGCCATCCTTCTTTAAAAAGGGAAGCTCGACGGGCTGTCGCGTTACAACAGCATAACTTTTTTTTTCAAATTTATGCTTAAACTTATATTTTACTTCTGGGGGTGTGGCCGACTTGTCGCTGGAATAGAGGCTGTCATTTTCTGGAATGTGGGTCTTCGAGAGCGTAAAGTAACTTTCGTCGTCCAGCACGAACGACGTCCCGCGGTAGTTCTTCGTCATCCGCTATCGGCCTTCCGCTCCACGCTCAGGGATGCCAGGATCCGGTAAAGTGTACTCACGGGCACGTTTTCGCCTCGAAAGTGGTCTACCGTAAACTTTTTTCCACGATGACCATGCGTTTCGAAAAACCGTACAACACGCTCGCGGAGTCCTTGCTGTTTCGACGCCATCTTCGATTGAACCTACAGCACCCGAGCGAAAAGAAATATACCACCCATTTTTAGGGAGTCCAGAGAGCAATTCTCTTGGAGAGAAAAACAATTAAGCTCTTTACTTTAATTACAGAAAGGTATTGAAATCATTCTCATTTTTTATTGAACACCCGTTAGCTAGGCCTTACATTAGACAACAAGATGATTTTCAGAGAACACGTTGACAAAACCAAAACCAAGTGCAACATCTTGATAAGATCATTGTATCCACTCATCAACAGGAGGTTTACCCTATCCATGAAAAATAAGATTGCTGTCTACAAACAAATCATCCTTCCCGTAATAGAATACGGGATGCCAATCTGGGAGAGTTGTGCTAAATCCCATCACCTCAAACTCCAAAGGATTCAGAATAAGATCCTGAGAATGATCCTCAACAGTCCACCGTGGACTTGAAAGTCTGGGGTCCACCGTCTGGCTGGTCTTCAGACACTAGAGTTATGGAGAGCTGAATCCATCGCTAGGTTCAGAGATTGCTGTAGGCGATCCGATCAACAGATCATCAGGGATCTGGCACGTTAGTTTAGGTTAAGTTAAGTTAGGTTAAGTAGGTAGAATGACAAATTAAAACATTTAAATCAAACATTCTGCGCAAGAAGAGAATTGTAAAACATTACAACAGTAAAACACGACATGTACAAACACAAAATCAAAAATTTCACCAAAGATGAAGAGCCCTTCTCGCTAACCTCTTGCCCTGTATTAGCAATTGTAAACCAAGTAACAAATCACAAATAAACAAGAATTTTACTGCACCAGGGCTGGCAAATGTCATTTTCAATGAAAGATTTCACGCGATATTTACAGAGATACTTCTGTCACTATCATTGGATGAGAAAACGATGATAGAGATTTTCTTCAAAATCTCATCGAATTTTTCGTCATGACAGAACGTGACAGTGTTGTGATCATCGTTATTACTAGCTCATTTAATACTATTAAAGTTTGTAGTACCGAGGAAATTTTATTATTATATCCACTCTACCGATTACATACGGTAGTTTGCTTAAATTCATCTAAATCAGTTAGAAATGTAGACGTCAAAACCGCATAAGAATTATTCTCATGAGTGCTTAATCATTGAAAAATGACAAAAAAGCTAATGATAGGTAGCTTCGTCTCGTGATAGTGAGAGGACCTGTTTTCTCATCGTCAAATGATGGCCGTGATATTTACCAGCTCTGACTGCAACTACTACTACTTTCGCGGTTCGATTCTTGCTGACAACCTTTATTCTATTTGTTTCGACATAACCCATTTCACCCACAAATACACTCCACTTTTATTGGTCTCCCTTTTATTGCATTGGACCGCAGCTCGGTATATCTCATCCGTTCATGCGGTCTCCACTTAAATCCTGCAATGATGAATCCCTCTTCATTGTAAGCAAATCTAACATCCCGCGGTTGGGTGTAGCACTGAAATAACAATATTTTTTGTTTTGTATTCAACACCTCCAACAACAATGATCTAAAAATCACGCTATTAAAGTATAAACAAAAGCTCCGGACGGATATTAGACTAGGGTGCAACTGCTTTTCTAAAAACAGCCATTCCATAGCAAAACGATATAGTGGTTCTCAGAATTATGTAAAAATTTGAAGTTTTGTTTTTTATCGCAAAGTATTGGACTTCATCTTTTTTTCTTCAAAAAATTATTTTTTAGTTCATAACTTTTGAATCACTGGACCGATTCCAAAGATCAAAATATAAGATGAAAGGTTACTAAAAATACTTTTTAGGAAAAATATATATATTTTTTTTAAATAGTTGCAATTCCCAAAACCTACGACTGGATACCTTCCTTCAAATAACAACTGTAGTGCGGTAAAAAAACGGTAGAACTGTTTCAAACACGCAGTTGGTACTTGAGCGGTCGGTTTTCATCTCTTTTTGCCAGTGGTGGCGGGGGGGGGGGACACACCCCTCCAAAGGGGGAGTTTGGTAAAGAGAGATGAAAAAACCGATTTGTACCTTCCTTAAAAGTTGTCCTAGTTCGCTATTCTAATCTATATGCAATCTTCACACTGCCGTACTCTAACGGAACTATCAACTCTATGCTTTCATCTACTCCATCTATCGTATAAAAATTACCACTAGGGGAATTTACGTATTCTCGGCAACCTAAGCAGCGACCTTCTTTCTATAGCCTTTTTCTCTATGGAACGCACACATATGCAGTATTGGTTTGTTTACAATCTTTTGCTGCCAGCTGTTCTAACAATTTCAGTCGAAAGAATTGTCAGAAACTGTTTTGAAACGCTTTTACAAAGCTCCAATCTTCTCTAGTGAGAGCATTGTCGGCAACCAGTTTTTCTTCGGCAACCGTTCCATTTGAACTGCATGTAAATCTGCTGTTCTATTATCGGCAACTCGAAATCAGCTACAATTTGTAGTGCGTGTGTTTCATTTCAAGAAAACCTTGCTAAATTGTTTTTTCTCAGTGGTAAAAATATAGTCAAATTGAAGCTGAAAGCATAAAGAATCGTTTGCATGCATTCAGCGAAGTGTTTTCGTAAGAAAATCCAGTGAAAATAGTGTTTCAATTTGGGTTGCCGAAAATAGTCTGTCATGCCGAAGTCGTCATTTCCCCTTTGTAAAAATAAATTGTTCTAAAATAAATCTGGATTTTGTATTGGAAAACATTAATTTTGTTTGAATTTTATGGTTTTTCGACAGGGGTGAGGGGAGTGGGCAATATGTTTTTTTTATATTTTTCCTTGAAAATTAAGGCTTTTTTTTATATCACATCAAAAATCCGCCATGTGTTTTTTAAACGTTTTTGAGTTATATTTTTTTTAAGTTATCAAGATTTTGGTAATCGATCAATACTCCTATGCGTACTGTCAAGTTAAAGTAAGCGATAAGATTTCAAATTGCACACTAGCGTTTCATAGTGAGTGAATTCTGAACTGAGCTGTCCATCATCCAATAGGTCTTATATATCAGAACAACTTTGACCAAGACCGCTACCTTCTTTCTAGTTGAAGTCGCAAATTAAAGCAATAAGAAGTGAAATGGTATACGAGCAATAAGAAGTTCCAAAAACAGAAACCTTCAATTTAGTCAAGATGTCAAGTTAAGCAAATAATTTATTAGTGCCACCCGGAAGACGAATTCTAAACTCAACTGCTCATCTTCCTATAGGCCTTATGCATCTGAACAGCTTTGATCAAGACCGCAACCCAGTGATTTCATGGTAAATTAGGAACTGGTTACTCATATAGAATTACCCTTTTCGCCCTTGTAGGAAATAGCGACAAATATTTTGTTTCACCATTAACCACACTGAACACTTCGCCTCAAATCTTGAAAAAGGGGTTACTCACTGAGTGAATAAAATGTTCCTCAAAAATCTGCTCGAATATGACGAAAATAGAGTTAAAATTTACTCAGTTTACATGGGCGATAAAAGTAACGCAATACCTAAGCCGAATTCAACTCACAATTGCATTACATTGCGTAACGGCATTGGGCACTGTAGGGATTCCCGTTAAGCAAATTCAAAGTTAGCACCATTTGAATGTACAGTATGCAAAAAAAGTTTATCCACCCCCCCTAACAATTAATTTTTTTTTTGTTTTTCTGGTGAAAATCAGTTTAATTTTATGAGTGTTCCTCCATGATTTATCAATTTATATATATTTATCACATTGCCATTGAAAATACGGCGTTTATATCTTTTTTTGAGATTTCATGTGATAAATTATGAAAAATGGTAAAAAATTACGCAAAAAAAATTATCCACCCCCAAACGGATACTATGATTTAAGTGTGTTTTACAGAGTTTTAGTGTGTATTCTGCAACTTTATCGAATGTAAACATTGTGTCTATCTGTCATTTAGTGCTCTTGAAGTTTTCGGGCTCAAAATTTCAGTTATGTGTTCAAATTGGAAGTTATTTGTTTCAAAATGCCCAAAAAAGACCAAATTTCGATCAGTATCCGAAATTTGATTATTGAACATCACAAAACTGGTAAAAGCTACCGTGATATTGCCGATATTGTCCAGATTCACAAAGATACGGTCGCTTTGCTGTACAAAAAGCGTGGTTCTATCTCACCAGCTAAGCATTCGGGGAGTCCTTCAAAGACAACTGGCCGAATTGACAGAGCTATCGTGAAGAAGGCGGAGCTGGGCCGGGGACTATCAGCTCCGAAAATTGCGAAACAGATTGAAAGCGAGTTTTCCATTCAACTGACATCACAATCCGTACGAAATCGTCTTCATAAGAAAAGTCTTAAGGGCAGAGTAGCTCTTAAGAAGCCATGGTTGTCCGCATAAAATTTTAAAAAAAGATTGAAGTGGGCCCAGGACCAAATTATCATTAATACAGTGCATGAACTGACATTACGCTGCTTTTACTGCATTTGTTTATTTTTGTGGCCATAAAAATTACATTAGATTTTCGCCATGATTGAAGTGCATACTCTTGGATGTGATATTATAATTTATTCTTTGCTGTGTTGTCTGTTGTATGGTAAGATTGATTACATGATTTCACCAAATCAATAATTACACACTTAGAAATAACTTATTTTACACGTGATGGAATCCATCTTTTACATAAAAGATGAGACGTAAACAAACATGTCATGTATATTATGTGCTCCGAGACTGAAAAGTTCATTGCTCAGCGAAATGTACGTTTGGTTAAGCTATATTTCACGTCTGTTGTGAATCAAATTTATGTCAAAATTGACGCTCGTATATTTCACTCTCAGCGCACACATTTACATGATTTTTTCTATGTGTGTAGCAATCGAATACTCACCAAACCAAACCAAACCAAATCAATAAAACCTACTGCTAGATTTGTTTATTGTCCGGAGGCATCCTCAATCCACAACCGAGGTATACCCACAAATTCTACATATCGCCATCCGTAAAAAAAAATCAATAAAATCTTATTTCCATCTCAAATTTCATTCTCAAATTATGGGTTGAGTTTATAGATAGATTACGCAGTGATTGTTCATTCAATGTTGTATCTTAATTAACAGAACAGCAGGTTTTTTAAATGATATTCATATTTTATACGGAACACAAATCAACTAAATCAACCTGAACAATACATTATACAACAAACAATCGTCTATTTAAGAAACGACTTCTAGATCAAGTTATTCAATTTCAGGCTTAATAATACTTATACTATTTTAAATAATAACTTCTGTTCAGGCTTTGTTGTTTGTGTTGTATAAGGTATGTCGAATGACTTACAGAGCTTTATTCGATCAAATTTTTAATTATCCAGCGTTTATTAGACATCATTTCCTTCCTTAAACAGCGATGGTACGAAGGTGTTAATACGCTCGATTCTCATGTGAAGTAACGATTTATTAGACACTTTTATACATTTATTAAACGGTTATTCAACTACGGGATAATTAATCCGAAAATACGAACGGAAGAAAGAGCAGGGTTGTTGTATTTCTCTCTCTCGTTAGTGATTTTTGTCATTATTGCTGTAGATACATACACATGTCGTTCCATGGGATTCAAACCATGACCTCCAGATCACCAGCCGCTTGCCATGCCATCTGAGCTATTCTATAATACATCATCTAGGTAGGAAAATAATCAATAGAATCTGAATACCTATCAGCACTCCCGATTGCAACTCTAGCTACTTCAAGGAGTAGTGGGAAATATTAATTCATTCATCGTTGTTTTTCATGAGACCAATGTTACCTCTTCACCTCTCCAATTTCCGTGGAAGGGATGCTGGGCTATTCATTTCATTAGATCGATACATTCGTTGTCGTGATGTGATGTGATCGATGATTACGATTTAAATTAATTAGGCATAGCACACAAATAAAAAAAAAAGTTGCGGTTAGGATTGAACTCACGACCTTCCACTTAAAAAGTGGAAACGGTAACCACTATGCTACCAATTTCATCTTCTTGTTAGCCTGAAACAGTGTTGTAGAATAATGAGTGAATACGTGGTGTATAAAGCATTTACAAAGCATGGCATTAAAACATTGACGCATAGTGTAATAAGAGATATTATGCTGACTGTATCCACCTTTATTCAGCAATATTATAAAGCATTGAAATGAAATCTAATAATGGAGCTAGAAAACAATTATTAGACGTCCAATCAAGCATGTTATTAAATCAATTACAAACAGTGGAATTAAAGCGTCAATGTATGTGCAAATCACTCTTATTCAGTTTGTTGGTAGATAAAACTTCTGGTGTTGAATCAGGAAGACAGTCAACGTTTTATAGCTTTTAATTAGTAAATTAATCAGATCAGAGCCAACCGTGGAATAAGGACGCGTCTCTCGCTCTCAGCACTTAATTCGACATCCCTTTTTATTCGGCATTGTACACTGTCATATATCATTTATTCAATATGTATGCTTATTTGTGACTCTGAGTTGTTTGTTGGGTAGGTCTTAAGTAACATTGATCGATTCTCTTTGTTGGCTTTCTCTTTCGTTAATAACTTGAGCACAGAACCGTTTATTATTGTGTTTGTCGTATTAGATGCTAGATACATGTGACGAAGAGAATATGACAATGTTACTTTGGACCTAATGCAATGTTCAGCGTTCAGTGTTTTAAAATTATTGAGCAAACAATATTAGGAATAACGAAAACATCACTTCACAGCCAAACGTGCAGAATTGCGAATTCATATAAAGCCGAATGTGTGTGTGTTTTTTTTTTTTATAAAATGTGGAATTCACGCAGTCCAAACCACATATATTAAATCGGACACTCATTTATTTTTTCGATACCGTACCGCCCAACAAACAATTCAGAGTCACTAATAAGCATACATATTGAATAAATGCTGTATAACAGTGTACAATGCTGAATAAAACGGGATGTCGAATTATGTGCTGAAAAACCTCATTGAGAGCGATAGATGCAGCTTTATACCGTTGTTTGCTCTGATCTGATTTATTTACTATTTAAAAGCTTTATAAACGTTGACTGTCTTCCTGATTCCACACCAGAAGTTTAATCCAATCACAAACTGAATAAATGTAATTTTCCCATAAATTGACGCTTTAAATCTATTGTTTTCAATTGATTTAATAACGTCTTATACATGTTTTCTAGCTCAATTATTAGATTTAATTGCATTGCTTTACAATATTGCTGTATAAAGGTGAATAGAGTCAGCAAAATAACTCCTATACCACTATGCGTCCATGATTTGATTTCATGCTTTTTTATAAACGACGTATTAGATTCATTATTCCACAACACTGGTTCCTTCTAACAACAAGTCTCACGAAAACACATTCGTTGATTTAGTTTAATAAATAACCCAGCATCCTTTCCTTGGAAATTGGAGAGATGAAGAGGTAGAATTGGTTTCATGTAAAACAACGATGAATGAATTAATGATTCCCCTTGGACCTTGGGACGATCGGGAGTGCTGATATGTATTAGGCAAGCTTTCATTGAATATTGAGCAGTCCATATGATGTATTCTAGGATAGCTCAGATGGCAAGGCAAGCGGCTGGTGATCGGAAAGAACATGGTTCGGAACCCATGCAACGGACATTTAAATGTATGTAATAGCATCTGTTGTGTTGTGGTGCGTGCCTCGTCAGAAATAATGAAAACAATCTCTAAAGGAAAGACAACGCTGTGTCTGTTGTTCTTCTATTATTTTTCGGGTTAATTTTCCTGCAGTTGAATAATCGTTTAATAAATGTATAATAGAGTATAATTTAAACGTTACTTCAAATGATAATCAAGCGTATAAATCATCGCTATCTAAGGAAGAAGATGTGCAATAAACGCTGAATAATAAAAAAAATTGATCGAATGAGCTCTGTTACAAGTCGAATAAACGCTTCTCAACATACCTTAGCCAACACATGTTGTGATTGAATAAATTCTGAACAGAAGTTATCATTAAAAATTATACAAGTATTATTAAGCATGCATTAGAATAAAATCTTCAAGAAGTCGTTTCTTCAAAAGGCGATTGTTTGTTGGGCGTAACGTGGTAAAACTGCAGCGTGCGTTGTCGATGACGATCAAAACTTTACTTACTGCTTTCAGGTTTGTTGTCGCCAAGCTTAGGCATCATGTGATTCTACATCTATTTGGACCTTCAAATCTGTCATGAATTTACTTTTCAGTTTCCGGTTATGTAATTTAATGTTTTTACACCTAATTTTAAAATTACGACATATTTTCCAAAAGTTGATGTGATATTCAGACATAAGAGGCTGTTTCACATCTAGATGTGTTTAATATTATATTTGTTTAAAGTGCGTCTATGTACACATAAAATTAAGTCGTTTATCGAATTACATGCCAAGAACATTAGATCTTACGTCAATTCAAGCTCGTGTAATTTTCAGTTTTTTTTTTGAGTGTACATAATTCAAAAAGTTGTTCCTAGGAAATCGAGGGAATATTTACACATTAACTAAGTAACTCTTTTTTGTAAATTTTAAGTTAAGTTTGATGATTAATTTCTATAATCTTTATAACAAACAAATCTTCCGTAAATTTGAATCAAATGGTGTGAAACGAATTTAAATCCGTCGATAGAAGCGTTTAAAACCTCACACTATTTCGTTACACAGTTTTTTGATGTGCACCGCAGTATAGCCCATAAAGACGTAGTCTAGCAATGGGCGATCTTGGATTGAAACACAAAAGATCGATTCTTTTGGTTCGATTAATCGATTTTTTGAATCGATCTCAAACACGACAAATATCGACTTTTTTCATTCGATTTTTGTTTCGATTCAAAAATAAACTTCAGTGCATTTGCATTTGCAGTTTTTTTTTCTACACCTTTACACATGACTTGCCTTGAGCACGGATTCAGTGGAAGATTTGGCGGAAAAATTCACTCTAGTTTGAGAGGTTCAAAGACGCTGAGCTGGTGGATACATTTGCTATTGCAACGCTCCTTGATCCCCGTTTCAAGACACTGTACCTGGGGTCTTCAGCTCACGCTCGAGCAGTTAAAATTGTGTCTGAGCAGATCTATAGTACCGAAATACGATGATATGCACACATCTGTCCCCCACCAAAACCAACCTGTGAGGCCTGTGTGATATTCATGACGAAATGGTAAAGAAAAATATTTTTCTACACTTCTTATGATATATTTCAGCTTCATCAGTCCTCTGGTATGTTAGAACTGGATCACCATGGGGGCATATTGGCAGAATTACAAAATTTCTTGCATCAGCCTGTTTTTCCACGTTCTGTCGATCCTTTTCAAGCATGGGAGAAAATCCGTAGTGATTATCATCATTGCTCGAGAAAAGTGTTCCGTCAGAAAGGCTATTCTCTAAAATTGGTGAAACCACACATAATCGATATCGCCTCAATGCAAAAAGCATGACTTAATTAGCTTTCTTGACATCCCTATCGGATGAGTTTTGGGATATCTGAATTAAGTACTTTCCGTACTTACCTGATTTTACACTCCGACCATCGAATCGTTTTGTTTCGTATGTTAATCTTTCGTTTTTTAAATCGTTCATTTAATACCAATAAAACAAATATTATAACCTGTTAAATCACTTACCTAATCAAGTATCCTGAGCAAAACTTCCAAATGTCAAATACAATCAAAATCGTCATTTACTATATTCTCATCATGTATGTATGTTACACTAGACTGATGCAAAATTTGAAATTTTCGCTCCACAGTGCTCAAACGGTTCCAAATTGGGCCTTATTAGCCTCCCAAAATTTGAACTCATTTAGTGAGAAACTGACTTGGCACAAACCATTTGAAGTTTATATGGGAATTACTATGAAGAAACCTACTACACAATTGGCGTTAATCTGCACCAACTTTCTTATGATCCGTTATATTTGGAACATTTTTGTGAAATTTGGAAACATGCATCGATTCAAAAGATCGATTTAAAAATATCGGATTATTGATTAAATTGATGAATCGATTATTTTCTAGAAAAAAAAAATTGATTCATTAAGATCGATTATTGCCTCAATATCGCCCAATGCTAATGTAGTCCTACGTCAAATCAAGCTGAACATTGCATTAGGTCCTAAGTAACATTGATCGATTCTCTTCGTCGACTTTCTCTTTCGTGAATAGCTTGAGCACATAACCGTTTCTTGTTGTGTTTGTCTTATTAGATGCTTGATAAAAGCTTCTTTTATCGATCTGTGCGCTAAAAATACCTGGAAATGTCTTTACATGGCCGTGAGCATACAAAGAGAAAGTCGACGAAGAGAATCCGTCAATTTTATTTTTTTTTTAGACACGTGTCAAAATTGGAACAATTGATTATCTGTCAAAGTCATAGGTAAAGCAGAAGACCTGTCAAACGTATAAGATGTCGCCTTTTTACCCAATTCAGTATCTTTAATGTATGGTGTCATTTATGAAAAAACGGTAGGATAGTGAAAACTTTTCATACTTTCTTTCATAATCGCCTTCTCAATTATTTATAACAAATAAAATTCAAGTGAGTAGGATGATCCTTTCAGAGAAATATATAAACAAACTATCAATAGACATGTGCTCCACTCACCTGTTTCTAAATCTAACGAATAGATGTTATCTATTGCAATCCATCCGCGTGTAAATACAGCAAAAACAATAACAAGATGCTCGAACCCGTTGCTGGGATGCACAGGCGATGTAGCGTAAAATTCAAGTGCATTAAAATGAAAAATTTCGATCGCATGCCAAGAAAATTGAAACCGATTGCTACTGCTGCTACTGTTTTTCTCGCACGTAAAGGTATTCGCTCTTAGCAAGGGGTGAGTGGGTGTGCTAGAATGAGGAAGGGATTTGTTTGTAGTTTGAATCTGCTCCGCTCAGGTGGGTGTAAAGTATCGAGGAAGCGAGAAATAGACACACGGTAATAAATTTCAAAGTCGATTTGAAAGACAAATAAACCATTGCACCATACTTGGGATAGAAGTGGTATTCTGTTTATATGATCGTGTTTTTCCGAGTTAATTTGTGGAAATGGGCGGGTCAAAATTTTACTACGTGACACACTTTAGTTTGATTCACGAATAAAGTTCGTCTTCGGTGAGCGATGCAACGAAGGAATTATTAATCAATCCATAAAAAATAACACAAAATATGCAGCTGTAAGTTAAGTCAAGTTAAGTAGAAGCATGTTTCAGATTTTTTTTTTGTGACAGCTGCTCAAGCACCCGAACGGGAAAATTCACCTTCCGGTATCAAAAAACCGAACCGTTATCAAAGTAACTCATTTAACCGCTACGTGTAATCGATCCAGCTTGCGTACACATGTAATAAGGCAACAATCTAAGATTTTTTCTTCCCGGCAATCATCCGCCGGTCGCTCCCGAAAAAAGCAGTATAATTTCAGACGGTTGTCAAACGAACATGGTGACTTAAAATGCAATTAAAACCTAACGGTCGCGAAGAAAATTACCCACCTGAGACATCTGCCGGTCCATAAAGTGAGTTGTCCTTTGGTTACACTTTCGTTCTGGTGGGACGTATCGCAGCAAGCTCTGCTCTGCACGGAGGGAAATTGGGAATCAAATTATAAAATGAAGGATTTTCTGCCCATTCCATTTCCCAAAATAGTCAACGGGAGAATGTAAGATTATCTTACAGAATGATTGAACTGATTTTAGCCAACATTTATAAATAGTAATTTATAACATGTAGTAATAGTTTTCACAGAAAAAAAATTCTGAAATTTAACCATCGCGTAAAATTGTCCACGTTTAATTTTAAGCAGTAATTGGCACAAACAACGAAACTGTTTGCTTTAATTTACACTAAATAACGTTTGAACTTATAATAACGCGTGCGCTATATATCACAGAAATTCACATGATTTTTTCAAACGGTGTACTTTGAACCTTTTTTATATGACAATATTGATTGTGAGAAACAAACAGCTCGATCGCTACAGTTGTACCTATCTAGAAAGAAACAGAACATTCAACTTATTCTTATAGTGCTGATCATCCAAGGCAAAAAAAAACTTAATTGAATGTTACCCCAACGAAAAAAAAAACTCCACACAAGGTGTTCCAAAATATGCAATAAGATTTTTTTCCTTTCGCTTTCCATAAACAAGCTTCTTATCAATTCCGTTACCAGAACCACCTTTCAACGAGCACTCGCGGTCCTGGGGATCGGAGGAACCGGTTTACCGCTCGATATGCACCGCCACCGACCTGGTCGTGATGTACCGCCGGCACAAGTGCAATCAATTGTCCGCAAGGATCGAAAGGTGATACGTTCCTAAATACCTTCCACCGCCCGGTGGGATGATGAGCGTTTGAAATTTATCCCTGCTTACATGTGTGTTATTTTGCTTTCTTCCATTTCGCCAGCTTTGAAAGATGATGGATGGCCTGTTTGATCGAATCGGATGAATGATGACGTTTACCGTAGTAACGGTATGGAAGGGTATCAATTATCGTTTTCAGTAAATTAGTAACATGATGGAGGAGAGTTCGTCAGAATATTTGGATGGTAACCGTTTCTAATTGGGACGCAAAGTTGGCACATGTGACGGATGGTTTCCGGAAAATGCGAACGTTGATGCTTTGAGAGATAAAAAGAGTAAAAGGGTGCATTTTAAATAATGATAACAAGCTGAATAGGTAGGTTTGAATTGTTTATTCTGCTTCAAACTGTGCAACCAATTGCAAATCAGGTCCTGATCTTATTCTTGTTCCTGAATTTTGGCTCTTACATGGACTAGAACATTGGTTTTTATCCGTGGGAAATTTTCACTATGGTTCTATAACTCGATATCGTATTAGTGCACCCAACCGGGGATGTAAGATTTAATTACAATAATGGAAACCGAAAAATGTGGAATGTATTAGTGAATGAAATTAATCATGTCAAAAAAATTGTCCGGATTATTAGACCTGTGCTTTCTCCACTGCTCGGATGCTTGCTTCGGATCATGGATAGGCTAAAAGCGAATAATAAGCGCTTACAGTACGACCACTCGATCTTGGCAAGTGTGTGTCGTTCTACTATGTTATAATTAAAATGCTTGCTTGTATAGTCGAAAGCGTAGAACGAACAAGTTAAAAAAATCTATACATCATTTACAAGGTCAACATACACACTTAGAGTTTTTGCCGAGATGGGCACCGCCGAGAAGCTCGGCATTTTATTTTGCTGGATCTCAGTGAAAAACTTGCCGAGATTCAGCAAAATTTATGTTTGTTAGCAGAGATCTCGGAAAAATATCCGTTTGTAAGCTGAATCTCTGGCAGTTTTTCCCTGAGACCCAGCAACATAAAATGCCCAGCAGATGGAAGGAAATTCAGCTAACATTCAATGTAAAACATTTTTGGTTTGCGTGTGGACAACGAGTTGTGGAGGGTTGACTGTATTCGTATCGTACTTCTTCCTTTTACAGCAAATCTTTAAAACCTTCATCCATCTTCATTCTAACAGCTCAGTTGTGGTGGATGCGCAAATCAATTGAAAAACAGTTTGATTAAGACGCAATCATTTTCGTTAATAGCGTAGATGCACAACATAAATGGAAAACAAACTTGCAAATCAAAATGCTTAGAATGCATTTCTGTCATTTTGATTTACAAGTTTGTTTTTCATTTATGTTGCACATCGACGATATTAACGGAAATGATTGCGTCTTAATCAAACTGTATTCGCAGTACCTAGTGTCGCTGCAGCAATACTACCTATGGCGGAACGGATTTCCCTCCAACCATCTTCAAGAGAAGCTGCGCCAAGCTGATCTTCGTGGGTAGTGCAACTTCCAGCTGCTGCGCGTAGTCCTGGGCAACTCCGGCGTTCCGTAATTGCTCAATGTTGGGTCGCAGCGTTCGACTTCGACGGGTGTTATGTACCGTCGAGAGTTTTGAGTGCATGCATACTGCAACTAGGTAGTGGTCTGAATCTATGTTCGCACTGCGGTACGTGCGGACGTTGATAATGTCGGAGAAGAATTTCCCGTCGATTAGAACGTGATCTGTGATTTGGTTTTCTGTGTGTTGGTCAGGTGATCTACAGGTGGCTTTGTGGATATCCTTGCGGGGAAAAAAGATAATTCGAACTACCATACCCCGAGAGGCTGCAAAGTTCACCCATCGTTGGTCGTTGTCGTTCGATACGGCGTGCAGGCTGTTTGGCGCGATTGCCGGTCTGTACCCAAGTAACATTGCAAGTTTTATCGAGGTTTTAAAGCACGCCACAAGTTTAAATCATGGTCTATGGAACCCTCATAAAACTAAAATTGTTACTTGGGTACATTGCCTCCTGTCCTACCTGAGCGTTCATGTCACCGATGACGATTTTGACGTCCCGTTGCGAACAGCCGTCGTACACCTGCTCCAGCTGCGCATAGAACGCTTCTTTCTCGTCGTCGGGTCTCCCTTCGTGTGGGCAGTGCACGTTGATGATGCTGTAGTTGAAGAAACGGCCCTTAATCCTCAACTTGCACATCCTCGCGTTGATCGGCTGCCAATCAATCACGCGTTGGCGCATCTTACCCAGCACTACAAAGCCGGTTCCCATCTCGTTGGTGGTGCCACAGCTCTGGTAGAAAGTAGCCGCTCGATGTCCGCTTTTCCATACCTTTTGTCCCGTCCAGCAAAGTTCTTGCAGTGCTAAGACTTCGAAGACCTATCGCAGCCCGGGATGTCGAGCGATTTGCAGTTCTATGTTCAGAGCTTCCAATCGTAGGTCTGTGTCGATGACATTTTTCAACTAGAAATTTGTCCTTGAACGATATGATTGAAGTAAAACCGAAGGACACGGGTCTTTGCTTAATATAGGTCACTGCATGGAATTGAACAAGAATGAACACTCTCCATATAAATTTAGTAAGCATCAAGGCCAGGAACTGTCAAAATCTCAAACCTTACCAATCAGGCTTAGGCCATGGTTTCCTCTGCTGCCCGAAGAAGTCGTCTTCACTCTGCTCGATCCATGGCCACAATTTACCAGTCTCGTAGTCTGCGAAGAGTCCGCAGGTCGCCTCCTACATGGTCGATTCACCTCGCTCGCTGTGCGCCTCTTTTTCTTGTTCCTGTTGGGTCGCTTTCTAGAACCATTTTCACTGAGTCTTCGTGCGGCATTCTTACGACGTGCCCAGCCCACCGTAGTCACCCAATCTCTGCAATGTGGACGATGGACGGTTCTCCCAGCAGCTGGTGCAATTCGTGGTTCATTCGCCTCCTCCACGTTCCGTCAACCATCTGCACTCCACCGTAGATGGTACGCAACACCTTCCGTTCAAAAACACCAAGGGCGCGTTAGTCCTCCACGAGCATATTCCAGGTCTCGTGGCCGTAGAGGACCACCGGTCTAATCAGCGTCTTGTAGACAGTCAACTTCGTGCGGCGGCGAATTTTATTCGACCGGAGCGTTCTCCGAAGCCCAAACTAGACACGATTCCCTGCCATAATGCGTCTTTGAATTTCTCTGCTGGTATCATTTTTGGCAGTCACCAGTTGGTGACCCAGTGGGCCCATACATAAATATCGACTAAATTTACAATAGTGACCAAAAATATGCTTTAGTACCGTCCCAATGACGTGTTCATCTAGATAAAATGGATAAATAGCAGATTTTTAGCGATGGGCCCAATCTTAGATCCATAGGCCAACATTAGAGCCATTTCCCCAATGTTCCAGATGACCATGCATCAGAACCCTAGTCTTAACCAACTCAAACTAGGGAACAACGAATAGAAGATTAGGAATCATATAGATGAAGACTAACTAACTCATTTTTTCCTTGTTTCAAGATCATCCTCGGTGGACAAAGCCGTGTCTTGTCACAATCGACAAGGCGTAAAAAGTAACAAGGACTAAGATGTGTTCCTTGGATTACTGAATAATCCTGTTTCCCTATTTTGAAGTAGTCAGGACTAGGAATCGGTGGTAGATCTTACATCCCGTAACGTACCACGAAAAGGTGATCTACTCACGTTACGGGGCAACAGTTGTTCATCTCAGTTTTAACTGTTATGTGCGTGACGAGGTACCCGGGAACCCAGCTCCCATTTGAATAACACGGTGTAGAAAAAGCAAAAAAAATCTTCGCCCACAAAAGGGTTAGAGATGAAACATCTCAGGAATAACTGCAGCGTCTTTAAATCTCGAAAGAACAGCTCATTTTTAGAAGAAGGATATATCTCTATGAAAGAACGAATAATCTCTATTGGACTTGGAGGAGGTTCAAACTTCCTCCGTAAAATCAAAGGGGAAACCACCAAGTGGCAAGATTCCCCAAACTGTCATGACCAACTGATCCATTCTCGTCTTGGGAAGTGTGACTTCGTTCCGAGAACACTGTGATATATGCAACACAACGATGACGGTAGAGCACCTCTTAGTGAATTGCCCAGGTTTCCAGGGAATTAGGGATCTTTATGGGATCCCGACGAACATTAGAAACGCCTTGGCCAATGACCCTTCAACCGAAGCAGCTGTTATATGTTTCAACAATGACGCCAACATGTATAAGAATATCTGATCTAACTCACTGACAAGAACCAACCATAACCGACGCACTGCATCGAACCAGAACCAACCCCTATAACGGACTCTGAATACACCACCATAACAATTAGCCGACCAAATGCACCAAACCAGGAACATGTACTAACTAAGACAGCACCTCGACAGCCAACTCTGATAAACAAATACTCTGTTACTAGGGAGGTTTCTTTTAGACTGTCCACTCCTCTTAATTAGTGGGTCCCTTCTGGATACCCCACCTCATTAACTCTATAACTAGGAGGTCCCTTCTGGCTACCCACCGCTATTTCAAACTCTGTCACTAAGGGGGACCCCTTCTGGATTCCCCAATATTCGTCAAGAGATGAACCAGCCTCTGGCTGAAAGTCTAGCTATTAAAGATAACCTAACCTAACCTAATTAATCCACCGTTCCGATAAATTGAAATTCGTTCATTCGTCCAGTCTCGTCTATTCGTCCAGTCTCGTCTATTCGTCCAGTCTCGTCTATTCGTGCAGTCTCGTTCATTCATTGATTCGTCCTTTTGACCATTTTTCCAGTCGGCCATTCGTCCATTCTGCCATTCGTCCATTCAGCCATTCGTCATTCGGCCATTTGTTCTGAGACCGTTTGAAACATCCTTGAGACGTGTAGCAATAAAACATATTTAATATTAACCATTACCTCGGATATACCATTCAACAATATCCGCAACCATAGTACTACTGCATTGTCACAGCCGTCCATCACTGATCCATTAGTCTCGCCAGAATGCAAAACCAGGTCACCGGTCATATGAAGGACAGAGCTCCGTAGCACAACCAGCCAGACACATCCGCCACCCAACGACTCACCGACATCAACCGGGAGAATTGCTGCATTGGGGAAGACCGAAACTTAGTGACATGCTATCGGTAGGTTCCTACTACTGTTACCGCGATGACACATTGTCACAACCCGGTAACGGTACAATACGAGCCACTTTATTGTTTATAATGGTTTTTCCAATATCGACGCTGCCGACGACAAAGTCGTTGTTTAGATTAGGTATATTTTTTTTTTTCTTTTTCGGGAATATCACTCATTCAACCATCCAGACGACGATGATGACCGACGGGGGGTGGTGGTTGCATGTTGTTTTCGCTTGTCTGGTTTTCGTCACGCGGTAGCCTTTTCGTTGGCTCCAGACTGAAATTGGTGTAGGTATCTACGACACTATTTATCGGCGCTTATTACCAACAACGTGACACAGACGACCATGGTTAACACTGCCCAAATTGAGGTAGTCACGGTAAAGTGAATCTGAATTCAAGTACGACTATGCTCTCTGGGTGGGTAGGTGTGCGCTCCTGTGTGCACGACCAGACCAGACATAGTGTTCGTCGTCGTTGTTTGTTGTCTGAAGCCAGACGTTGCTGATGAAACACAAAGCAACGGGAAAAACTGCTAATTATGATAATTGCGATTACGATGTGAAGCAGAAATGTGTCATTGAACGATTTCATATCTTAATATCTTAATAACGAAATCCTTTCATCGTAAATCGATTCAAATTTGAATAAAATGTTGCGACGCAAAAAACGAGTCCCGGTAACGGGTCAATAGACATCCTATACTACTGCTCGTTAAAGTTCCAAGACAGTCGCGACAGCAATCGATTGCACACGTCCAAAATGCAGTCAACTCGCTGGTTGGATTTCTGCGCAGAATGCTATTTGGCTGTGTGTGAAAGGAAATGGATTATTATTTTATTTCGCCTGGCTCTTTCCGCCACGTCGTCGTTGACATATAGAATTGGAATTGCACTAAACATACAATCCTTGTAACAGTTCCAACCGGTATATTCAGTTGAATGGCAGGATATGCGCTGCCATCGTCAGTAACGGTAGGTAGATGGTATGTGATGGCAGTGCGACGACGTTTCCGAGTTGCACATATTACTAACAATTTCGAATGTGAATCCTCTGTATGAATATGAATACGATAGGTAGGTATGTAGATATGGTAGCAATCGTTCATCGAAAAGGATAAAATGGGAACATCAAACAGCGGCTTAGCTTTTTGCGGAACATTGAAAGCGATGTTTGATTTGGTTTGGATGGGCTCATTAAAATTTTATGATTGGCTGAACATGGCACGTAAATATTCGCAATGGTAAGGGGTGAATTTGAAATGCTACGGAACGATGGCAGCATGGTTGTTTACATATTGCAATTATGTTGCAAAATTACGACTAACTATTGCGGATGAAATTTGCTATGCATTAATCGATAAAAGCATCAGATTGTGAAAATTTAATTTTCACTCTTAATGTATTATATGCATCATTCAATTCAACTCAACGTTTAATGGTGCTTAGGGCCAACGGGAAATATTTCCATCGTAACCGGCTGCTTGTTTTTGCGTTAACCTCTGCCCATACTGAGATTGAGGCTACGTCACCATGAACTCACGCTTCTGCTTCTGCTGCAATGTCCTGCCGGGTTCCAACCCAGCGGTTGCTTGCAGATTTCGTGCCCGTCACTTTGTAGTGTGTGACCGACCTTCGTCAACCTGCGTTCACGAATTTCAGGTGATATCGGCTTCTGATGACATCGACGATGGAGCTCAGCATTCCAGATCCAGTTGTAAGTCCACCTAGCACCGAGCCTACCACAAATCATATAACGCAGGCAACGGTTGATGCAAACCTGCCAGCTTTTAAGCCATCTGGCCGCCAAGATGAGGAACAGTAGTGGCCTCTAACACCAGTGGCGCACAGTGGGATGAAATCAAGAAAAGTGTGGCATGGCCATTTGCGACGAAACTATTTAGTTTAGGATCTTAATGTCTTCTAGAATGTTTCTTCAATTTTTGAGCACGTTATTTGATGGTAATTTTAATAAAGGAGTGATAAAAAAGCTTTTTTATGTCTTGTGTCACGTCTATGGAAACATTGTAGATAAAGTCATTTTAAGAAACTTTGTGACAATTTTATATCACTAAATTTTTTTCCTCGATTTGTTTTCCATCGATCTTGTTTTCCGTGCTGAGCACCAATGCTACCAACGGCAGGGAGGCAGCTTCGACACCTGAACCGTACTTATCGACCCATCAACTCATGAACCGAGGACCAACGGCTTTACTAACGGTGATCAGAGATGTTATGCCTCAGAACATCCCGGCGGTGCCGACTGAGATTGAACCCAGGCCTGCTGGGGTGAGAGGTAATCACGCTTACCACTACACCACCGGCACCGCTCACTCAATTTTATATAGGGTGAAAATGGAGTACAATCGGTAGTACCCCATTAACACCCGATTTTTACCATAACTGTTTGTTCGATTTTTCCATTTCTTTTTCAATGTTGTACAAAGTTGTAAGTGTACTAAAAATGCACATTTTTGCTGTAGGAAACAAATTGCTATCTCTTTGCGTAAAGTATATACATCCGTATTTTTAATTTTTCTAACAATATTGCAAATGTGGTGTGCTTTCAATACATCAAGTAGTAAAAATAATTGAACCAAATTTTTGGAGATTTTTCCAAAAGAAGTTTTTTTCAAACATTTTAAAATTTTTGTCCATCATTTCTTCATCTTGACCAGGGCTGATAGCGACTCACCTTTTAGTGACTTTGTCACTTTTTTGAAGGTGGTCTCTAAAAAGTCCCTATTTTCGACAAAAAGTCACAAAAGAACGAAAAAGTACACAGAAGAGACCAAGACGATACATCATCAAATCACACTTTTATTTGAGATTTCGCACCTTTGAGGGGTCCAGATTCAACTGCAAAATTAAATAATTAGGGTGACCGGGAAATCGGGATAACCGGAAAATACCGGAAATTCGATGTCACCGGGATAAACTCGTTAACTTCTATGTAAAATTAAAAAAAAATGTGCTTCTTCCTCTCTTTAAAAAATCTCAAGACTAGATTTACAGGATACAGTTACTTTGAAAAACTATTAAAGAAATTTTTTCCAAAGCAGTTGAGAGCAAATTTTAGAAAAGATTCTAGAGATATGTAAAACCAAAGTATTTCGGACAAAAAGTTTTAGGGAGTTTTGGGAGCTTTGAGCTCCAAGTCAATTGTGTGAGGTCAAAGTTTTTTTTTATAAGTAACCGTGTGAAAAATTTCTTGGGTACAACTACTAGGAACTACTTGGAAAGCATTTCCAGATAAAATTGAGGAGAGCTCCGTGTGAATTTTCAGTAGAACTAAAAGGAGAACTCCAAGGCAATTCAGATAATAAATTATTAGAACTCAGAAGTCACCAGCATGGGAATTTCTAAGGGGGTGAATTCTTTAAAAAAGTTTATAATTCAAAGAGAATCTTAGGACGAATTTCATGATTTTGTTAGTGTTTTGCAGAGAATTTCTGCACTGTTATAAAGAAAATTCAATGCACTCCCAGAGATAAACTCGAATTTATTTTGGAAGAATTCTGTTAAGAACTCCATAAAGGGAAATTCTTTTGAAATAAATACTTGAACTTAAACATAATCCTGTTAAGCTTTGTAAAGCTTCTCTGGGACTTTACATACGACAAGTTTGAATTAAAATTGTAACCCATAACTGAACAGTTTCAAATTCTCATTTCAAATATTTATTTCGTTACAATAAATATAAGAACCTTATTGTACCTAAAATCAAACACTTCATCAATAAGTAGCTTTTAGTTTTATATATAGTTAATCTACTGATTGGTTTGAGTTCAATTTGAATCCAGATCTCTAAAATTTCAGCGAGTTCATGTATCGGAAGAGTTTATTTTTATTTTTTATTCTTGTCAATGTCCACCAAATTTGACCCTTGGATCATTTTCGTCAATGTCTTTTTTTCCTTTGATTTGTTTTCCGTCGGTCTTGTTTTCCGTGCTACAGACGCCAGGGAGGCAGCTCCCACACCTGGACCCTACATATCGACCCATCAACTCATGAACCGGGGACCAACGGCTTTACTTCCCTTCCGAAGGAAGGCGTGATCAGAGATGTTATGCCTCAAAACATCCCGGCGGCGCCGACTGGAATTGAACCCAGGTCTGCTGGGGTGAGAGGAAATCACGCTTACCATTACACTACCGGCGCTGCTATTTTGTCAATGTCTTAGAACTCTAGTTTCGTAGGTAATTATGAGTAGAATTCAATTCAAATTTTATTGAAAATTCATAACAGCTTTTGTTGTTAATTCTTAAGGAATTATGAGAAATTTTGAACCAGAAGGAGGATTACACCATGATCATACTGAGGAGAACTTCAAGATAATACAAAAGAGAAATCTTAGGACATTCTGAGGATAATTTAAAGAAGATTCTGGGACAAAACGAATCCGGAGCATATTTCCATGTTGGTTTTCGGAGAATTCATAGAAGTTATATTATGGAGGACAGGGTTGCTTCCACTCACTTGCTATAAAAAAATGATTTCCTGAATTTTGAAATCATTAGATGTTATAATGATATTTTGTACTTGTTAGGTACAAGAAGAGGTTGAAAGGCAAGTGTTTGACTCATAAAATCTGTCAATTTCGCTACCAGAGTGTTACAATCAGCGATCTTATGATTCGTGAGCGTTCACTCAGAGTGAGCGCTCGCGAGTCTTAAAATCGCTGATTGTGACTATCTGAAAGCAAATTTGACAGGTTTTATGTGTCAAACACTTGCCTTTCAATTAGAGATGAACTAGCTTAAGGCTAAAAATCTCTTAAATAAAGAATTAAAAAAAAAACTTGCCTTTCAACCTATTCTTGGATCTAACAAGTACAAAATATCATTATAACATCTAATGATTTCAAAATTCAGAAAATCATGTTTTTATAGCAAGTGAGTGGAAGCAAGCCTGATGGAGGATTACAATTAAATATGAGTTTAATTCCTATCGAACCTCAAATGAATTCGGTTAAACATTCCAAGAACGTTCTGACAAATTTTGTGGAGAAATCTAAGAAGAACTGCAAGTTATTTTTTAGGTGAGAATTCCATAGTTGTGAGTTGAATTCCAAGCAAAGGGACAACGGTAATTCCAAAATTTATTCCATGAGAATAATTCCAACGGATTTCTTAGGAATATCCTTAGAAAATTCTGAGCTAAGTTTCAAGTGAATTTCGAGGAGTATTCTAAGGATATTCCGGTGCTTTTTTTTTCAAATAATTCAAAGGAGAATCCACCAGCATTTCAAAGAATTTTTGGGATTTCCTAGCAGAACTAAAAAAATATTCTTAACATAATTCCATGGGAAATTTCAGGATAATACTCAGTAAATTCTGAGGTTAACTCCAAGTTAATTTTCAGGCGAATTCTTCAGGAAATTTCTAGCAAGAATTATTAATAATTGCAATGCAAAGTGAATTAAAATAGTTGTCTCAAGGTGTTCTAATATTTTTTTAAATCATATTTCCTTTACACTACTCAATAATACCTATCAGAATTTCTAGCTCGTTTTAAAATATTTCCATTTAACATTTTCATTGTTTTTTTGACTAATGCGCGAATTAAGCATCATAAGTTAATGAAACTATGGTACTTTATTATAGAAACATTCGGAAAAACCTGTAAACTCATGGAATTTTATTAAGAAAAATGAGTAGACAATAAGCTATAATAATTATCAACAATATAAAAAATCGTCCGGAATCTTTTCCATCGTTTTTTTTTTTTAATTTTCCACTATATAGTACTGTACTTTGAACATTTAAGCTCTATGACACTTTCCTTCCCACGGTAGCACAGAGGATCTATAGGGTATCTTACGATAATCATTACATATTCATCTCACAAGTTTCTTGATTGTTTATAAAAAAAATATCACATCGGAACTTATAAATTGAGCTTGATAACTTCAAAAGTGTCTTAGTCCTATGATTTGTAAACTTCGCGCATCTTGCAGTTCTTTTTGTACAATATTTTTCTAATATATTGTTGTTAGAGATATCTCAAATTAATCGAAGACCATATCCCAATCTATTATTTTAAAATATAATTAACAACAGAATTGAAATATTTTAATGACAGATAATCTGGAATTTAGTAAAATTAAATCCAAAATATATCATATTTCCACAAAATGCAAAAGCTTGAAAATACAATACAAATATCCAAAACCAAGACAAAAAGATCTTAAAACAAATCGTTAATTCAGGTACTTGTTTTGCTTTCTTTAGTCTGACACCTCTCAAGTTAAAATGTATTGAAAACTTCCTTATTTACAAAATTTTAAGATTATTTGTCAGTCTATCAGATGTCAAATGATCCAAAATCTCGTCAGGGACGTTGTGAATTGAAGTTCAAGGATTTTATGAATGCCTGGTATCTTGAATAAGCAATTCCGATCACTCGATATTTGACTCATCATGTCTTATGCAATTTTTTACCAGCTTAAAACAGTTTATAAGCTTAAAGATTGAACACGAAAAAATGCGGACACATTAAAAATTTTTCCATAAAGGCATTTTTGAGATTTTCTTTTTTCAAAATGTCTTAATCAACACAGATAAAAATTCTGAATTTTAATTGTGATGTAAACATTTATTCACGTAGACTTGTATTTCGTTTCACGCAACCGAGCAACTTGCAAACAATGTTGTTTACAAAGATGGGCTTTTGTATACAATATTTGCTAAATTGCATGAGATGTGTCAGAACTTAACATGATATATAATGAAAACGTATATTATATGTGACGCTCCATTTATGTGCATCATATTGAACAGAAATTTACACTACTTTTTCGAACTGTGAATCTAAGAGTGTATAGAATCACAGTAGGCATTGGTTGTCAGGATAAGTTTATTTGTTTACATCATGGCTTCATCGGAACGCTCCTGGCAGTTTTCGATCAAATTCTTGGGCAGGAATTTCATACCTCGGCTGACCAGAAGAGTGCCCCGGAAGAATATAAAATCCCCAATGGGAAATTGAAATTCCCCAAAAAGTTCCTTGTCTGGCAAGCAATCTGCAGTTGTGGGATTAAAAGTGAAGCTGGGACCATAAACCAGCAAATTTACCAGCAGGAGTGCCTACGGAAAAGAATTCTGCCTTTTTTGGAGCAGCATGAGGTGGATTGCCTATTCTGGACGGACTTCCCAAGCTGCCACTACTCAAATTCCACCAAACAGTGGTACAGTGAAAATGGTGTCACAGTGGTTCCCAAGGAGAAGAATCCGGCCAATACTCTCTGGAATTAAGGCCAATTGAGGAATACTGGTAATATGTGAAGCATATACTGAAGAAAAAGGGTGGAATCGGCCTGAAATATTGCAAGCGGAAATGCAATTTGGCAGCCGAACACTTAAAATGGGAACAGGGCTCGTGCAAAAGATGATGGGCCTTGTACAAAGAAAAGTTTGACCCATTAACATGATCCTCAAAAGAAACCTTAGTCAAAATCTTATTCATTTTTTCGTCATTTACAGAGATTGACCTGGTAACAAAAAGTGTAATTTCATGCAATTTATGTCTCATTATTGTTATGCAGGCAGTTCAGGACTAAGATGCTTGTTCACTTTACAGGCTCCATGTAGTTGTTTTGCTCAAGTCATTTGAATTCGTTACAAATTTAGCTAATTTAAAAGTCTGCACATTGGTAAGCGTGATTACCTCTCACCCCAGCAGGTCTGGGTTCAATCCCACTCGGCGCTGCCGGGATGTTCTGAGGCATAACATCTCTGATAACGCCTTCCTTTGGAAGGGAAGTAAAGCCGTTGGTCCCCGGTGCATGAGTTGATGGGTCGATAGGTAGGGTCCAGGTGTGGGAGCTGGCTCCCTGGCGTCGGTAGCATTGGTGCTAAGCACGGAAAACATGATCCGGAAGTGGTGTTGAGTACTTGGCACTGATGAAGTATGCAAGTAGCAGACAAAATGCGCGTATCTGTCAAAAGATAATCAATTATAACGGAATTTAAAAGAAATAAACCAACACACTCAAGGCTCTGTATAAACGAAACTAAATCAATGAAATAAATTTGCATGGTTTTATTAGCGTAGATTCATGGCAAAACATATGTTTGAAACTTGTATCGTAATAAAATTAAAATAATGTAAAAATGTGAAATTTAAGAAAGGGCCAATTCAAGGACCACTAGGGCTTAAAACTGGCACACTTACCCTCGTTTTATTACTTGCTTTTTTTATGAAAATTTCGTCTTTTTTTTAATTTAAACGTTAATATCTATTGACAGAATATTTCGTGCTGAACCCATAGCATTCATAAGTTGGCTTGCTTAAAGCACAGTGAACAGTAAACAGTGACGTTCTTGACTGGCCTTTGACCGACTTGAAAATACTAGTTAAAAAATCCTTTGATAAGCCCCTTGTCGAAAAAAGGATGGCTGCATTACCTTGACAATATACAAATCGCCTTTTCGGCCACTCTGTAACTCTTTACTCCTATGGTAAATTCCCATCAGCAAACGTCAGCTTGTGCGTGAAACATGGAGGACATTTCATTAACCTTTCACTCCTAAGAAAATCCCATAAGCTACTATCAAGCATTGCGTGAAAAAACGGCGCCTCACTGGTACCATGGTGAAGTGAAGAGGTAAGACAAAGTTTACTAGAATTCATGCACATATTGTCAGATACTAATGAGATTTTACCATAAAAGTTAATAGTTGAAGAGTTGTAGTCAACGTCAATGCTTACTGAGCATGCAACCATATATCCGCTTATTTCATAATGGCCAATGTCGCAAACGCAAACAATTACTTTTCCCGCATTTTTTTGTTTTTCTCGAGAATGAAAGGAGGAATGTCGAAGAAGGGTCTCCCTATCCGATATAATTGGTAGCTTACATGGATTGACGAGAAATTTACGAAAGAAGCCATTGTTTACGTTATCGACATTAGTCCTCCTTGCTCATTGTCGATATCATGAGAATTTTATTTTGACAGATCAATGGTCAACAATACCAGCTATACCTCTGAGGCAACACAAAAAAGGGGTCAACTTTTAGTCAGTTATTTTGCATGAAGTTCCACAAATGTTATGTAGAGAAAATAGCTCTAATGTTGGCCTATGGATCTAAGATTGGGCCCATCGCTAAAAATCTGCTATTTTTTTTTCAATATTAATTAAAGGGGAAGTGGATGTAATGTCGACCTAATGCCCCTAATTTGGGCCCATACATAAATTCAGCAATCGACTAAATTTTCAATAACGACCAAAAATTTCCGTTAGTACCGTCCCAATGCACAGTGGGAGAAAATCTACACAAAAGGAGCAAAATTCATTATCTCCGATCAGCACTGATTTAACTTTTG
The DNA here is from genome assembly GCF_037179485.1 of Ochlerotatus camptorhynchus. Classification (NCBI taxonomy): domain Eukaryota; kingdom Metazoa; phylum Arthropoda; class Insecta; order Diptera; family Culicidae; genus Ochlerotatus; species Ochlerotatus camptorhynchus. The sequence goes on along the minus strand of NW_027040612.1, from coordinate 155,640 downwards.
CAAATATAATCATTCTTATGCGAAGACAGTCTCAGGAATCCAGTGGAAATAGTTTCATCCCGTACAGAATTTTTGGAGCATTTTACAAACATGGCCAAAAAGCTACCCTCTGAGCCAGAGAAGTTTGCAGAAGTTCTTAATGTGGATGCTGATATGATGAGAAACTTGCGTTTGATAAGCTGTTTGGCCTTGTCAAACCAACTTTTGAACAAGGACAAGTTAACAGAATTGTACAACATCTTAGAAGAGCAAGTATACACAGAGTTTACGTGTATAAGAAATCTACCTCCATGTATTCAAAAATATAAACATTTAGCAGAATACGTGGATAAGTTGGTAAGATCATTGGTTACTAATCTATGCATTGTAAACAAAATAATTTCGTTTATTTTAAGGCCATTTCCCTTGAGTTTTGTGGATGAACAAGCTGGTGAATCTTGCCACTAAAATTATAAATATTTCCGTCCCCATCTTGCTCGCAAAACTTCAGAGGCCAATTTGTCAGATTTGATGAAGTCTGCATTGGCTCGTTCAGACCCTAAGATCGGAACATTGGTTATGGCACACAGTTCTAAACGAAGAAGATGACTTTCAGTCAAAAAATGAGAGAATATTTCATGAATCCTCAATGCGAACCTTGTAACAATGATGAGGATTCAGATGAATATGATAACCATAGTGACATCCACGATGAAGAATAAGTATTAGAGATGTTACTTATTATAAGTTTGGTGTAGAAAGCCCTAAACAAGTACTTTGATCTTATGATTTAAGAACATTTATATGGAAAGAAATCGAGTTTTATATCAATTTCCTGCATCCTAACCCTGTCACTGTAATAAGATAAACTGTCAGGTCTAAGCCTTGAGTAAGGCATGAATATATGATTTCACGTTGTACGCATCGTTAACAGAATCGATTTGATCAGCAGTGTTAATATTTTTCATTATTTTCCTTAAAATCCAATATCTTTGCATTTTCTATTTACTAATTCATAGAAATGATCGTTTGGAGGGATAAAGATAAAAAAAGCAGTAAGGAACATACACTGTAAGGAATTGCCTACTAGGATCAGTTGAAATGGAACTGAATTGGAAAGAAGCTGATATTTAGAAAGTTGACTGATTGTTGTTTGTTTCCTTGCAAACGAAACACGGATTGTGCAACTTATTATATAATAATTTTATGTGAAACATAAAGCTATTGAATGATATTTCTACGGCATGTGCGGTTCACTTACGACGGCATTATCACCATTAGATGTTTTCAGTAGGACAGTGCTTGAGGATTTAATAAGAATGTGGCGTATGATTTTTTTAATTAATAAAAGGGGAGAATTGGGCAAAATTTTTAATGAACAAAAATCTGCGCAAGGCGAGACAAACATTTGTTGATGCTTTAAACATATTTACAATTATATTATAAACGAGAATTCAATATTCCATGCGTGAATTCGAATACTACTTGATTTATTAAATTAAATGCTAATAGCTGGAAAAATGGGTAATAAGCTGATGTCAGCACAAAACAAAACCATGACCATTAAATTCCTCACACATTTTTACAGCAGAAAAGTGCCCAAACGATCAAAATAACAGGCCTTAATTCGTATAGAAGTATATCATGACTTGTTTTCTTCAGTAAAAAGAGGAATTGCGCAAAATGGGTAATTTACTGAAATTTTCTCAAGATGAAACCATCACCATTCGATTCCTCAGTCATTTATTCAGAAATACAGTACACAAGGGTATAGTATAACCGTGTAGCACTACTGATTAACTTCATAAATAGGGGAGAATTTGGAAAAAAATGCTTCATACATCAGCTTACCTTTCGATGTAATATAAAACGTAACTTTTTGGATCCCTAAGGTGTTTTCCTTCAAGTAGGACAATCATTGGACAGGTTTTCTTATCACTGACTACTGTCTTTTTAAAAATATCAAAAATAAGGTATTAGGGGTAAAATTGACTAAAATTCATAGTCTGCACAGAGTGATAATATTTCAGAACCTTTATTAACCACAATGAGGTATTTTTAAGCCAATTTTACAAAATTTTAAGAAATTTTAGCAAAATGCTTCAAAAACCCCAACTTCCTGAAACTTTTTCCCATAAGAATTATTATATTTGCAAAGGTTAAATCAGCGTTGATCAAAGATAATGAATTTTGCTCCTTTTATGTCGATTTTTTCCCGCTGTGCAATGACACGTTCATATAGATAAAATTTATAAATAGCAGATTTTTAGCAATGGGCCCAATCTTAGATCCATAGGCCAACAATAGAGCCATTTCCCCTATATATTTTTTTTAAATAAAAAGTTTGTACCGGGCTTTAACGGGTTAAAGTATTGATAACTATTCACAACATAAAGGGCACCATTACGGAGCATTAGATTTGACAACTTATTAGCCCTTCCAGTTGTCTAACGCTCTCAGTTAGGTGAGGGGTAGAGGATGACACACACAAACATACATTGGATATAAAAAATTAGCGAAATTACTGGTTTTCAGTAGGTTAAAACCCAGTATTTGGGTATAACAAAATGGCACGGTATCACCGGTTAAATAATCCTAGTCCCGTAGCTAGCAGCGGCGCTCTGATATGTCCTTACTTACTCTAGCGGTATATCTAAAACTACGCTGGATTTACATAGTTTACATATAGAATTGTCTTAAGATTTTGACTATATTCCTTTTCCATAATAGTGGATTCCATTAAAAGTCAATTGATTCCACTATTCTTATATTCTTCTTCGTCATGGCAATTGTGTCCTGACCGGAAGATTCTACCTGGCTTCAACTTACTATTCTTCGAGTACTTCCACACTTTTTAATTGAAAGATTTATAGGCTTGCAAACCATTTTGGCATTCGTTTATTGTGTTCCTTGACCGGATCAGGAAATTAATCTGTTACCACCAGCAGGATTTTTCAATGCAGCTGTGCCTTTGTTATCTGAGCTAAGGGACTTTCTTTCTATCCTGGGCAATTGCTTGCTTTCGCATTGACCAGGTCAAATTTCTGTCGACCAGTTTTATTTCTTGTATGAAATTCCACCACCATGCACTTCTGATTCTGCCTGTGCTGCGATGTTTTGCCTGATTCCAACCCAACAATGCATGCTTGTTAATTTCAAATTCGCATGGACCCACCCTACCTTCTGGATATCGTCCATCATCATTGCTTTCAAGATTCAGTTGTAAGGTCAAAAAGCTTGGATTGTATATAACAGGCATCGACTGATGAAGACTTGTAGATTTTGAGTTTTCTCCGCTGATAGGTATCATGTTTTCCGGTCATTGGTCCTTTCATTTGATTTATAGTGTTTTTGGAAACATATGGTTTTTTTTTTTCATTGCTTGACCAGCACCGGTAAAGTTTAAATCCAGTTAATTGATGGTCAGATCACTAAATTAACGCCATCAGCCAAATCTAAGTCAATGCACCAGACATTTTTTTTTTTATATTTTTTTCATTAAGGAGACTTTCAGCCCTGGGCTGGTTCGTCTCCGGACACCCCAGAAAGGGGTATCCCAAAGGGAGAGAAGATACAGAGTTTTTATTTTACAGAGTTGAATGATGGTTGCGGTTCCAGAGGGGAACTTATTTTGCCTAACTGTTCTATGTTGCTGTCATCTATTGTGTTTTCTGTTTTGTTTTGAGGACCCCAGCAGAGCCCCACCGGTAGAAGCTGCCAGGAGAGACCTGGCACCCGCTTCCAGCAGGGAATGCCGGGCCTACTGTAATGATATATATGGGTTAAACGGTTAAACTCTCTTGTAGATTCCGGCCTCCTTCGCAAAACATATCAGTTGTGCCTCTGCTACCGGGTCGTTCTGAAGGGCGTCTCGGATGTTGCCCGGGATCCCGTAGAGTTCTCGTGGTCCGTGGAAGCAAGGGCAGTTTATTAGAATTTGCTCGACCGTTGTTTTGTTGTTTTGCAGGTGTTGCATCTTTGGCGGAGGTTTCCACCACTGCTGCTCCCTATGTTGTGGGTGATGCGGGTGTGGCCGGTTCTTAACCGGGACAGGAATCTCTGGTCATTAAACCTTGGGACATCCGTCCAGTGAAGGGTTACGCCTTTGGTCTTCCGGATGAAGAGGTCTCTCCTGGCGAACCATTCGCGGTCCCATGCAGTCCTGAGGGTTGACATGATCCAAATTTTCAGGTCCTGTCTGGGGACCGAAGTGTTGGCGAGTCGGCCACTTCTTCCAATGGCTGCGAGGTAGTCTGCTTCTATGTATCCGGCAATTCCGCAGTGTCCCGGTTTCCACATGAAAGTGGTGCCAAGGGGGTGTGGTTTTGTATGGCCTGAATCCATGGGAGACGGGCGGTGGAGGATTCCAGTGCCACGAGGGCGCTAGCAGAGTCGGTTAGTACACATAGCGGAGAGGAGGATGATAGGGAAGCTGCGCAATGAAGGGCTGCAGTCTCGGCCGAGAAGACCGAGCATTGATCGAGGAGTCTCCAGAAGTGTGAGGTCTGTTCATCAGTTACTCCAAAGCCGACCCTGCCTCCTGCCTTGGAGCCGTCGGTGAAACGGAGTTCGTAGTTGTGGTACCGTGTTTGTAGTAATTCGGTGAGGAAGGATCTCATTGCCGTAGAGTTGTGTCCTGCTCGGAACTCCTTGGCCATGGATTTGTCCACTCGGATGGAAGAAGAGTCTCACTATTCGACTCCGTTCTAGTGGAGCTGGGCCACCGGGGGGAGCTTCTGGTGAGCGATTTCTTGGAGGATTCGTTTCGCTTCTGTGTGTTCTCCGTCTCCGCTTAATTTTTCGTCGAGGCCCACGGCTCTGGACTGATCGTTTTCGCAATGTAATATTGGAAAGGGAGCACTCCGATTTCAATACAGGCGGCTGGTGTTGAGGGCAGAAGTCCAGTCGCAATTCGTGTTGCCTGGTTATATATTGGTAGTCGGGTGACGACCGAATCGCTGGACGCACAGCGGAGCTCAATTCCGTAGGTCAGTTGGCTATGAACAATGGATCTGGCGGTATTGAGTACGATGGCCCTGTTGCTCGTTTTATGCTACCCGGAGAGATAGCGGAGAATGTTCAATCGTGTTCGACAGTTAGTCCTGACATCATTAAGGTGGGTGCCGAACCGAAAGTTCCGGTCAATCGTGACCCCGAGGATGGATATGGTCTGCTTTCTAGGGATAGTGTGGCTGTTAATTTTGATTGGTGTCGGAAGTGGTCGGTGGCCAAGGCAGCAGACGCGGGAGATTGAGCTCTTTTTGGCAGATATCCCAAAGCCGGTCCTAGCGACCCATCGGCCAACAGCGGAGACCGCAGCTTGGAGGTTTACACTCATGGCCTTTCAGGGTCTTCCCTATGATCAGTAGCAAAATGTCGTCCGCATAGACCAGAATGTAAATCTCCTTAGGGAGCCCCATAAAGATTCCGTTCATTGACACCAGGAAGATGGTCACTGCAACCAGGCAATTCTAAATTTGAATATTGTTCATAAACTTTCATAGATTCGTATAAATAGCCATTTTAAACATACCATACAGACCCATCAAGAGTCAAGAGTGGTAATTTCTGCGATAAAACATTCCCGTTTCATCATGCATGTAAATCAATCATTCTTCTGTAATAACCACTGTAGAGCTGCAAATGGAGATCGTTTAACCACGATAATGAGTTCCATATCGGCTTATCCCGTGCTTGAGTGGCCAAGAGCAAAGTCAATATTTTTATATGATAAATTAATGATTTACAGCGAAACGACCATGTCGGTCGTGCACATAAATGCACCTCTAATTGCAGCCCGTGAAAAGTGCCAGCATCCAATTGCGATAAGCCAACGAACCGCCCTCAACACTCGTCCTTCTACAGTGGTGGCGGCGGCTACATGACATCGCATGTCAGACAAAATGGATTTATTTATCAGCTCATTTTCAGCCAATCCAAGAAAAACCTAGAAAAGCACGGAATCATCCCCCTTTCCCCTTTTTTTCCGGGCCATCTCTCAGCACACGGAAGGTGTCGTTTTCTCCCCAACCAACAGTCAACGACGACTTACGAAGCGATATGGCAAAGGCGCATCGCAATTAGATGCAACATAAATTGTTGCACCATTATACGTTATTATGCTTTGAGCGCGTTTGAAGACCTCAAGCCTCGTCCCATTGCTCCAACTTCCGCTCCCCAGGCTCCAGTTGGATCTGAGTTGCTGTGGAAAGTGCTAAACGATTTGTGTAAATGGAACGAAGAAAACCTGTTCCTTGGCGGGCGGCGGTGAATTGCCATATGCTGAGCAGCAGAGTGTGCGGTTGCCGTTGCCGTTGCCGTGGTCGGGATTCACCCAAGACAAGAAGAAAACAATTGAATTGCATGACCAAGATAATAAAGTAAACACACTGTAATCGTTTCATGTAATGTTACCGCCAGCACCTCCGCATCATCATGATCACCGTCATCACTGTTCTGCTTGTTGTTCTTCCCCTGTAGAAGATAGTGGCGGGCTCCCAAGTCAACACGCTATACCAACTAGCAGCATTCAATGCACATTCATTCGGATCATAGCTACTACATATATCTAATGAATTATTCAGTGTTGATGTTGCTCGGTCGTTCCCACCTTTATCCTGGGGGCGCCACCAGCCACATAGTCTGTCGAGTTGTGTTACTGCGTGTGAGTCGATGAAATGCGAAATCTTTTGGATGAGGAATGGCACAAGAAGGCACATGCTGAAGATTACAATTCGGTTCTGCGATGTAAAACAGTGCAACATAATTTGATTGGGAAGATTTAGTACTTCCCTGTCTATGTGCTTTGGATATTTTATTGTGTTACACTAGTTTGTAGCAAAACAATTATTTTTGATTATTCGTTTGTGATTTTCGATCCTTATATGCTTTGAATTCGTATGATAGGCATCATTTTAAACATACCTAATGTGTAAAACGCTGAAACATTGTTGTCCAACACAATGCTACATTTTAAATTAACTTCAGTAACATCAACATTCTGGTAGTAAGGATGCATCACAAACAATTATATTATCATACGGTAAAGCAAGATTTAAACGAACAATACTTTGAAAAACATCGGATATCAAACGTAATTCGATCTACAAATGTAACAATTCTCGGTAAGACATGACGTTCCAGGATCCAAACCATTGTTAACTCGTTGAAACGAGCGGGGTGTGTTCATATCACTGGCGCTCGTCCCCTTTGCCACTGGTGCCATGGATTGACTTTGTTCTCCTGCTTGGCAGGTACATATAGGTACATCCTGATCCAGCTTTACCAGAAATGCTTGTGCTGAATCATGTTTTAGCTACTCCGTATTAAGCTGTTTGTCCACAAGATAAATATTTAACTCGTTGAGTTTTGTCAAATAATGCTATTTGTCATATTTGTTTGCCTAAGCCATTACACTTGTTTGATATTTGGCAAATATTTAACCAACTACAAAATGGTTATCTTTCCAGCTATTTGTCAAGATGTTTGTTTACGTATTACATTAATTGCAGTTAACCGAGTATATATGTTTGGTCATTGATTTGATATTTAATTGCTTATTACATTTGGTTCAATTTAATTTGCGTCAAAAAAGAAAATTTGGCTAATCTCAGGCCTAATCCTAGACCTAGACCTGAATTCTAAATTCATTCCGGGTTCACTGGAATCGGTTCTAAAACAAATTTATTGAAGAAAACTTTTCATGTGACGAGCAAAGACAGCTTGATTCTGGTTCCTTTAGACGTTCAGATTTTTCGAGACTGCTTCTCTCTCCCAGATCAGAACTACCATAAATATATATAAATACAAATCTCCAAGCGCAATATCACAAGCACTGAAATACATCGTCCATATTTTAAAAGGAAGAAAAAGCAGAAGAAACCCCTTCCTGGTATCCCACGATAAAACAACTACCTTAATGTGATTCCTTGTAGAGTCCACAAATGGCCGCCACAAAGGCTGTAAATGGTAAAAAGGTAAATGAATCATTAAACAATGACGATGTTCCTTAATAAGTGAAAAAATCTCCTTAAAATAGATCGGGTTGCTCCTTAACTGATTGTTCAAAATACGTTAAAAATCTTAAAATGCTCAGTAAATATTTAAAGTACACTCCCTAAAATAGAGAAAACTGTACATTAAGCATTTGAAAATGCTCCTTAGTATGCACCGCTTTGCACCATTTTGAAATGTAATTGTACCATATATCATCGGAAAAGCTGCTGTAGAAAGGTTAATAAGTACCATGAAATCAGCTGATATGTTCAGTAAATCATTGTGTGCATTTGTGCAGGGATTCGGGAATTTTTGGATCCTGGACCCACTATTAACAAATGCTTTAAAAATGTATATTTTCACATGATAATAATATAAATCAAACAAATACGCCGTGCACCAAATACTTCTAAGTGAACCCTTCTTCTTCTTCTTCGCATTTCAAGCTTATTGCATATCGCATATTAGCTTATTGCGTGCTCTCAACTTAGTGTTCTAGATGCACTTCCACAGTTATTAATTGAGAGCTTTCGATGCCTGTACCATTTTTGCATTGATATGATTGTGTGGCAAGTCCAATCATACTTCTATGCCCAGGGAAGTCGAGAAATTTTCCAACCCGAAAAATTCCTAGACCGAACCGGGAATCGAACCCAGCCACCTCCAGCATGGTCTTGCTTTGTAGCTGCGCCTTTACCGACTGAGCTAAGGGAGGCCCCAACCCGCAACCCACTTTAAAGCTTCTCCGTGTCAAAACTGACCTCATTAGCGGGTACCTAATCGAATTTCTCATTATGACTGCGCCCACAGTGACGACTACACAGGCATCTTCACGATTTCTTCTTTTTTTTTATCCCGGCCATGAACAATACCTATAGGCTCCTCCAAGCTGCATCACCATCCCACGAAGGCGTTTCTTGTGGTGTGGTAAAAATCAAACTCACGTTTTATGGTCGATTATTAATTTTCAATAGGCAATAATGATTGCAATTATCGTAAATTTGCTCTAAAACAAGAAAGTTTAACCGGTTCATAACTTTTTCTCTCTCTATCACTCTCTAACTGATTGTCTACGGTCTTGTTGCGGTTGAGAAACGTGACATCATTCCTGGTCTATTTTTGTTATTGTTTGAACTGACGACAACCATCTGTCTCCTCGAACATGTTAGCAAATAGAGAGAAGAAAAAAAAAATGCCAAATCACTCTTGTTTGAGCAATGATTATGCGAATCATTCGGTATTGGAGATAAAAGTGATCGTTTATCATTTCCTTCATGCCCTCAAAACCCTACCAACAGTGCAATGCCGTGACCTACCCGAACATTCTCCAGACATTATTTAGTGGAAAACTGTCATAAAAAGCGCTCAGACAGTTCACCAACCGGTAGCAGCAACAGCAAACTAAATATCGATTAATCATTCGCGTAGACTTCCATTTCTGGCAGCCAGCAGCCAGAGACGATTGATGACCGTGGGTGGGTGGATGGCAATCCAAAAGAAGAGATTAATAACCTACCACAATACAGAAAATGTTGAATATCATTTCAATTTAATTACTTTCCTGTCGAGACTGTCGGTGACTTTCAATGAACTTCACAGTCCGGCGATGCGCTGATTGAATGCATGCATGTATTCAACTCTCGCGCGCGCTAATGGCCGATTGAGTCGAACTCGGCTGAAAGGGGAAAGGATTAGAGACGGTGTAAAAAGGATTACGGCTAAATTCAGACATTGTTCTCCAGTGCATTCCATGTATGCGACCTGTTATGTTACTTTGGATGGCTAAATCCATGGAATGTCGAGGACCTCCACATTCTCCGCGGCAGAATGCAACGAGAAGACAATGCGCGGGCGGCGTCACGATACAGCAATTGTCTGATTATTATTGTACCTACTAATTTCATTCGTCGGAACTAATTCCGTTTTAATGACGCCGACGACAGTGACCTATTTTCCTGATGAGTTGTCTCGTCGTCAACGGTGTCTGTCACATTGACGAATGTCATCCCTCAACGATGATTTATCATCATAACAATCAAACGATAGGATGTTTACGGTTGTCTGGGATACCAATTTGTCAAGATAACTTTGACTGGAAAAGGCTGAAAGCCAGGAGCAGTGCAGCAATCGAACCCTCCACCGCTGGAATTAAAGTCGGAAGCTGTATCGTACATGCGTTGGAGTCATCAAATTTCGTTGTGAACCCCGTCGATTCAGTTAGCTATAACACAATACATTTCGTCAGCCGCCGTCGTCGTGGTCGTCGCCACCGCCCGGTTGGATGCGCGTTTGTTTGGTTACGGTTCATGTGAAGTCAATCCAGCCATATAATTTTTCTGTTGTCGTAGGTTCGGGTTTGGAAACGAAACGGTAAACAAGTGGTATTCTTCTCGGTAGCTTTTAGTATTTTTTTTTTTTTCGTCTGCTCGTCTGGGCCCCAGACTGGTGCAATGTCGCTCGAGGCAAGTGCTAATGCCTCGCTTCTCCGCTACTCGCCCGAGCTGCATTGTGGAGTGAAATACTAGTGTCAATACACTTTGCGCGCCCACATAAGGTGATTATTTTGTTTGTATGTTTGTTTTATTGACTGGAATGGGCTCAGGATTGAGATGGAAATTTGATGGTTTTCGCATCGATTTCTCTCGGCTGAAGGCTAATCGACTGCTGTAATACCTAGATACTGATTTTTAACTCACAAAAAGCCGGTGTTTTCCGAATTATTTCATAACCTTTTTTTAAAGTTTGGCTTGAAATATCAACGCAACTACAAGATGGCTATGTTAGACTCTAGCATATAGTCAGCAAATATTATTCTACATAAATTAAAATCTACAGAATTATCAAAAAACTGTTTAAACAATTTTTTCACCGCTCCACACATCGTAGGTGTGTGTTTTATTCAGAACGCTTACCATTTAAACTGAGTGTTAGACAGCTGTTCAATTATTGGTACATAACTGGAAAGCATCACAATTTTGTATGCGAATGATTAATTTTAATTGAAAAAGAATAGTCTGTGCCTAGGGGCACGAATGAAAGTTTGACGTAGAACCACAAGAGGTCGGTTTAATTGTTTATGCGAATAGTTTTTTAATAGTTTAAAATCTATAATCTTCCTATTTTTTCTTGGGTATTTTCATCACTGCACCCATTTTTTGATCTATTGTGATATATTCCCCATTTTTTCTTTAGCTATATCAAGATACCGTATATCAATATCAATATCGCCATCGTTTGACTAATAGCATTACCCAAGCACGACATTAAACTTTGAATAAAGTGCACTGCCGTACTGGGAGTTGTTCTCCAAATGCCAAAGGGATCTATTTAATCTTGTCGAAGAACTTACGCCTTTTATTGGAAATTGCCTAACAGTGGCATAGCAAATGTTCCGAGTCTTCTTTTGCTATGCAACAGAAGCAATATACATTATTTTGAAGTTTTCCAATCAGCTTCAAGTGATAATGGCTCGGACAATGACCTGTTATAAGACCTGTATATATGCTAATATCTTTCTTAGAAAGTTCCACACAGCAAAAAAATAATTTTGATATCACGTCAAAGTGGATGCACTAAAATCATGTCGAAAATATGGTGTAATATTACTTGCTAAAAAGGGCAAAATTATCATTAATACAATGCATGAACTGACATTACGCTGCTTTTACTGCATTTGTTTATTTATGTGGTCATAAAAATTACATGAAATTTTCGACATGATTGTAGTGCATCCACTTTGATGTGATATCAAAATTATTTTTTTGCTGTGCAGGATTTTGTGGGTCACATAAATGTTTGGATTAATCCATGCGCTTTGGTCATATAGCGTATAGGGCTTCGTTGTGCCAATTTGGTCGTGGCACATTGCGAGTATGAGAGAGTGATTGCAGTTTGCTCAAAAGTGCCTAAGTAAAATGCAAGTACTTTCGATGATTACCCGTAGTTGTTACAGTGAAGATATACACCCATATTCTCGTTTATGTCTGGACGTGTTTGTAATACCGAAACATTTTTATTTGATCCACCACACGATGGGTTTAGGGCGTGGACGGGCATATTGGTGATAATATTAACTTTGACTATATGTTTATGTATTACTTCTGCGTGAAGTCAACGATTTACATAGTTGAAGATGCTAATTTCAAATAAAGGACTAAAGTGGTAATTTTTATACGATAGATGGAGGAGATGAAAGCATAGAGTTGATAGTTCCGTTAGAGTACGGCAGTGTGAAATTTGCATATAGATAGTAAATAGCGAGCTAGGACAACTTTTAAGGAAGGTACAAATCGGTTTTATCATCTTCCTTTACCAAACTCCCCTTTGGAGAGGGATGGTGAGGGTTAACCCCCCATCAACGCATCAAAGACTAAATACATGAAAGGAAGAGGTTATAGGGAAGGCAATGTTAGCCTCCCACCCCGAGTTCAGATTGACGGTGACAAAATCGAGGTGGAGGATGAGTTCGTGTAGTTGGGCTCACTGGTGACGCCGAAAATGATACCAGCAGAAAAATCCATAGAAGCATTATGGCAGGGAATCGTGCCTACTTTGGACTCCAGAGAACGCTCCGGTTGAATAAAATTCGCCGCCGCACGAAGTTGACTGTCTACAAGACGTTGATTAGACCGGTGGTCCTCTACGGCCGCGAGACCTGGACTATGCTCGTGGAGGACCAACGCGACCTTGATGTTTTCGAACGGAAGGTGTTGCATCTACGGTGGAGTGCAGATGGATGACGGAACTTGGAGGAGGCGAATGAACCACGAATTGCACCAGCTGCTGGGAGAACCATCCATCGTCAACATTGCAAAAATTGGGCGACTGCGGTGGGCTGGGCACGTCGTAAGAATGCCACACGACGACCCAGTGAAAATGGTTTTAGAAAGTGACCCAACAGGGACAACAAGAAGAGGTGCGCAGCGTGCAAGGTGAATCGACCAAGTGGAAGGCAACCTGCGGACCATTCGCAGACTACGAGGCTGGCGAAGTGTGGCCATGGATCGAGCAGAGTGGAGACGACTTCTTCGGAAAGCAAAGGACAATAAGGCCTTAGCCTGATTGGTAAGGTAAGTAATCGAAATGTAAGTATTCTATTAACAATCAACTCGCATATACATTTAAATACATATATCAAAGGGAGGGGACGGTCCAACAGGGCACCCAATTGAAGCGATTTGGACGGGGAGAGTGGGAATGCCAACTCCCTGTTGATAACATTTCGTGGATAAAGGGGGGGTTCTTCTCCCCACTCATTGGGACATCTTCCTGTTTGGGGGCTTTCTTGTTGACCAATTGGCTGATCAAGTTGCTGGAAGGAGATTCTTTATTGTTCCGTAGATGCATATAGGCGACTGTGCCTATCGATCTACCCAATCCGTTTTTGGACCTGTTGCGAAATGTTGAGGACAATCAGAGGTTATTAAGCTTGATCAAGACAAACAGAGAAGAGAGCCCACTGCTGTTGGACTTAGTTTCCGTGCTACAATGGGTGGTAAACCACTATCATATCATATCATATCATACATAAGTGTTTGGATTAATGAATCGCTTCTACTGCCAGTAATGAAACAGTTCTTCCAGTTTTTTTTTTTTCCACTTTTGAAAATTCCTACGCTTTTAGCTCAATTTAAAGAGATGCAGCTGAACGCCACACAAAGGTTCTGGCCCTATGAACTTATGAAAAGATTCTAATCTTGCTAGTGCATCAGCTCTTTCATTTTCGTCAGTCCCGCAATGACCAGAAACCCAATATAAATTGACTTGATTATGACAAATCAATTTTTGAAGTGATTTAACAAACTCCCAGACAAGTTTTGATGTACATGTCGCCGGAAACATGACGCTGCTAAGTCACTACGCCATTCGGGTGAGATCTTTTCATTGTATCTATTTATATTTCATTTTTATTACTTATTTATCAAATACTCTATATTGACGAATAGAGTTTCCTGATCATTCACCCTCCCACTAACACAACTCTTCTCTTCCTGTGGTATCTAAGAAAATAGCATGGGTTCCTTGCACCTTCTTAAGTAGATGTTGGATTAACTTTCCCTCCCTTCCCCTGCGATTGTAAGGATGTGGCCAGATGAATAATGCGATGCTTGTTTTGTAGGTTTGATCTTTGTGTGGGGAAAATCACTAATCCCAAGTGGACAATCTGCTTTCCCCATTTTTATGTGAATTGTTCATGGCTAACCTAGAAAATATTCTGGAGGATAGGAATTTGTTGCTCAAAGGTATAGGATGAAATTTTTAGTACTGTCAAAAAGGAAGCACAGCAACGATCGATCATCGTTGTCACCAAAGCACTTCTGTCAATTATCGGTCGTGCCCGTGATAACAGAGCAATAAGGTTATTGCCAACTCTCGAAGTAGCCCAAGATTATCGCTACCTGGGGATGCTAACCGGCTCGGTCTGGTTACGACTTGGCCGTCCTGAATGAACTATATCCACCTTTTCAAGGTGGTTTGTTTAAAAGGACGTTAATAGATGGAAGCACAGCAACGATCACAAGCACATCAAATTTACTCACGAAGAAGAGAAAGACGGCAAACTTGCCTTCATAGATTTTCTCATCATCAGGGAAACATCTTCGTTCAATTTCGAAATCTATAGGAAACCAACAAATACAAAGAGAGTAATACCAAGCTTTTACAACCATTCCCATCAACACAAAGTGACCGCTTTTCACCACCTGGTTCACAGTATGTGATCTACTCCTTTTAGCGATACAGGCAAATCAAAGGAAATAGCTCACATTTTTTTTTAAATTGCTAGGCTATGGGAGTCAAGAAAATTTAATCCAGTAATCGATAAAAGAACAACCCAAATAACCAAAAGTTCAAGATCCATAATGTTCAAATAAAGTTCCAACAGACCTTTCAAGCCACATGAAGCAATATGCACAAGTCTTTATTAGTAACAAAATGTAATGTACGTAAATATGAAATGATCAGTGGCCCGAATAAATCATAATTCTTATATTTATGCAGTGCATCAACATTCTATTCAAATATTTAAAAAATAAAGAGTAATTTCCTGGATTCTAACCAGTGTATTCGGCATGAGATCTACATTTGCTAACAACTCCGTCACAAGTTTGTTGTAAAACCATGTGGGCAAACACCAAGATAAAATTCACCAAGGTTTTGTGTTTCGTATTCAAGCAGTGTTTGAAGTTTTCACTGTTCACTGAATAATTCACGTGTATTTTCGTAACCGTTGGACTCCCATGTGTCAGTAAACTAAACTGATATCCTTGTATCGGCGAGACGACGAATCATGGCACATAAAGAATAAGAGAAAAATAAATCTTGCTTCATCGATGATCAAATACGTTCACACAAACGATTTACTACTGACGGTATCATCGAAAGAATCTTTATATTCGTGTGTACCATTCGGCATGGATTGTGTGCGTTAGTTTCTGTTCATGATACATCTGCGTATCGCAGTATAACCATAGAGGTAACTCTAAGACCACTGGGTCCCGAAGAAAATCATTATTATTTTTGGCTCACTCAGTACCAGAACAACGGTCCCAAGCAGTCCCAAGCTATTTCACTCACCCCTGCATGTTCTGCATGAATCCACACACCCCTGATGTTATCTGTCAAACTTTCATAGCGAATCAAAACAAACATAGTGTAGTAATAGAATTTCAACTAGAATAGGGTACGTTAATCGTTTGCTTGGGACCAATAGGCTACTAAAGTGGTGAGCCAATTTAAAATCGTTAGTTTCGTATTGATTGTTGGTATAACACTGGCGAATGGTTCATATTCAGCAACATGTAATGACACTGAATATGGATGGTCAAAAGCTGTTGCATAAAGTGAACATTAACTTTTCACATCGAATTACGTGGGTTATTGGGGGAGATTTTGTATTGCCAGGTTCCTAATTTTGCGTATATATTCTTAATAAATATAACCATTGAAATACTTTATTCCTGAAAACTTTTAAGAGGATTTCCAACAAAACATATGTTCTCCATGTTCTTGGCTGGATTTTCTTAATCGGTCGGGATGTTAAGGCGTCGTCCATTGTCCATGGTGTGGCATGTGCTAGCATGTCAAAACATGCACAAGAGTGGGCACCTCGATTAATGTCAGACACCCACTGCCCCACTACTGTGGCGGCGATGTGGCATGTCAAAACATTGTGCTGAAACTTTGGATGTGGCGAAGGTAAACATGATGTAAGTCAAGGTGTTTTTTTGATATGGCGGCGGAGTGGCATCTGCTAGCATGGTAAAAAAGCTTGTCGAGGTTCGCCTTACGCCACATTGCATCCACATGATCTTTTGGCATGTTGTATGATGCCACACCGTCGCCACAACAGTGGGCGCCTTGTCTCGTGTCCGCAGTACATTGTTCTAGGGTTATTCCGATTACACGACTGAATCGCGTAAATGGAATACACGTAGCATGTGGGATTTGATTTAATTGGTTCCAAAATGGAATACTCCGTGATCCCGGCGATATAGGAAGTTACTGTCTTAGGCAAACATTTTAAGGTGAATAAGGTCTTTCGGATGGTGCACATATAAGTTCAGAGTTCAGTCGCTAGGTGGCGTAAGTGTATATATGATATTTACTATGTGCTATTTATATCTCATGAACCTGACTTTCATGGAAAATACAGTCCTCAACAATGTTTTTTTTTTCGGTGAACACGGTCTTTCACATGAAGAACAGGTTAGTTGCGAATGCTCCCGTTACGCGGTGCTATTTCATATGTGATATTTACTATGTGCTTTATCACAAGACCCTGACTTACTAGGAAAATACAGTCTTCTACATAGTTGGTAAGCTAACCAAGTCATATAAAATGATGGACATTTAGTGTGGAACCTACTCACTACACGGCGCTAGTGTGTGTAAGAGCTTGTGCATGTATCATATCTCAAAACTTTGGCATTCTGGGAAATAACTGTTCACTGCAAAGTTGTTCAGGCCAAGGTCACTGCAGAGTTGTCCAAAAAATATATAAAAACTTTCACGGATTTTTAATACGTTGTCGTAACCGTGATTGACAACTTTTATGGATAATCCGGATCATCTGGACAACCTGTTTGTGGCCTCCAGGGTGTATAATTTGGCCTTAATGTCATAAAAACATCAACAAGTGCTTGCGCAAAAAAACAAGGAGCTCTAGGACCAGTTTCATGAATTGACCACTTTTACGGATGTTCGGGATCTCAAAGAAAATCAATGTGCTGCATATTTTGGCTACAAATTTTAATTAAAATTAGCTATAGGCCAGTTTAATTGATTTACCTCTTTTACGGATGTTCCGGATCTTTCGGAGGACCAGTCTGTGATTCCCAGGGTCCATATTCTGGCCACAATGTGAAATTAATTCTAAAAACACATCAAAAAGTGTGTTCGCAAAAAACTACCCAAAAAACAATCGTCTATTGAAGAAACGACTTCTTGGCCATTTTATTCAACTGCATGCTTAATAGTACTTATACTATTTTTAATAATAACTTCTGTTCAGGCTTTGTTCACACAAATCTGGAGAATTTATTCAACCTCAACATAGAACTACTTGGTGTTGTATAAGGTACATCGAGAAGCTTTTATTCGACTTATATGAGTTGTAACAGAGCTTATTCGATAACATTTTTGATTATTCAGCGTTTATTAGACATCACTGCTTTCCTTAAAACAGTGATTCTCTGTATACGCTTGATTCTCGTGTGAAGTAACGTTTAATTAGACATTATTATACATTTATTAAACGATAATTCAACTGTGGGTAAATTAACCCGAAAATAAGAGGGACACCCTACTAAAAATAACCATAAGCTTAACGACGTGTTCGGAGTATCATCCAAACCATTTGTGGGATAGTTAACCCATCCGGGATACAGTTCGTTTATGGTATTTGTTTATTAGGGCGGGGACATGGAAGGGTGTGTTTCTTAGGTGATTGTTTTCATTATTTCTGACGTGGCTCGCACCACACAGATATTAGAAAATTTAGTAAATACTTATACATGTCGTTGCATGGGATTTGACCCATGTACCTTCCAATCACCAGCCGCTTGCCTAGAATTCATCATATGGGCAATTCGATAATCAATAAAATATTGCCTGACAGTAAATACCTATCAGCACTCCTGATCGCAACTCTAGCTCCTTCAAGGCCCTGTGGGCAGCGTTGCCAGGTCATTTTAAGAAAAATCTGGACCAGTTAAAATATAAAATCTGGAAAAATCTGGAATGCTTCAAAAAATCCAGTTTTTAACATAATGCTATTGAAATCAAAGTGATGTGCCAATCTCCCGTAAAAATCGGTCAGTATGATCATCTAGAATTTATTTAAAGTACTAGAATGGTTATGAATCACTTTAAATTATTATTAGTTATGAATCACTTTAATCATTTTAAACTGTAACTTTTTTTAAAGTAATGAAAAGCAAAGAATCTAGCAAATTTGATAGAATGGATTTTTTAAAACTTATAACCTTACTATTCGATGCAGTACCAGAAATTAAAGATTTTATTAGTTCTAAAAAATTCTAATATTACCCTGAGGTTGATCAGATTAACAATTTAATTCTTGACATCATACAACACACAACACCCAGTAGACCAGTAGGCAATTTTATTTTGAAGCCAAATTCACCTGGCTGGGAATCAAGGTCTAACATCGTTGTACTCACACACAGTTTACCTTAACTACGGGTAACTCCACTATTCGTATGACCGTTACGAACAATTTTATGCGAAAGAATAATTTTATTATATTACAAAAATGAAAGTCTGATAGCTCAGGATCTTGAAATGATTCTAATTTCCGGAATTTATATTTTTCTGGGTCCCAGATCATGAATTTTTTTGTTATTCTGATTTTACTTAGAACTCGCCATTTGAATCATCCTAGAATTTCATCATACTTCTTTTCTTTACTCCCCTAAAATAATCTTGATAATATCCAAACTTTTTCAGTAACATTCCAAGAGTTCTAAGCATTACCTTTTGGAATCTCTTATAAATTCCTCTCTTATTCCACAATTTCCTCAAAATGGTAATAATTCCCAAGAATTGGCACAATTTTGTGTCCATTTTTCTCTATAAAATTCTTAGAATATTCTTATAATTTCCTTGGTAAACTCTTCAGAATGACCGTCACGCTCTTCTCAGACTAATCCGATAATTCCCTTTGAACTGCTTTCTAGTTAAGTTTAGAATTGTTTTGAAGTTCTCTTCAGTATTTCCTAATTACTCAAGTACTTTGCCAAAATGGTTTTGAAAGTCTCGCAGAAATTTCGCATAATTCCGTATAAATGTCTTAATTTTTTATTAATATGAATCTCCATAGAAATATAGCACAGAATTCCATTAAAATTATTCTCACGATTCGTATCAGCATACTCCTTAAGTTTCATCATAAGAATTTTCTATGATTTCTCTTCCGGATTGTATTTCCTTTATCCACAAAATCTTCATCCAACTGTCATCAGAGTTGGCAAGACAATTGACACCGTCTTCAACCAGAGGTCCACAGACTGAATTGTTAACACTAAAGAGCCTGAATTTATAAAGAGACGACATCTTTTCCATTTGACAGTTTGACAGGTCTTCTGCTTGATTGGAATGACTTTTCCTATGACTTTGAAAGACAATCGATTGTTCAAATTTTTACATGTCGCCTCTTTATAAATTTAGGCTCTGTAGTTAACCCTAGACAACGGACAACACACCACACCCAGTAGAGCGAGAATCGAACCCTCACTTCGTGGCACTCACAAAACGCCTGAACGACGGGTAAAGTCGCATGACCACGAAGCCCTCAAAGATTGGTGGAACTCTACTCAGAATTAGCTTGAAATTCTCATTCGATTTCACAAGGAATTCACCTTACACTTCACGGTGAACTATTTTGAGATCCTAACCATAAAATTCCAATAATGTCCAACATTGATAGACTTTATTAATAGTAGCAAGTTTGGTTTTTAACTTTTACCATCTTAATCAATTGCAGTGATATTTTTAAAGCAACATGTTTAAATAATCTGGGAAAATCTGGAACATATTTAAAAAATCTGGAAATATACGTGGTCTGTCTGTGTATCTGGCAAGGCGACTAAAAATCTGGAAAATCCAGATAAATCTGGGATACTGGCAACGCTGCCTGTGGGAATGATTAATTCATTCATCGTTGTTTTAAATGAGACCAATCCCGAGCAAAGTCTGAGATTAAATTGAGAACTAAATTTGATGTTGTGATTTCGCTGATAATGTTTACTCAGGTTGCTGTCGTTTTGGTCGTTTTGACGGTTAAGTGGTTAAAATATCAAAAGTGAGAGCAAAAAAATCTTCCTGTGACATCACATTGAATACTATTTCTGCTATCAGTGAGAGCAAACTGAGAACTAAATATGATGTCCTTTTTCTTGTTGATAACAAAACAAGAATTCAATTTGATGTTATGCTAAGGCATTGAAAACAAACATGCAACAACATATTTTGAAGAGCAAATGTACAGCAAAGTGAAAACAAAATTTGGTATCAAATTTGTCAATTGCGTAAACTGAAATCAAATTATCATTTTAGTTTGAAGATGATATCAAAACTCGATTTGATTTTGCTGTCATTTTGATGCTGGACTTTGCTCGGGATGCTTGGTTAACATACATATAACTTTTAATTCAGAGTTTATCTGTATATAAATTTAGTTCCATTCATTTCATTTTTTTTGTATTCATAATAAATATAACTAACTAACTAACCTGCGTTCCATTTCTTCGATTAGGGGGAGGAGGGGCATAGTGAACAGGTGGGGCATAGTGAGCATCCCGCAGTTTGCCTCTGGATCTCCAGCTGCATGAAACAAATCAACAGGTAGTAGGTTCAATATCATTATGATATTGATCCTACCACCAACCAATTTGTTCCGAACGGCCGGAAGTTCAAGCTGGTGTACTGGATGCTCACTATGCACCACCTGTTCACTATGCCCCTCTTACCCCTATTTCTTCCCTTATTCGCTAGTAAGGTACCACAGGACGAAGGAATGTTTCTTATGTAGGGGAATTTACGTATTCTCGGCAACCTAAGCAGCGACCTTCTTTCTATAGAGTTCTCTACCACCGTTAGTATTAGTGAGAAGTTTCACTAATACATGCATTTTGCTGGTTGAAAATAAAAAACAAACCGCTGTCAAGTCGAACACTTTGACATCTGATTTCGTGGTTGAAAATAATAAACAAATCGATTTAACACGGCTACGCTAGCTAGGCTGTATTAGTGAGATCTTGCGTCGAGAAGTCAATAGCCTTTTTCTCTAAGGAACGCACACATATGCAGTATTGGTTTGTTTACAATCTTTTGCTGCCAGCTGCTCTAACAATTTCAGTCGAAAGAATTGTCAAAAACTGTTTTGAAACGCTTTTACAAAGCTCCAATCTTCTCTAGTGAGAGCGAGTATTGTCGGTAACCAGTTTTTCTTCGGCAACCGTTCCATTTGAACTGCATGTAAATCTGCTGTTCTATTATCGACAACTCGAAATCAGCTACAATTTGTAGTGCGTGTGTTTCATTTCAAGAAAACCCTGCTAGATTGCTTTTTCTCAGTGGTAAAAATATAGTCAAATTGAAGCTGAAAGCATAAAGAATCGTTTGCATGCATTCAGCGAAGTGTTTTCGTAAGAAAATCCAGTGAAAATAGTGTTTCAATTTGGGTTGCCGAAAATAGTCTGTCATGCCGAAGCCGTCATTTCCCCTACCTAGCTGCGCTTTGCTACTGCCAGAGTTGGTGCGACGTTTGCGTTCCTTATGTATCATCCACTGCTTTGTATTTATCTGTGCGGTAGATACAAAGAGAAGATATGTGTAGTTCAAAGTTGTATACAATCATTGAACGCGTCATTCGGAGAACTGTTGTGATCGTTTTTCTCTGTATTCAACCATCGTTCTTCGTTTCGTTCATTCTTTTGGTGCTACACAACTGAATACTCTTATTCGGCAAAGGTGTCTGACACTTCACTCATTTGTGAATATCTATTCATGAACAGTTACGAACCTGACACACGGTAGTTCAATGGCATGTTGACAGATTTCCAAACACTGTATTCAAGTCAGTCAGCTGGCACTGAAAACTCCAACAGGTCAACAGGCGGGACAACAGCTCACTTTAATATATCTCAGATGACGTAGCGGTTCGTGTTAAGGCTCTCACGCAGAAGGACTGCGTTTAATTCTTCAAACAAGCTCCAATACTACTACTAATGCAGATCAATCAATACACGTTCATACCTGCCTTTAAAAATAACTTTCAAAAAAACGCGAACTAAATATAGAATTGGTGTTAATTTATTTTCTAAAAGTTCCGTTCAAGTTCCGCCAGAAGTTGCTTAGAATGCTCTTGAATTATGGTACCGGAACTTTCAAGTTCTTATAACGACTTAAAAATGAGGCTGCTTAGAACTCGATAGACCACCTTCAACAAAGCTACTTAAGCCACAAATAGCCTTTTATCAGAACTTTTGGTTACTTGGGAAGGGACCATCGATAAAAGAACAAGAGACCATTTTAGGCACACTAAGACAACTCTTACTTCTGTAACAGGTGCTTTAAAACGGGTAGCGGTGAATTTCGACAAAAACATTACCAAACCACTGAGTTCGAAGTTTAGATGTTTTGGCCCACATTTTGTATTAAGCAGCAGGACAAATCAGCTGAAGTCATTGTTAGGATCAACAACAAAATTGATTGATGTCTTTGGAAAAGCCGGTGTCTACAAAATCTCTCGTCCATATTGCAACAATATCGAAAAGGACTTTGGAAGCAAGGTTTAAGGAACACATCGCAGAGCTAAAAAAGGCTAACAAAAAGATGGACAAAGGTCTTCATTATGAATTTAAATCCAAGGATGCAGAAAATATCTTTACAAAGAGGCACAACTTGACAAAGGATAATATTAATACCTTGTGGAGTGTATCTTCGCCTTGGAAACCAAACGCAGCAGAGAGTTTTGAAATATTTAATCATAATCCATCAACATTGCTTAAAAGAGATCAAGGAAACGGGTACTCGAGACTCTTAAGGGGGTATTCCCAATCTTTTGCCTTTTTTCGGCCTGTTTTTCAATTATTTTTTTTTTTCAAGGAAAATGAATAGCAATGCGCCTAAATCTTTGGGATTCTTGTTTATTGAACATTTAAGTTTACAAATAAATTTTTTTCGACATAAAAAAAAGACATTATTGACGTCACAAAATGGCGGCAAACAGACCCCTGTTCGCCACAAACGCCTGGACGGGCGAAGACTTTTCTCTGGAACGGCTTCATCTGAAACAGATTTCGTGATGAAATTAATAATCTGCATAAGATTCTCTGGAGCTTCTCCCGTTGGCAGCAAAAAATCTTGCAAATTAACAAAATGGCAGCCATATGAAAAAAAACAGGCGATTTTAGCCCGCTTTTTTGCAGCTTTAAGGTGCTTCAAACAATGTTAAATGTTAATATTTTTGGCTGAAAGTAGGAGAAGCTCCAAAGAATTTAATAAGGAACAAAATGCGCAAAGATTCAAGTCAATATCTCTTATAGTTTCTGAGAAAAATCTTCGTCCGATAAAAAAAATGTGGTTTCGAGAAAAACGCGTTTAAAGTTTTGACTTTAGTTAAAACCATTTTAGGGGTTCTTAACATTAGTCAGCTATGCCTGGACACCGAATTCGCTGATTAGAAAACGGCTTGGGGGGATGAAAGTATATAGTCTAAAGTACAAAAAAACGTGAAAAAAAAAATTGATTTTTTGAAAAATTAGATCGGGAATACCCCCTTAAGCATGCTTCCTTAAACCACACATCATAGCATGCCTGTTGAAGATTAAATTTAGATAGCTGGTTAGGTAAATGTGACATGGCAGTTGGATACCTGCTGGTTTTAAGTACCTATTGATTAGTATATAAATCGTTGATTAGAGATGGATTCTTCAGTGGTGTTGAGTATTTGGCACTGATGAAGTCTACAAGTAGTAGACGAAATACGCGTATCTGTGAAAAGGTAAGCAATTATATCGGAATTAAAGGGAATAAAACCAACACACTCAAAGCTCTTCATAAAGTAGTGTGTTGTCTGGAAAAAGATATAATGTTGTATTTTTAACATTTATATCTAGCAGACTTTTAACGCATTCGTAAATGTAGCAAACCAGAATTGTTAAAGATGTCGATGTATAGCTTCATATCTTCAGCATTTAGGCGGTTTAACGCAAACTTCACATCATCAACAAATAAAATAAATAATAATGGACCTTAATGAGATCCTGGTGGTTTCTGTCAAGTATGATCCAATCAATTTTAAAAGTGTACTTGTCATACCTAACCGTTTAATTTGATAAGTACTAAGGGAATACCTACTCTGGCAAGAGCTTTTTAAAGTCAGTTTATAAGGTTTCAACGGTATTATCTTTCTCAACAGAAAACAAAATACAAATTCCAAATTATTAGCAGATGTTGACCGACCTTTAAAAAAATAAGGTTGATTGTTTGAAATGCAAATGCGATGCAATTACCTGGAGGAATATTTTTTGGTTAACAATTGCTCCAAATATTTAAAGAATGCATGAAATAAATTTTTGAAAAATCACCTGTCTTGATCGATACATTTTAAGCCAAAACAATGGTTTAACAAAATTAATTGATAATTTTTTCAAAAAGAATTGAGGTATTTCATCAGGACCAGGTCCTTTGCCGGCATCGAGATTTTCAAGGGCAATATATTTTTTTTTGAACAGTGATAGAACTCATACGTCATTTTCCCCTTTAGGTAGGTAAGAAAAATAGTTCAAATTGTTTATACAAATCTTCCCTATAAGTGTTATCAAACTATTCAAACTGGATGGGCGATGGTGTAGCCTTTGCTCCATGCTGTAAATATTAAATTAGTAATAAATGAAATTTGCACGAAAAAGATCAAATCCATACACCAAAATCTAAGCCAGTAGCGAAACGACACTAGCTGATTTACGTTAAAATTGGAATGCCTCGCAAGTAACGCCACTCGACCTTGCGTAGTTTCTCCCAAGGCCGAGTCCAGGGAAACCTTCGGGAAAGTTGGGGAAAGAGAGAGTGTGGCTACACCCGACTTTGAACGAAGGGCCAACGATCAGAATAATCTCTCACATAATCGTAAAATCGAACTTCCGTTAAGTTCGGCCGAGGTCACCTTCTCTAATCTGAGGGTCACGGTTTCGCTTCACTTTCGTCCGAACCGCAGTTTACAGTGGAAGTGTGTCGTTTTGTTCGCGCAAATGTATATTTTTGTATAGTGAGTGAAAACAACGTGGTTTTACTTGTACTTAAATTCTAATTTATCGTTGATTGTTTAGTTATAGCAAATCAAACTAAATGTAGTGTGCGGCATAGGTTAGATTTTGTGTGCATTGAAAAACAATCTAGGCCAGGTAATGTGCTCGTCGAACAACATTTGTGCTTTGTGCTTAATATTAATTTCAACAGCCGACGACTACATCCAACTTCCGACGACATCACCTGCTTTCCCGGGGCGAAAGATCCCGGCAACCGTCACCTTGTCCGGTGGAAAGCGATCAAATTTCTCATCGCGTATCGGGGCTTGGTGGATACCAACTGCCATTGTTGGTGAGATCACCGTCTACCCACGTGGAAATCGTTGGTCGTCCAACGGTCGAACATCACCGGCGCAGCAAACAACAGCAGCGAAAATCAACTGGTGAGTCCGTTCCAATTTCTTTGTTGAGTGTGGCGTCCGGCGAGAACGCCACGGAGGACCTTTTTTGCCGACCATAAGGTCGAAGAGCATATCAAGAGCAAATTTTCATTATGTCGTAAATAACATTCGCACCGATCCGAGAAAAATAAAGTTTTGTTTTGATGACCGAAATCGGGTGACTTAAGTAACATCGAAAACTATTTTGATCGGAAGGTGATTACGTCAAAAAGCAATTCGACTGGTAAATAAATTTAAAAATGGGATGTGATCCTATATTCGGACAGTATATAGTGTAATAGCAGGAGCATCGATTGACACTGATAGCTCTTTGTTTACCTTTGTTACATTCGACGTAATGAAAATTTGCTCTTGATATATTGCTAATATGTGGACAAGTCCAATGGTTTAATGGTTGGGTGTAGGCATTTAAATCGTGCGCACGTATCGTCAGATATGGACGCCCACCCAACCCATTAATAATAGACACCCGGGTGCCAAGCTTTGTCGTTTCCCGCTTGCTGCATCGTCGTGGGATTGACCGAGGAGACGGAGAAGAGCACAGCACAGATAGGAGGTAGTTGTACCGAACGCACACAAGTATAGGGCTAGAAGTATAGAGAAGTAGAATCAAGGGGATTAGAACAATCACTACAAACCCGCAAAAGCATGCTTTAGTTGAAATACAATAAAAATCAACTTACCGTTTTCCGTTCGTAAATAAATGTTTTGATTTGAAATCGATGTTATGTTGTTGATCAGTCCTATCAAATATTAGAATGAGAGGGAGAAGTATTTTTACGTTGTTTCGGGTCCGTGTAATTATGTTGTTGTCTTCCGCGTGATCGGAATTTCACTGTTATGTTGCGTACCTCTTTTGCTGCGGCTGCGCCTCTGGCGGAATTTAAGTGAAGCTACCGATGAGGAGAACTTGACGTGAAACGTCGTTTAGGGTTTGTGTATTCTCTTACCGGGAGCTTTTCAGAATTATTTCGATGTTGTGAGAGATTATGCTGTTTCGCAATAGGGTTTTCTACTCGATCAAATTCGGTAGTAGTCAAGCTGGCTCGATCTCTTCTTTCTTTGAAGATTTTCAATTGGACTCGCCCTGAGGCAGTCTCATCCGGGCAAACTCAACGTGGCCTGCGGTCTCCTTTACTGGAGTGGCGCTTAAGCCCCAGGCTTAACACAGATCGGCCAGTGTCGGCTACAATGGGAATGTTCATGTCTTCATTTTTTCGTTCCCAAAGTTAAAGAACGTTTTCTCAAGGAGGAAACGATCTCAAGAAGACATGGGTAGGAGAGGTGCTGCTACTGTACCTCGACCGTTAAGGGGAGGTTCTCATTCAAATGGCCAAAAAGTAAGCAAAGTTTAGCATTTTTTGTGGGCCAATGAAAAAAAAAACGTAGAAGGACGCGGTTCTGAAATTCAAAAATCTTAGAACTTCGCCTTTATTTTCAAATTCCTACAAGGTGAAAAAAAAAAACAAAATGGCGCCCGTGGTCACGTTTTGAGTAAGGTAGTGTACGCCTGGAATTTTCAAATAGCGTACAGTCTGGTACCTCATGATCGATTTGAAACACAACATGATTAATGAGGCTTTAAAGTGAACTAAATTTATTGGAGGAATTACCTGAGAACGGGGAAAAAACTTCAAATTTGACAAAATGGTGCAATCTCAAACTTTTTGACCGATTTTTCACCCTTTCTTTTCCTCTTTAAAGCTTAAGAAAAAATAGTGAATAGAAAGAATTTGTAGATTTTATAAGTCATCCCTCCAATTAAAAAGGTTTTCGTTCGAATGATCAAAGGTATAAGTTGTTAAATTGAACCGTTTTCAAATGAGATAGTACGCGGTTTGAAAAATCATATTAAATATATATACATATTAAATACATATGACAGGAGATGCAAACAGCGGTAGAGGCGAGGGGCACGCAATAGAAAGAACCGGTGCGTTGAAGTTAAAATGCAATCAAAAGTATTTAAAGTAATTAATGCCTTTTGAAGTAGTACTGACGGTAATTAAAGTTATCTATGTTATTAAAAGTACTGAAAATGTAATTAATGTACTTTATTTACGAAATTTCAACTGTAATTAATAAAGTTAAAAAGTAGTTAGTGTTCAACATTGTGTACTTATTGTAATTAAAGCAGTAGCTAATGGAATTCATTTAATTACAGCCGTTGCCTGCGTTGGAGTTAAAGGTTATTGCGTGCCCCTAAGGTAGAGACAACAAAAGCTGCAAATTTCTAAGCCTTTCAATTAGATGCTTATGTCAGAAGGCGACTTGAGTGTGAAACAATCGATTGAACTGTTTCCGCACATCGAAGGTACGTGAGCAAATCGGCGATCATCTCTTTTGCCAGTGGTGGCGGAGGGATACCCCTCACCCTCCCTCCCCAACTGGGGAGTTTGGTAAAGGATTTTCATAACAGTATTTAAATACTAATATAATTTTTCAATTAATTATCATGATGATGATGATGGTCCCACCTCTAACCCCTACAAAGGTTTGAGCTGGACGAGTTATCTTTAAGATAATTAAATATAAACATTTTAACCAGGTTTGCAAACAAAATCGAGCTGGTTACAATTTCAGCTATAAATGTCCTGTTAAATATGCTATAGGCATCAACCAAAAACATTCAAAGGTGTAACTAGTTATCAAGAGTCCAAATATAGTCCTCGACAATACTCTCATTTACACGTGACCTGGGATTTACACGTTTAAGCCTCCGCATTGCCAGGACTATATCCAAGAAAACGGCTTCCAGCCAACCATTTACTAATTCAAGGCTTTTGCCACAATGTCCACGTATTAGTTATTTATACCTGTATTCCACCAGCGTGGCTCAAACCATTGTAGACAACTCAAAGCTATTTTTACTATTACTACTACAACATCAAAAAACTAAAAATCCATCATCACCATCGAGGCAAACAATGTAGTTTTTTGTATATGCTACACCAATTACTAAAATGTCTATATGACAGTCTCCATACAAAATAATCCGTTAGAGATAACTTTGTCAAGATACATGATTCATCCATTCATAAAAATTGACCTGCTCAATAAACAGCTTTTACATGTGAAATGCAGCGTCTCTTAAATTCTGTAAGTGTAGTTGCACGCTTGATATGTCTAGGCATCGAATTGAAAACATTTATACCTTTGAAAAATAATTAATTTTGTGAAGCATTATTCAAAAGATGTGGTGCTCTTACTTCATCCGCGTTTCTAGTGTTATATCTATGAAAATCACTTCCTCTTTCAATCCGATCACACAAATATTGAGGCAGCAAACCGTTAACTGCCTTAAAAATGAAACACAACTCTTTGCTTCACTGACAGCCATTGCAAAGCGTCCAGCATAAAAGTTGAGGAAGTGAATCTATTACATCTTAAAATGAAACGCATTACTTTATTCTGCAAACGCTGTAATCTCGACATTTGTGTTTCATTGGCGAAAAATAAAATGGAAGGGCAAAAGTCTAGATGAGGGGAGATGATTCATTTGTATAACTGTATTTTACTACCAATAGTTAAATAATTTTTAAGCGACATAGAATTCCATACTTCTTGGCAATTTTCTTGATAACATTGTCATCAATAATCACGCCAAGATATTTAATTTCCTGAACGCGATCAATTGTCGCATCATCAATAACAACATAGACATCATCATCTACATGATTCCGCGAAATTACCAACAATTTAGTTTTACTTATATTCAATTTCAATTGTTTATACTTCAACCACAGACAAACAGACATAACACATTGCATATTTCTCACTGTAAAACATCGTCGCAAAAACATTACCGCCATCTGTTGAGTACACTGTGGTGGGTAGTACGCTGAACAGATGGCGGTAGTGTGTAAACGTCAAACGCAAGGGAATTGCCTATGCGCGCCACAGGTGGCGGTACTACCAACTACGATACTTTAAAATTGACCGTTAAATGCTTGTTCGATGAACAACTTGCGAGTGTTATGTCTGTTTGTCTGTGCTTCAACCATAGAGAACGCAAATCTTCATTCAGACGTGAAACGGCTTCTTCTAAATCTTTAGCTGCAATGAATAACACAGTATCGTCAGCAAAAAGATTAATATCACAAAACCGTAAAACTCGTCACATGTCATTAATATACATTACAAATAAAAGCGGCCCTAATACACTTCCCTGAGGCACTCCAAGGTCATTCTCAACGGAACAAGATACAAAATCATTAAAAACCACCCTTTGTGTTCATTCAGATTAATAGCTTTCAAACCATTTGTATGCAGAACCCGAAATTCCAAAGCGCTTGATTATTCTCAACAATAAGGGCCTAGACATTGTCTCAAAAGCGCGTTTTAGATCCAAAAACACAGTAACAATCGTATCTTTATGCACCAAATTTTCTTTCCATTTAGGTAACACTAAGTTTAACGCGGTTTCACAAGAATGACCTTCCCGGTATTCCGATTGTTCGGGTATCAACAAACAGTTACTATTAAAATATTCTATGGGATCATATAATTTTCGAATGATTCGTTTGGCTTAATGGCGTTTTGTTTAGAAGAATTTGAAAGAAAGATCCAATTTTCCAGCATCTGAACTTTGTAATACATTAAATAGAAGCTGTTTGTTTTCCTTGATCGATTTTTCGCTGATCATTCGTGTATAGTTCTTCGCGAATTGGAGCTTAAAGGTATTTTTCACGTTCTAAGCACTCATCCATTCATGCAAAAACATAAAGTTTTCCTCAATAAAATTGCAAAACGATACAAGCTAAAGCTCCCCAGCACATCCAGTTACGTCTTACATCATAAAGTGAGCGACACCCGTTCCAATCCATCCGTCGTAGAAGCCTAACCCCCGTGGCAGTTTGTGTCAGAAATGGTTTGCTTCAATTTGGTGGCTCGTTTTCCCCATCTGACACATTCTCACGTCGATTTCTGCCGCTCCTGTTGCGGCTTGATAGCACCGAGAGGCGAGAAAACGAAATTTAATAAATTGAATTAGGCATCCTTGTCTCATCCTGCCACCCAGCCATAAAGCTCACAGCCTCTTCTTCACACATCCAGCGGATAACTTTCCGTCAATAATAATACTTGAGCACAACATCAGGATCTCCTCCACTAGGTATGTATCTGCGACACAAATTGGTTCGAGAGCATGCTCGCTGTGTATCAACATGGACGGACATACCGGAGACAAAATGGGCCAAACACCGCAAAAGTTGTCCGTTTTACCGGCACTTGTCGGGGGTTGTTTGTTGATATATGTGAACGTTAGCATCCCGGACGTCCGAGAATGGCCACCCCCGTCCACCATCACCACCTTGTGCAATGTGATCGCCCTGGCACGAGGTAAACAAGCCGATACGGATGCGATGGCCAGTAAGCCAAAGAGGCGAGCAAAATATGTGTCGGAATGAAATGAGGAAGAACCGGGCCAAATGAAATTTGATTCCATTAGCGTAATTCAGAGTGACAGTTTTTCGGACGAAAGCAGATCCCAAGCTTAGGAAGGGAAGGTTTGCCGGGTGTGAGGGTATAAATAACGAAAGTGGTACCGGAATTAGAGCTGAAACTTTTCTCGAGAGCAAAGAACGGGAAGGTTGAACTTGTTGGTTGGTAGTAATTAATTAGGTTGGAGCGAGCATTGTTCGACAAGAAATTATCTGGCAGAACTTGTAAATGGACGAAATGTAGCGCTTCCTGTTGAAGATTGGGAAAAGAAGGCTCGCCTGGAAGTGTTATTCAAGCCAGAAGTTTGATTTTCATGCAATGTTTCATACATAGCTTCAAGCAACCACATTGGTATCAACATAAGAGATGAGGTACAAACTTTTGCAAGACACTTGTCAAAGTGAATGTTTATCTTTTTCAAACTTTTGCTACGGTTCGTGGATTAGTGACAGCTAGATGGGATAATTTTCAAGGATGTTAATCATGATATAACTTTTCAACCTGACCAAGTTCTATGTGGACAATAGACAGCATTGTTCCTATTGTTACACTGAACACAAAAAAAAAAAGAATTCGGAAGAAATTCTGAAGCTGAAGATATCCCGTCATAAAGTCTACCAAAAATGAAACGATGAAATAGGAACTTGTTAACGATCGTAACCTTCCGCACCCAGTCGGCAGGTCCATCTTGTGCTGTCGAAAATGATAAAATTCGACACCAACCCAACCGGCTTCCTTCTGCATAGACAAACTTTTGATTGAACTCCTCTCCGGCACCACCTTCACCGCGAGCAAATTGCGATGAGATGAGTGGTACCCTACCCAACTCAGCTAGGGAGGAAGTAGGTATAATAATTTACTCGTTTACTTGGCTAAATATTTACTGGTCGAGAACAGCAACAGGGATGAGGAAGGCTGAAAAAGGCGCACCAAACAACGGCCACAACTTTTCAAGCACAGCAAGTTTCAAGCGAGATAAGTTATCAACGCTGAAAGGCTTCATCCTCGTTGGCTTCCCCCGATGTTGTGTTGCTACACTGCTACTGGCTTGGGTATTCGCTGCAGCAGTAAGCGGTTCAGGGAGTTCAGGCTTTCGTTTTGATTTAATTAATTATGCTGGGAAGTAACGCTTCCGAAAAAGGAGAACATTTCAAACGCTGGGGTCTTCTAAGCAGTTTGATTCGATATTTGATATCCAATATTTGATAAGTATTTTCTTTTTATATTGATTTCAATCATCAAAAATTAAGTTTCAGTGAAAGCTTTGCATGCGAGAGATATGGAAAAGTATTTTCAGATTAGACTTGTCAGGTCATTTAATCCTTGAATTCCAGTATTCACGTAGCTAGTCATTTGTTTTGTCCAAAAATCATGGGTAGCAGAATTTTTGCATCTTCAGAAAAGCTGCTTGTGCTGAGCTATCCATTAACTACGTGAACGCTTTTTAATCCCCGTCCCTATGCGTAGACAGTTTTTTTTTAACTAGTTCGTTTATTTGGTAGGCTCAATCGCGTTAGCTTTACGGAGCCGATAATTCATTGTTCTTTGTGTGTAACAAAATTCACTTAATTCTATGTCTAGTAGGAGTTGGGCCGAATACTCGCGGCTTACTCGAGGTTAGAGAGGTGCATTGTCGCAGGATAGGATCAGGGGAGAAGCTTGGGGGTAAGGTTTCGTTGTCTCATCAGAGTGTTGTCGCCAGTATGAATGGTAGTGCGGTTCTAGTTTCGTCTGGAGTTCGACCGGCTATCTGCGTAGACAGTTGTTCAAAAATGTTTTTCGAAAATTTGTGTAAACCAGTGCTGTCATGGCAAATTTAGACCTGGTTACTCACTGATTTGTCTTGTGTGCACTTCTCAAATCGATGCACTGTCTTCAAGGAGTTTTCAGAAAATGTGTTATTTGAGTAGGGGAAAAATCTACTTCGGCCTAAACGCCCATTGAAAAAATCTATATATCTATGATTTTGGCATGAACGTGTCAACCAAACGTTTGATACGATGCTTCTATTCAATAGCTGCAAGACGATTTTTTTTAAGAACGCAAAATAAGATCTCGAAAACAAAAGGCGCACTTGGAATGTACAAAAGTTGCACGCGAATTCACTTTTCTTTCCGTTCGATAGGCCAAAGAAAATCCCAATGGCGTTTCAATGGCTAATAGGCCCATCGAAAACCCGTAGACCAAGTTGAGCAGCCAGAAGCAGTTTTGCATTTCAACAATAAACGAATATTTCACAACCCTTATCAGATCTAACGGTACATATGGCAAGGTAAATAAATTTGGAAGTCATCTGTAATAATAACATTCCGTTTGGTGCTAAACTACGCTAGATTCAGAAAGACTAAGTGCGGGTTGTGTTTAATGGGTCGGAAATGGGGTAGTTAGCCATTTATCACTAAAAATAGTTCCCTTTTATAAATAAAAAATAAATGGTGGGGTTGTGTACAAGACACGACCGCATGGTTGACGTAGACAACGTTATGTTGTGTTGTGAAATTCTCGTGCGTTTTTCTAGATATTGATTTAAAATACAGTAGAAGTAACCTATGATTTCAGTCCTATGTACATATTTTGGATTTCCTACTTAGTTAAATTTGGTTTAATTCAGGACCTCATAAAAATGCGAAAACATATTCTATTAAATTTGGTTCCTAAATGACAATCAGATATGAGTAAGGCTTTCTTCAGGTGATTCATTGAAGCGTCCAACAATGATTGTCATGATGGCTGATATTCCCTATTACTTCAAGATTAAAGGGCATACATCTTGGACGGTTGTGACATCACTCATGAAATTGAAACTCCTTGTGTACTGGACTGCAACAAACGTGAAGTTCCAGTTTCTTTGTTATAAGTTGTTTTGTGAGAGCTGATATCTGTGCTCTTGAAATTTTTCGATGCAGAGGCAAACCAGCCTTTAGGCTGAAAACCTCAAAATAAAGAAAAAAAAAAATAAAAAAAAAATTCTATGGTAATGAGATTGATCATCAGCGATTCAACTTCAAAACGCTGAAAATAAATGTACACACAAAAACGGAGTGCACAATTTTGCATCAATGTTATGCAACATTTCATAGTTGATCGAGATGATATCAATTAGCCATGAATCCCTCCAATAAGTTCTCGGTACATCTTTTATCTACCGATTGAACAAATAAAAAACATCCTAAGGCTGTGTTCCATTTGGAAAATTTTCGGAAATAAAATAAGATGTTCGAAAATCCCTCTGTTGTAGATCGGCCGATTTTCGAGAAAGCGTCTGTCACATTGATTCCTTGTCTGTCAGAAATAAGTCTGCTGGAATAGCAGGTTTATTTGAAAATTTTCCATCTGGTTTTTTAAATTCACCAAATGGAACACAGCCTTAATAACTTGAGCACAGAATCGTTTCTTGTTGTGTTTGTCGTATAAGATGCTAGATAACAACTTCTTTTATCGATATGTGTGCTGAAAATACCTGGGCCGAGTGGATTCAAGGAGAAAGTCGACGAAGAGAATCTTGCCAGTGTTACTTAGCACCTACTGCAGTGTCCAGCTTGAATTGTTTCGCTTAGCTGTAAACAGAAAATCGATGAAGAGAATCGAACATTACAAGTAGGCCCTTTTGAACGCTCACTGTCGAATTTCAAAACCTAGCACTGAAAATAAACTCGACGGTACCTATATTTATGCTAAGAGATAAGCATTGCAAGTGCCTCCTACTTGAAGAATTATGCAATCGAACGGCTGGCTATGCCTCGCCCCCATCAGCAAAAAAAAACTAGGGTTGTATACAGCGTTGCCAGTATTCCAGATTTATCTGGATTTTCAAGATTTTTAGTCGTCTTGCCAGATACACAGACAGACCACGTATATTTCCAGATTTTTTAAATATGCTCCAGATTTTCCCAGATTTTTTAAACATGTTGCTTTTAAAAATATCACTGCAATTGATTTATCCTCTGATAAAAAAATAATAATCAAAAGCCAAAACTTGCTACTCTAATTATTAAGGGGAAGTTCACCGTTCCGAAAAAAATAATTACGTTTTGATTTTTCTAAAAATATTGGGAAAAAGTATCAACAATTTAACAAAATCACATTTTTCTATGAATAATTTTCAAAGAAAATTCACTTGAAAAAACAATTTCTATAAATCATTATGGCATAAAGTTGGACTAAGAAAACCACAAAACATCGACTTTTCGGTTTTGCTGAGAGTCCATTTTGAGTTCATGATGAGATAGAAAAATTATGATTACATGTAATTTTTGTCAAGAATCTTAGAAAAAAAAACTGATTTTCTTGGATTTTTGATAATTTTTCCCAATATTTTTAGAAAAATGAAAACGTGCCAAAACTAAATTTTTATTTTCGGGCTGGTAAACTTCCCCTCAAAGGCCATCAACGTTGGATATTATTGGAAAATAGTTCACAGTTAAGTGTGAGGCGAATTCTTTGTGAAATCAAAGGAGAATTTCAAGCTACTTCTGAGTAGAATTACATCCATCTTTGTGAATTTCGGGGTCGTGTGGCATCACCTATCATTTAGGCGTATTGTGAGTGCCACGAAGTTAGGGTTCGCTTCCCGCTCCAATCGGTGCAAAATTTGGCAACCTGAAACTTTCCCTACTGGTCGAATGGGTGTGGTGTGTTGTCCATTGTCTAGTGTTAAATATTCAGTCTGTGCAACTCTGATGACAATTGTATGGAGATTTTGTCAATAAAGGAAATTCAATCTGGAAGAGAAATCATAGAAAATTCTTATGATGAAACTTGAGGAGTATGCTGATACAAATCGTGAGAATAATTCCAATGGAATTCTGTCCAATGTTTCCATGGAGATTAATTTTAATAAAATTTTAAGCGCAATTTCTGGGAGACCATTTTGACAAAATACTTGAGTGCTTAGGTAATATTGAAAAGGATTTCAAAACAATTCTGACCTTACCTACAAAGCAGTTTAAAGTGAATTATCGGATAAGTCTGAGAAGAGTGTGAAAGTCATTCTGAAGAGCGTACCAAGAAAATTGTTAGGAATATTTTAAGAGTTTCATAGAGAAAAATGGACACAAAATTGAGCCAATTCTTGGGAATTATCACCAATTTGAGGGAGTTGTCTGATTGGAGAGTGATTTATAAGAGATAACTAGAGGTAATGCTAAGAAATCTTAGAATTTTACTGGAAAAGTTTAGATTTTTTCAAGATTATTTTAGGAATTATAGAAAAGAAATATGATGGAATTCTAGGATGATTCGAATTGAACTAAAAAAAGGTGAAGATATCCTGTAAAGAGTTCCAAGTAAATTTAGACTAACAAAAAAAATATGATCTGGGACGCTGGAAAAATATAAATTCGGGAATTTAGATCATGAGACTTCAAAAATGAAGCTATCAGACTTTCATTTTAGTAATATAATAAAATTATTCTTTGGCATAATGGTCATGCGAATAGTGGATTTACCCGTAGTTTAGGTAAACTGTGTGTGAGTTCCACGATGTTAGGCTTTGAATTCATCTTATCAAATTTCCTTGATTCTTTGCTTCTCATTCTTCAAAAAAAAAGTTACAGTTTAAAAAACAATTCTTACCATCTTTTCTGCTGTTTCTTATCCACTCAATTTTTGAAATGCTGCGTAATGGATATTTGATGGATTTTTGGGCACACCGTGTCAATACTTTTCAACTTTTGGATGATTTTAGCAATGCAAACAAGTTATTTGCTTTATTTAATTTATTTAAACATGTAATTTATAACCATTCTAGTACTTTAAATAAATTACAGATGATCATATTGACCTATTTTTACGGGAGATTGGCACATTACTTTGATTTCAATAGCAATATGTGAAAAGAGGATTTTTTGGAGCATTCCAGATTTTTCCAGATTTTATATTTTACCTGGTCCAGATTTTTCTGAAAATAACCTGCAAACGCTGGTTGTATAAACCGTTCTATAGCATCATTTTCCAAGAAGGAGGGACTTTCATAGCTAATCTAAAAGCATACATAGAGGTACCGTCTGATAATTTATCACATTTATCCTTTTTATCACCACAGAAACACCCCGTTCCCGTTTTCTTAGGCAAAATAATGAATGTGCGTTCACAAAACGCA
Source organism: Ochlerotatus camptorhynchus (assembly GCF_037179485.1). Taxonomy (NCBI): domain Eukaryota; kingdom Metazoa; phylum Arthropoda; class Insecta; order Diptera; family Culicidae; genus Ochlerotatus; species Ochlerotatus camptorhynchus. Next base: position 118,390 of record NW_027040612.1, on the reverse strand, counting down.
CGTAATCTTAAAAAAAAACCATATTAAGATTTTTTTTTAATTCAATCAATAGATTAAAGACGTACCAAGAATTAAATGGAGGGATTTCAAGCTAAAATGTTCTGATCGTGAAATATTGACTATCAATACCGAAATTTCGCATAAATGTCCAACCCATTTTGTGTGGTGTGTGCTACTGTCTTTCAGTGTTGCCCAATGATTAGGGAACTTTCATAAATAACGTAGTAGTTGATTGAGGAGAGGGGTTTCAGAGGTGGAGACCGGCCATGTATTAGGTGTATTGCAAAACACGCTCCGAGAGGGAAGGGAGGTTAATTGGTCAAAAATATACGTAATTTATGGATGGCCCTAATTTTACTTCCAAGGCTGTGTCGCAATGGGTGAGTTGAATTTAACTCGTGGTTAAAAGTGACAGATAAGTTATCGAATAACCCTGCTATACGAGCGTGGTTATTTCGGACCGACTAGAAGTTAAATTTTGGTAACCGTGGCTGAGTTCTGTTTGAAAACTGATCACTTTCCGGCATTTTCGAACATTGATAATAACTTACGAAATGTCACGTTTAACCACGAGTTAAATGTTACTCGGCAATTGGTACACAGATCAAGAAGTATTTCTCGATTACTTTTTCGAAGAAACGTATCAGCTTTTGTCAACAACGCATTTGATCGTCGATTTGGCGTAACTGGTAGCTGTCGCAGTAATGGCCCTTCGCTTTTCTATTCAATTTTCATACTGCCGTACTCTAACGAAACTATCCACCAACCCTCTTCTAAAAGATCATTCTCTAGCTAATAAATTATCACACTAAAGCTTCATGTTAGCATTTCCAACCAACTCTGAAAATCGCTAACTTCGCGTATGAGGTAACATAAAAACACTTTGAATTTAAATGATCTTTATTTCTTGAATTTGTTTGGTTTACATGTATGAATTATCAAGTGACACAGAAGCGTCTTTTCAACTTTAGTACATTTGAAATATTAATTATTATTTACAATTCCTAGTCCTATCAGGCCTGTTATTAGAGTATGACCAACAATCAATACGAAACTAACGATTTTATATTGACTCACTACTTGACTAGCCTATTGGTCCCAAGCAAACGATTAACGTACCCTATTCTTGTTGAAATTCTATTACTACACTATGTTTGTTTTGATTCGCTATGAAAGTTTGACAGATAAAATGAGGGGTGATTGGTTTTTCCTATGTTTCGAGGGGTGAATCGATTAGCTTGGGACCGAAGATAGTACCAGAGCTGAGCCAAAAAGTTGAGCACGTTATTTCGGGAGCTTCTAGTCTTAGAGTTACCTCTATGGTATGACCACCTTGGTGGGATTGGTTTGTTGTGAGTTGAGGCACATTAGCAGCGCTGTTTTATAGCTTTTCAGATTCAAGCAGCACGATGTGCAACCAAATTGTACTTGATTATGAGGACTGGGTTTGGGGAGAACGTTTATTTCATAAAAACAGTGATAAAATTATCACTTTTTATTTGTCCATTTTTAAAACAGTTTTTATTATGAAAAATTGAAAAAAAAAGTTTAATACAACAGCTTACGAAAGGTATTTCCTATCGATCGGTGTATTCGGATTTTAATTTCATCTATAAATGACAAAGCTTATAGCGTTCAAAAAATTACATCTTTTTGTGACGGTCGCAATTTCAGATTTTCGATTTACCCCCAGTACCTTCCCGTAAGACGTAGTCTACGTCAAACAACAGTTAATTGTAGACCTCCTTGTTGGTATCCCGTGTATCAAAATATTTGTTTTGATTTTTGTTGTTACTCCGGCTGTAAATATTAGATTTTTTATTTATATATATATATATATTTATTTATTTATTAATTTATTCATTCATTTATTTATTCAATATTTTTCATATTTATTTATTTATTTATTTATTTTCGGAAGCAAGTGTTAGAGATTTTGAATTTGTTAGGGCTATGCATGCAGTAACTTTGTCGGAATAAATGAGTAATTTTGTTTGATACCAACCGAAACCATTCTAGTGTGTAAGTTTTCGCCCGTGTTTTCGTACCGTCATCACGTCTATCATTGTTTCTTCATCACTCTTGTCATCGTTCGTCCATCATCGTGATTCATCGTCATCGTCTTCATCTATATTTGTGATGATAATCATGATGGGGTCGCTTCAATTGCGCTGACTCATCGACCACTATAAAATGGGGTGGTCGAATAGGGTCAGGCCTCTTTTACAAATTAATAGTCCGGAGGAGTGATGTTCGTTGTCGGTTCACAGTAAAGTACACCTAAAACTAACTGCTAAAAAGTTCCGCGTGAGTTGTAGTGATAAATAAAACTAAATTCTAAACCTACGTAAACTTTTTTTTTTTTTTCCTTTGGTTTGTTTTTTCCGTCGATCTTGTTTTCCGTGCTGAGCACCAATGCTACCGACGTGCCAGGAAGGCAGCTCCCACACCGGGACCCTACCTATCGACCCATCAACTCATGAATCGGGGACCAACGGCTTTACTTCCCATCCGAAGGAAGGCGTGATCAGAGATGTTATGCCTCAGAACATCCCGGCGGCGCCGACTGGTATTGAACCCAGGCCTGCTGGGGTGAGAGGTAATCACGCTTACCACTACACCACCGGCACCGTTGTACGTTAAACTTACAAATTAAATATTAATTGTAAGGTGAATAATTATTCAAAATTAAAAAAAAAAAAACACGGCTAAAATACTATTAAAAACACCTAACCACGTTCAAATTGTACGGGCCAACGTTGAGATGCACCACGAACGGTTAGAAAATTCAGTGCACCTTAAACTAAAACGTAAGTTCTTGCCGCGATAATCTCACGTTGACTAGTAACGTACGAAAAGAAAAATCATGTGAGCCAGTGGTGCAAAATAAAAACTGCAGTGAAAATAGTGAAAAGTGCTCGAGCGGACAGTAGTAAAAAAACCATATATAGTATTTCGCCAAGTTGTAGTTGTAGATGGTTGTAGTGTGTAAACGTCAAACGCTAGGGAATCGATTATGTGCACCACAAGTGGCAGTACTACCAACTAAGAAACATTTAAATTTACCGTTAAAAACGATTTTGATGAACGTTTTAAGAATGTTATGTCTGCTTGTCTGTGATCATACCTTCACTATCACTACTTCGGGTAATCTGCGAAAGTACTTGCATTTTTCTCAGGCACTTTTGATCTAACTGCAATTACTCTCTCATACTCGAAATGTGCCACGACCAAATTGGCACAACGACGCTTATAAAGGGTGATACGGTCAAAATTTGGTCAATATCAACTTGACGTATTTCTTTCAATTTTGCATTTAAAAAACCTGAACACCCCTCATTTTGAAGGTGTGTGTGTGTAGAATGTTGCTCTTATTTTGATTTTGGAATTCACTCTTCAGTTGTCAAAATGCCGTCCAAGCAAGAAGAGCAGCGTATCAAAATTTTGCTCGCGCATCGCGAAAATCCGAGCTACTCGCACGCAAAGTTGGCAAAATCGCTAAAAGTTGCCAAATCAACCGTTACAAATGTAATTAAAGTGTTTGGGGAATGTTTGTCGACAGCCAGAAAGTCTAGATTGGGGGAAATCGAAAACCGGAAGCCGCTGAGACGACAAAGAGAGTTGCCGGTAGTTTCAAGCGAAACCCTAACCTCTCTCTCCGAGATGCCGCAAATAAGCTGGGTGTATCGTCTACAACCGTGCATCGAGCCAAAAAACGAGCCGGACTATCGACTTACAAGAAGGTAGTGACTCCAAATCGCGATGATAAACAAAATACGACGGCCAAAGCGCGATCCCGGAGGCTGTACACGACGATGCTGACGAAGTTTGACTGCGTGGTAATGGACGACGAAACCTACGTCAAAACCGACTACAAGCAGCTTCCGGGACAGGAGTTTTATACGGCAAAAGGAAGGGGAAAGGTAGCAGATGTTTTCAAGCACATGAAACTGTCAAAGTTCGCAAAGAAATATCTGGTTTGGCAAGCCATCTGTACCTGTGGCTTGAAAAGCAGCATTTTCATAGCTTCCGGGACTGTCAACCAAGAAATTTACGTGAAAGAGTGTTTGAATAAACGTCTGCTGCCTTTCCTGAAGAAACACGGTTGTTCCGTACTGTTTTGGCCGGATTTGGCATCTTGCCATTACGGTAAAAAGGCCATGGAGTGGTACGCCGCCAACAACGTGCAGGTGGTTCCCAAGGACAAGAACCCTCCCAACACGCCAGAGCTCCGCCCAATTGAGAAATACTGGGCTATTGTCAAGCGGAACCTAAAGAAGACCAAAAAAACTGCTAAGGGCGAGCAGCAGTTCAAGGCAAACTGGCTTTCTGCGGCGAAGAAGGTGGACAAGGTGGCTGTACAAAATCTGATGGCAAGGGTCAAGCGTAAGGCCCGGCAATTCGGATTAGGAAAAACGGAAGCCTAACTGAATATTTTTCCTGAATTTTATACTAATTGAACTTGAAAAAGAAATTCAATTTGATTTTTTAAAAAAACGATTTCACCGATTTACACGCGTTATCCCTTGACCAAATTTTGACCGTATCACCCTTTATATTATTATATCAAAAATTGAAAAACCGCGTAATCATATTCCGAGAAATACATATATATGCATCCTTTCACATCCTGACACAATGCTTCCCAGAAATGCCATCATCCCTGGAATGAAAAATCCTCACCCATTGGTCCGCTCGTTTGGATTGCAGCCGTTTTCAAGTTGAACGATGTGTTTATTATATTGAGAAACAATTTCTTTTATGGCCGGAATATCTGCTAAGATGTGCACATTACTCGGGATCGGGCTCTTGCCAGCTTAGCAGTCCTCTGAGAATGGGCTAAGCCAGCTCTCGGGGATCCTTCAGCACAATTTTCATACATCCTTCCTTCGGCTGACTTCTTTCCGATGACGGAGAAAAGAAGATTAGTCAGGCAAAAAAAAGGTTCTCCCTGCTCCCATTACAATAAAATCAAACGACGACCAAACGCGCAGAACAAGCAAGTCCTCTCGAAAGGAATCACACCGAGAACAGCAAAGAGGCTAACTGGAAACGGTTGTCAGTAGAGACCTACTATACTACACTCCCGTTCAAGTAGCCTAAGCAGATTATCCTCTGAGTGGAAGGGTTTGCGTAATGCTGAGTGTAAGAGAAATGTATTTATTGGTCAGACGAGAAAAAACGGTAGGTACATAGTTCACCCTTTTTCTATTTTCCTGCTGATTCAACAAGTAAAATTTCAACCACAACGTAAATTGTCTTGTCCTTTGTCGCAATGCCATTTTCACTTCTCCGAGAATCTTGAAATACAATTCCGATGGCGAGAAGCAGCCCATTCCCAGCAGAATTCATTGACATGCAAAACGGAAACGAAACCGGGTGGGCTGTATAAAAGAATAAAATATCATCATCCCATAAAGTCGGTTACACTTTCCTCCGGTTATTATGTCATTTTCGCATCTTCCCCATATAGTCCATAACCGTTTGGCATAATTTTCCAATATCCAGCAGAGTGCGAGTGCCTTAACGCCCTTCATTCGACGCTTTGTGGTCCCCAAGCTGGTCTGGGCTAGGATGCTGTGGGTCTGAGAGAGAGTTTTGCAGCCGATTTCCTACATACCGTAGTTTCTATACCATTCGACGAAAACGAGACAACTGTGGACAGGGATGTGTATGTGTGTGTTTTTATATCGGCTTGCGAAATATAGGCAGACGCCTATCAATAATATATGTGAATGTGAGTTAGCATGACTTGCCTTTAGCACCATCATGGTAACAACTGGATGATGCATAGGTGACCAACTCGTTAGAAGGAGGGGGAAATTAACCTTGAGTATCAATTGTATTTGTTTGTATTTTTTTATCAAATTCAATCATTTGGGAACTTACTTACTCATTTTTGACGTAGGACTACGTCTGTGATTTCTATATGGGGGTACACTTTATGAAAACCGAAAATGGAACATGAAACAAAATTGTGAAAGATTTTGAACGTTAATAGCTCAGCTGCCCCTGGTCCAATTTCAAAATATTTAACACCAATCGATCAGCAATATTTCTACGCATCTACGCAATGCTTTTGACTGTTGACTTCCAACAAGAAACTATTGAAAAGGTGGTAAATGTCAAGAATTTTTCAAATGCGTCGAATTAATTAATAAATCGACCAATTACGTACATGCTTATGCTGCTTTCCCAACACAGTCATCAGAGTATCACTCCTAGACGAAATATGTCGATGTAGCATTACGACGAGGCTCAGTAGCTCAGTGGTTACCGTTTTTGCTAACTGAGCAGAAGGTTGGGGTTAAATCCCAGGCCTGTCTCCATCCTTGTAATTTTTACATTTTACCTTATCCTATCCCCACTAGATTTAACTAAAAACAAATTCTGCTTTAACCGATCGCATCACTTGCCACATGAATCCTGATCTAAAAATAACCTACCTCGCTAACACAACTATCCTTCCCGAGACAGCCGTGGAGATGTTGAGGAATTCTCGGTCTCTAGTAACAACCGCACTGTGCAAGTTGATTAGTTCTGATCATTCACGGAGGAGCAACTAAGAAGGTCGGATAACGTTAACTCGATGGCAAACATTCATTGATACCATTGTTGTTGTGGATGATAGAAGAGAATAGCAGAAATAGTGCGAAATAAGTTAGTGAAGCCATGGTGATCACAAAAGAGGAAATCGATAGAGAATTGACTTTCACCCTTCTGCTTCTAAGCCCCTTACAGTCGTCGTCACAGCAATGAAAACTAGCATCGCACCGCTTTTGGTTCTTGGGCACTTGCTGGTTGCAATTTTAAGATCAGGATTCACTGTGATGCGATCAGTGAAAGCAGCAGAATTTTCCTTCCCAACTCTCTTGTGGAATCTTTTAATGGCTCTGAAAAGGGCCAGTTTTGTTAGATTTCGACGGAGAAATTAAGAGCGTTCACCACGAATACGACGAGCCAGTTGAATATCTTTTGGCATAATTATGACACGCTTGACGTGGATTCCTGCAACGCACAGTGGTCTAGAACCGTGAAATGATGGTCAAAATTCATTATCTCATGACTTTTAGACTAGTGGTGTCTTCACAAAAGTTTCTGGATATAAAAAGGCCCTTCTTTTGTCATTGACAAATCAATGATTAATCCTTCTAGAAGTGAGATTCAAAATTTATTTTTTCCAAAAATTCCATATTCTGGTTCGGTGAATCGGGCAAAGTTTTAGAAAATATCAAATCAAGAAAGTTTGCTGAAGACACTAGGTGGCTATTTCTTCATCTCATTGAAATATGAAACGTTTTTGGTGGGAAACCTCCTTATAAAAGTCTCTACATAATAATTAATTTCTTTAAACTTCTACTGGTTTGAAATCTTCTACAAAATTGTTCAAAACATTAATACACATAAGTTTACTGAATATCATAGCACACTAGATCGTTTAATAGGTTGGTTATTATTGGCTTTGCTTAGCCACATAAGTACGATTTACTACCATTTCCCTCCACATTCCACGCCAACACCAATAGGAATAGAAGAATTTAAGTGTGTTTTCTTCAAAACATTCAAAATTTCTTGCAGAAACATGCATAAACATGAATTATATGTGAAATACTGCATGATTTGGGATTTTTTTTATGGAAAACCCCTTAAAAGTGATTTTTCCTAGATAAAACATTCTTTGAACCTCTACTGCTGTGAAGTAGGGTCCAAAATTGATCAAAACATCAGTATACACACATTTTATGAATATACATTGCACTGCACTTTAAAATAGGCCAGTAATTCTTGATTTTATTAGAAAAATATAGATTTTATAGCGATTTGTATTTGTTTAGTATTTGTAATACTTTATTTTGTGTGATTTGCTCAATCGTGGCTTTATAAATGAACAGATTGAGACCGAGATATCAAATACAATAAAACGAATGCCTTGTTTAATTTCAAACAATTTTCTGTAATTTTTCTTTTTTATAATTTCTACAAATTTTGCACACTATCAGGAAATGTTTAGGTTAAATTAGATTTCATTGGTCTACTCATGGACTAAAAGATATCACCTATAAAAAAAAAATATTAAAATATTTTAATGGTTATTAAATTGATTTTTTTTTTTCAGTATATTACCTACCCGTTAAAATTAACCTTTGTAGCAAACAGTGTTGGAAAAGTTCGCGATATTTCACTAAGTTCACCAAGGGAAAAGTTCGCGAGTCATAGTGAGTTTTTGCGAACTTTTCCATCACTGGTAGCAAATCCGTCATTGTGGCTTGGCGAGAAGTCTTTCGGGTCCAATGCTCCCGAATTGACCTTACATGTTTATTTCGTGCTTTCAACGCTTCTTCCGAGTATATACCCATCGCAAGCTTCAGTGACTCCATAACATCAGCACCATGAATTAGTACAAAGTGTACTGATGATGGCATGTAGTCAAGGGATATTTTTGTTTTCAAGCAGATGGGCAGTTGCTAGTGCGTTTATTCTGAACTTCTCGGTATTAATTTCGCTTTGATTTTGTCAAAATTGTGGTGGCCAATGGTAGCAAATTGCTATCAAATGGCAAAAATATGTATTTCGTAACAAAACCAAGAATTATTTGCCCATTTCAAAACCTATTGCTGTGGAATTTTCAGAAAATGTGTGTATACTTATGTTTTGATCAATTTTGGACCCTGCTTTGAAGCAGTAGAGGTTCAAAGAATGTTTTATCTAGGAAAAAATCACTTTTAAGGGGTTTTCCATAAAAAAAAACATCGTAAATCATACATTATTCCACATATAATTCATTTATCTGCATGTTTCTGCAAGAAATTTTGAATTTTTTGAAGAAAACACACTTAAATACTTCTATTGGTTTTGGCGTGGGATGTGGTATGAAGTGGTTGTTAATCTTAATTATGAGGCTAAAAGTTATAATATTGGAACAAAAACAATATTAAATCACCTATTGAGCGATCTAGTGTGCTATGATATTCATCAAACTTATATGTATTAATTTTTTTTTTTTTTTAATGCGTTTATTTTTTCAGGCTCATTTGCCGTAGCTTTGCGGAGCCGATATTCATTGTTTGGATGACAAAATTTCTTAAAACTAACGTTAGTAAAGCGGGGGCCGATTACTCGCGGCTATCTCGAGGTTAGAGGTAACAAATTGTAACAAATGGATGGCAGGGTAGGGATTGAGAACACAAGGTTTGGAGAGCAATGTGCTTTTTATCTCGAACTAAGCGACCAACTGACGAAAAAGACAAACATGGGGGTACACCGATGGGCAGCTAACAACTTGGGGGAACACAAGATAACACTAACAAATAAATCCTCAGATCTATCCGTTTTAAAAGTACATAAATTAAATTGCAATAGTCGAGATCTCGGCTCGCCAAGATGTCTCTAACGGGCCGCATAGATTGTTTTCCTCGGGCCTTGAAGGATGCGGCTAACTCGGATCTAGCAACACAATGTAGGGTGCATGACCAAAACACGTGGTCGATATCGTGATAGCCACTACCACAAGCGCACAAATTGCTGCCTGCGAGCCCGATTCGGAAGAAATGCGAGTCTAACGAGTAGTGATTGGACATGAGCCTTGATATGACACGCATAAAGTCACGGCTCATGTCCAATCCTTTGAACCATGGCTTGTTCGACACCTGTGGGAGAATAGAATGTAACCATCTTCCCAGATCACTCTCATTCCATTTTTGTTGCCAGTTGGTGAGGACGTGCTGACGGGTAATTGAGAAAAATTCCGCAAAGGCGATTTGTCGATCAAAAATATCGCCTTCCATAGCGCCCACCTTAGCTAGCGAGTCCGCTTTCTCATTACCCGGAATTGAGCAATGAGATGGGACCCAAGCTAAGGTGATAGTATAGGAGCAGTTAGATAAAGTACTCAATTTTGCTCGGATTTTGGTCAGGAAATACGAGGAGTGCTTCATCGGCCTCATTGATCGAATAGCCTCCAACGAGCTAAGGCTATCAGTAAAAATAAAATAGTGATCAGATGGTAGTGAGGCAATTTGCTCTACTGCGTAAAATATGGCTGCTAGTTCCGCAACGTATACGGAACAGGGTTTTTGCAGTTGATATGAGGCGCTATGAAATTCGTTGAATACTCCAAATCCAGTGGAAGCGTTTATAGTTGACCCATCTGTGAAAAAACTCTTATTGTTACTAACATGGTGGTACTTGTTTGCAAAAATTAAGGGAACAACCGTCGATCGATGGTGATCTGGTATTCCACGGATTTCTTGCAACATGGTCAGATCAAAATTTACAGAGGAACTATAAAAGTCTTGGAGGCAAACACGAGAGGAATTGAATGAAGAAGGGCCAATCTCCAGCGTCATGTGCTCGTAATAGAGACTCATGAATCTTGTTTGAGGATTTCTGTCGAGCAGCTTCTCAAAGTTTTCTATTACTAATGGGTTCATTACTTCACAACGGATAAGAAACCGGAAGGACAGTTCTGCGAAACGATCTGTCAGTGGGAGAACACCCGCGAGTACTTCGAGGCTCATCGTATGCGTCAAGTGCATACAGCCAAGCGCGATTCGGAGGCAACGGTATTGAACCCGTTGCAGCTTCAGGATATGTGTTTTCGCCGCGGATTGAAAGCAGAAGCTACCGTACTCTAGGACCGACAAGATGGTTGTTCGATACAACCTGATCAGATGTTCTGAGTGTGCTCTTCACCAAGTTCCGGTAATTGTACGAAGAAAATTGATTCTTTGTTGGCATTTTTGTTTCACATACGCAATATGTTTTCCCCATGTGCATTTGGAATCGAACCAGACACCTAAATACTTAAAAGAAATACTTTGAGTGATTGTTTTACCCATTAGCTGAAGCTGTAACTGTGCAGGATGGTGCTTCCTAGAAAAAACAACCAACTCAGTTTTCTCCGGAGAGAATTCGATACCCAGCTTCAAAGCCCAAGTAGACAAGTTGTCTAAGGTATCTTGCAATGGTCCTTGCAGGTCCGGTGCACTTGGCCCTATAACAGACACAACGCCGTCATCTGCAAGCTGCCTTAGCGAGCAATTTTCATCAAGACAACCATCAATGTCTTTGACATAAAAATTATAAAGAAGGGGGCTTAAACATGAGCCCTGGGGGAGACCCATGTAACTAATTCGTGAAGTTGTCGAGTTTCCATGAGAAAAGCTCATATATTTCTCAGACAACAAGTGGCTCAAATAGTTGTTCATAATTGGTGAAAGCCCACTATCGTGGAGTTTATCCGAAAGGACATCGATACAAACAGAATCAAAAGCCCCCTTAATGTCCAAGAAAACTGAACCCATTTGCTGTTTTTGCGCATAGGCCAGTTGAATTTCAGTTGAAAGCAACGCAAGACAGTCGCTCGTTCCTTTGCCTCTCCGAAATCCAAATTGCGTATCTGAAAGTAAACCATTCGACTCGACCCATTTGTCTAGACGAAAAAGAATCATTTTCTCCAACAATTTTCGTATACAGGACAGCATCGCGATGGGACGGTACGAGTTATAATCCGACGCGGGTTTACCGGGTTTTCGAATGGCGATAACTCTTACTTGCCTCCAATCATCCGGAACAATGTTGTGCTCCAGAAATTGATTGAATAAGTTCAACAAGCGTCTCTTCGCGACATCTGGGAGATTTTTAAGCAAGTTGAACTTGATTCTATCCATTCCTGGAGCTGAATTGTTACATGAAAGGAGAGCAAGTGAGAATTCCACCATCGAAAACGGGGAATCTATTTCGTTATTACCCGACGGACGATCACGAACGTTGGTTTGAACCGACACCGAATCCGGGCAAACTTTCCGCGCGAAGCTGAATATCCAACTGTCCGAGTACTCCTTGTCTTCGTTAATCGGTGATGACGCGTTTCGCATTCTCCTGCCGACATTCCAGAGTGTTCTCATGGAAGTCTCTCGCGACAAACCATCGACGAACCGACGCCAGTAACCGCGTTTTTTTGCTTTAATTAAGTCCTTAAAAGTTTTCTCGAGGTCGGTGTACCGCTCGAAATCCCCGACCTTGCCGTGTTTGCGGAACCGTTTAAACGCGGCGGACTTCTCGCTGTTCGCGTCGGTGCAATCCTTATCCCACCACGGGGTGGGAGGTCGCTTGCGGACGGAAATACCCGGAACACGTTTCGTCTGTGCTCGCAGCGCAGAATCGATGATAAGACGCGCGAGAAAGGAGTACTCGTCCAGCGGAGGAAGTACGTCAACCGATTGGCTGGCATCAAGAACCGCGGTCGCGAATTTTCGCCAGTCAATGTTTTTTGTAAGATCGTACGCGATGTCGACCGAACGAGTAGAAGATGAACCATTGGTAATAGAAATTTTGATTGGCAAATGGTCACTACCGTAGGGATCTTGAATTACTTTCCACGAGCAATCCAACGATAGTGAACTCGAACAAAGTGAGAGGTCTAATCTGCTTATTTTTGCTGGAGGTTTGGCTACTCGTGTTGCTTCCCCGGTGTTCAGAATTGTCATTTTGAAGAAGTCGCACATGTCGTATATCAAGGTTGAGCGGTTGTCGTCGTACAGTTCCCCCCAGCCTGTACCGTGAGAGTTAAAATCTCCCAAGATCAACCATGGCTCCGGCATAGCCGTGCAGATATCTGAGAAACTTTGACGAGAAATCGCAGTTCGCGGTGGAAGATATACTGAGGCAATACTGAGGCATTTACCTCGAATATTAACCTGACATGCAACAACTTCAATGCCTGTCACCGAAGGCAGATCGATTCTGTAGAAGGAATGGAGCTTGTTGATCCCCAGAAGCACCCCTCCATACGAATCTGCGCGGTCAAGGCGAATAATGTTGAAATCGTGGAAAGCAAGATCGTTGTCTGAAGAGAGCCATGTTTCACAAAGGGCAAATGCATCAGAAAGTGAGTTGTTAACTAAAAATTTAAATGTGTCAAGTTTTGGCATAAGACTTCTACAGTTCCACTGAAGAACAGAGATCATATCCCCGACCTCATTCGGAGAATTATCCATCGAAAGATATGATCGATGCAAGGAAGGACCACCTAGAAGCTAGTTGCTTCAAAAGAGTTTTCACCATTGGCAGCACTAAATTAATAATGCTCCTCGTTGAGTCAGAGACATTGAATATACTGAAGAAGCTATCCACAATACCAGAAAACGTGAACATGGGGGCATGTTCTTGCTGATTATTCAGCTGCTTTTCTGGCCGAAAAACTGGGACATCTGGGGTTTTAGATGATCCTGGAAGTGACGGAAAGTTCTTGTCATAATTACAAGGTTTAAAACCCGGTGGAATGGGTTTCGGTGTATTTCCGTTACCTCTTGAATTTTCCAAGGTGGAAGGGTGGTCCGTACGAGTGGCCTTACGAGGCTTTTCGGTGGTGTGTTGTTTTGCTCGTTTTCTCGTATTGCCTTTAAAGACAAACGGACTACCCTCACCGCCTTCTGAGTCAGAGTCTAGATCATCAACTGGCAAAATGGAGAACGTGTTACTGTTTTTTGGTGTGGTCTGAGAAGATGAAGCGGTATTCTTCAAGAGTTCTGCTAGTGTTCTCTTGGAGCGAGCTTGCAGAGACCACTTAAGTTTTTCTCCCTGCTGTTTATACCTCGGGCAGTTAGTCAGGGTATGCAGGCTCTCCTTGCAGTACACGCATTTTGGTGGAGCACCGCAAGGGCCCTCTTGATGTTGCTCGCCACACTGATCGCAGCGTGGTTTGTTCGAGCAGTAGTCCGATGTATGACCAAGTTGTTTACATTTCGAGCAGTTCATTACCCGAGGTACAAACAGGCGTACAGGCAGCCGAACCTTGCCAATAGCGACGTAGTGAGGTAACGCTGAACCCGAAAACGTCACACGAAACGAGTTTGACAAGGAATAAGTTTTTTTGGAGCGTACTACGGATACTGACTGCATTTGAAGGCAGTCCAATATCTTCACCTTCGGCAGAGCACGGTTTTTAAAGATTCCGAAGGAATCGGGACCCAAGAAATCATCACTAGTCAAACTCGCTTCGGTGACCACTCCTTCAATTTCTACCTCACTACTGGGTATGTAGACTCGGTATTCCAATGAAAAAAGCTCGCACGCAACAATTTGGTTAGCCTGCTTCCGGTCATCAACGGTAACGCGCAGTTTTATTGGTGTTACCTTGAAAATATCGGTAACGGCCGAAAAATGTGTTGTTAGATCCTTAGAGATCCTCGGAATGTTCAAAGGTTTTTGTTTGGGCCGGAAAAAAACAACCCATGGGCCTTTCGAGGCTTCTGGGTAAGCCTTTAGGCGGGGGAGCGCAGAGGTTTTTGGGGGCAATGGTGTGGGGGGTGCAGGTGGACGAGGAGGAGATGGTGGGGGAGAGGGTTGTGGGCGATACCTTTTCTTGGGATATGCTCCAGTATTTTTGCTGGAGAGCGAGTCAACTGGAACGTCAAGGGTTTCCATTTCCACAACTTCCTCGAGACTTTCGTGTGAGGTGGAATTAAGAGTTTCGTCGTCTGAGATGGAAAGCGACCATCCCCCGCCTTTATCATTTTCATCCATTGCGGTTAAATATCGCCGCAATGGTGTTTTTTGTAAAAAAAATTACAAATAATTGCAGTAATTTCAAATAATATCAAAAAAAAAAAATATATATATATATATATATATATATATATATATATATATATATATATATATATATATAGTTTCACTCTACTAACGAGTAATACATGCAAAGAAAAAAAAATCAAAAAATAAATAAAAAGAAAAAATAATGATTATATACTATTTACAGAGTTTTGGATCACCCTAAGTAATACAAAAATAATAATAAAAAAAAAAAAAAATCAAGAAAAAAAAAATGGATTTTTGGATCACCCTAATTAAACACCAATCTAATATTGGACCAGGGAAACAAGGAAGATGCTATACTGGCGAGAACAATACAAACGACACGATTTATACCTAACGCACTGAGGCGGCAGCAGACTGGAGAGATATAATTGTTTGATCCAACGGCTGCAGAGTCAATAACCTCGATGCTGGTGTGCCTCGGTCGACTCGGTAGGCAATATGACGCTCTTTCGTTGTTGCTATCGATGGGGTGATGTACCGATAGTGGTGATGATTTTGCTGATGATGTTGCGATGATGCTGGGTTAAAGCTGGACCGTAATGAAAGCACTCGGCATATCATTAACGGCTTCCTCACTCGCGCACTAGTCGTCTAAACACTATGCCAATTAACTTTGGCGAGAAAAAACCCTCGCGTGGGGAAAAACTCAAAACTAAATGATAGTGTCGTACAACGAGACCGATGCGACTTGATCGGCTCAGCGTGCGAGACGGAATGTATATGTATTAATGTTTTGAACAATTTTGTAGAACATTTTAAACCAGTAGAAGTTCAAAGAAATTAATTATAATGTTGCAACTTTTATAAAGAGGTTTTCCACCAAAAACGTTCCATATTTCAATGAGATAAAGAAAATAGCCACCTAGTGTCTTCAGAAAAATTTCTTGATTTGATATTTTCTAAAACTTTGCCGAAGAGACCAAACCGGAATATGGAATTTTTGGAAGAATAAATTTTGAATCTCACTTCTAGAAGTATTAATCATTGATTTTTCAATGTCAAAAGAAGGGCCTTTTTATATCCAGAAACTTTTCTAAAGCACCACTAGTCTAAAATGCAAGATTCATGAGATAATGAATTTTGACCGTCTTTTCACAGTTCTAGACCACTGTGCAACGGCCGAGCTCTGGAAGCGCAGATCGGTCTTGAAAGTCCTGGGCGATTTCAGGAGGAGCCTTTTTTCCGGTGGACTTACGAGCGGTCTGCTTGGTACGAGCCGTGCTTAGTTACGGTGCAGATACGATGAATCGAACACGTTGAATAAAAATTTCAACTGCTTTCTTCTCTATTTAATAACATGCTTTTGCTATGTTCAACCAACCATAAACGACGAAAGAACAAAAATGCAACAACTTGCAAGAAGAATTAAGCCTTCGAGTAGGTACAAAATAGCTATTCATGGTCAAAATAAGCATCATTCTTTGTTAGACCGTCAAGCAGGTCAGTATATATTGAGCTCGCTCTCTACAGTTATAAGGAATTTTTTTTCGCATTCATTTCCTGTCAACCGAAGGCAGCTTAAACAGCATAAACATTGCCTGGACGTGGCAAAGAAGGCAAAGGACTCGGCGAAGGAGGAGTCAAGCGTCATCGTAAGGTGTTGAATGATAACTTACAGGGTATTTCCAAAACCGTCGTCAGGCTCGTCGTGATAAAGCGTATCTCCGGTCTGATCTACGAGGAAACCCGAGGTGTGCTCGAAGTGTTGCTGGAAAACATCATTCGTGACGCTATTACCTACTCTGAAGACGCCAAGCGGAAGACCGTTACCGCTATGTACGTAGTGTACGCTCTGAAGCATCAGGGACGCACCCTGTATGGTTCCCTATCTGAAACGGCTTTTTTCAGGGCCAATAACTTATATCAAAAGATATGGTTTAGGAGTTCTACTAAACTTGGCATGAATGAAATTCCTGGAACCAGCAAAATGGTAGCAACCAAGCTTCTAATCCTGAAGCAACTGGGCCGACTCTCTGAGTGCCCATTTCTCGTAGCGAAGTTCGCTGCCTTTCCAAGCACCGTGTCCAGCAGTAGCCGTAAAAAAAGTATATATGGTGATCATATCATATCTAGATACAGCTGGAATTAGGGCGTAACCGCTTTTGTAAACAATGATTTCTCGGAAGTCATGGCTCTCCCTGGTAAATCGACATCACCATCGAGTAGAGGAAGACTTCTTCTACCCAATGGATATGTTGGTTTGTGTAGGCGTGCCTTGAATTCAGAGGAATCTACAAGAGAAGTCATTGTTTACAAAGGCTGTTACGCCCTAATTCCAGATTTATCTGGATATGGTTGAAACAAACCTACAGGACTGCCTATTCTTTGCTGCATACAGCATAATACCTGAGATTTGTCAATGATGTTAATATTTACACGTAATGCATTGAAGAATTACATTGAGAAGATAGAAATTCAAATTAACTCTTAAGCTAGACAACTTTTGTGACCCTGAAAAGGACCGTTTGATTTGTCAGGTGAGTGGCTTTGGTGTTGGTTCACACTCCAATACGGTGCAGATTGGCAACGATGATAAGTGACAAAATTGAGCGATGGTTTAAAGTGTAAGAGTTATATTTTTACTGTCAAGGCGAACGTTGCGAACGAAAATTAAGCCCACGCACGATCCACTAACACTAGTTGCCTCCGAAGAATTTGAAGTCATGTCCAGGTGCAAATATGTCGGCCCTTTTAAAGGGCACCAACATTTTCCAAAAGAGTTAAGTTTCTGAATGTGTCCCAACTAAAATTCATATCAAAAGGTTCTGTCGATGACAATCATAGTCATACTTAAGAGTATAAACATAGAGAACCTCGCTCAAATTCCTATTCCTACACAAAACACAAGCTGCTTCTGCAGTTAACAAATAACACTTATTATATAAGACCACGTAGTCCCCATAAGGCTGTTCCTTGTAGTTTTTGTGATTTGTATCTTTTCATAAAGTCTAAAAATTCAAAAAATCAAGTTCAAGTAATGAGAGACAAACCTGAAAAAAATCTGTATCATATCTGTAGCAAAAGGTTGAGAAAAAGCTGTTTCATTACAAATAAATCTGTATATGTGGCATCCCTGAGACGACCCTGAAAGCACCCACATCGACCGGAGGAAAGGCTTCCGACATCGACTTGCACTGGTGTGGCCACCATTTGAAAAACAACCGGCCCTTTTCAGGAGAAACAATTAAAAAACAGAAGGAGTTAAGAACAAAATGATCACCATATTTGATCCATAGAGGTAACTCTAAGATAAGAAGGTCCCGAAGAAACGTGCTCAACTTTTTGACTCAACTCTGGTACTATATTCGGTCCCAAGCTAATCCATGCACCCCTCGAAGTATAGGAAAATCCACGGGCCCCTCATGTTATCTGTCAAACTTTCATAGCGAATCAAAACAAACATAGTGTAGTACTAGAATGTCGACTGGAATGGGGTACGTTAATCGATTTGCTTGGGACCAATTAGTGAGCCAATTTAAAATCGTTAGTTTCCACCGGTTGTTTGTTTCGTCCACTACCGGTCCTACGTCAAGCTTTCGTTCATGCCCCTAGACACAGACCCTTCTACTTTTTCATCCTTAAACTCCTCATTCACAGATTCTTTTTCTTGCGACAACGAAGCATCAACTGCATCAGCATACAAGTTACTGCTGGACTGTTTCAGATCACTCAACGTATGCAATGTGCGTGGGCCTTAAGGACGTGGCTGGTGCTGTTATTGATCATTAAACTCCTTATATCCTTAAAAAAAATTACATTGATATGTACAGTCAGTCTACGCTAAGCTAAGATGAACCTTACAAACAGTATATGAAAGATTTCAAGACATGTATCATAGTTTTACATGATGTAATATGCAAACTGTGAAGTGAGATTTTCTCCGAACATGGCATTGCATATATAAAATAATAAATAGATGATAGAAATATTTCAATCGAATGCTCTTCCTAGAAAACAATAAAAGTAAGTACATATTTAGTCAATCAGGATTGATAATCCATGCATGTACTTAAACTTCACCATCACTCACCATTAATTTCCTTTACCCATACCGAACAGGTGCTGTTAGCAGTGATTTATGATTATAGAATAATTTATTGATGCCTTCAAAAGAATTCAACTAACTGTTTGCTTAATTAATAATGCATTGTCTGAAAGCAGCAACAACCCTAGCGGTAGCTTGTCCTGCATTGAAGATATCCTTTTGGCTAGCAAACTACTCCTGACACCAACATTGATATAACAAGTTGCATACGATTACGCTCCACTCCAGTGAACCTGTCTAAGTTAATCGGCTCGATTCGGCATTGATCAAAGAAGACACGTTCCCACTGACTGCGTTATCGCTATCGGTGTGGTGGTGCCAGCGTGTGTCCCCCGTAGCCAATCGTTTCCAGTGATAAGTGACAAAATGTCCACTGCGGAACGACAGAGACAGAGCAAGAAAAAATACACAGTACAGAAGTCCTCTTAACATCGAACGGTTGTCACCAATCATGTGCAGACGCAACCACTTCTGTTACTGCTAGTCAACCGGTTTTAGACGCGGAACTTGCGGAGAGATGCGTGTGCCCGAAGGCATAGGTGGCCGCAGCGGCGGAGGCGGTTAGTGCGTTGATAACACACCATAATGAGATCATTTGAGATGACAGGCTACAATTTAGCCTTAATTGCTGATTTATTGCTACAAGGGCAGATTTATGCCACGACACGGGAGATGTGATTTATAGAACGGTTCGTCTTTTTTTTTCTTTCTTCTCTTCACTTAGTGCCCGAAGCGATGGTTGTCGGTATTGATTTTTGTGACAGATTGTGATTGGCTGTAATTTACTTACAAGTGGGTTGTTTTTGTGCTATGGTGCAATGTGCAACAAAGCAGATTTTGAATGCGTTTGGAGGATTTTAAACGTCCTTAGGTTAAATAAATATTTTGGAGTTTGTTTATTTTTATTTTGAGCACCTGATTGTCGACTTTATTCAAAAGAAGTGCAAATGCATGTTTAAAAACAATCAATATTCTAAGTATCAAATGCTTTAAAGACTGCAGTAATTCATGTAATTAGGTTGAAAATTACCGTTGCAAAACTTTAATTTCCTTATATGGTAGAAATAGAAATTTTTTAGTTTATTGAATTTAAATTTGAATCAATAAACAATTAATTGAATTATTAAAAAATATTTAAACAAAATGCTGTGAAGAGTAATTCTGTTAGGTCCATAAAAGGTAAAAATTATAAATTAAAAAACTGCCCAAAGAAAATTATGCATTACTAAACTGAGTGATTATCATAACCTGCACCGAGCAAAAATGTGAAGGCTGAAACCATTGAGAACAAGCGAAGACATCTTATCAAGAAGACTGGCAACTTTGCCAGTATCCAAGCGACAGATATAGCAGCGCTGCACTTGGCTGAAGGTGGAAGCAGCGCATGAAATACGAGCAAATACACAAACCTTTCTTCTGAGGATGTAATATTTGCTATCAAATCCGTTCGAAGCATTGACCTTTGAGCGGCAGATAAACCGATTGTGCCTGTCTCAAACGGTTGTATTAGAAAATGGAAGAGTGGCCAGTCTTCTTGACATGTTGTCTTCGGAACAAGTAAACTGTATTCTTTTCCCCGCCAAAGTGAATCTGATTGGATCCTAATGCTGGATTCAAATGTTCATAACATTATTTAAGTCAACACAGTATCAAGGATAAAGATTCAAACCATTGTTAGATGCTTCTAGGGCTTAAACAAATAATTAATACGCTTCCGTGAAATCCAACAATAAAACATACATACCATACTTAATAATACATCAAAACGAGAGCGAATCCTTCTAATCTTTATGAACCAACCAAACCAATTCAATAAAACTCATCAGTCAGCACGCAGTGCAGTGATTTCAAACGTCACAATATAGAACCACTCATTAATCTGATCATAAAACGTATGCGGTTTTAATGCGAGCGTTAGTTTAAAACTTCCAACCTCCTTCACATAAACCCTTACGCCACTTTTTGGCAGTCTCCCGAAAATAGGCACCTCATCAACCCCTATACCACCAAGCTCGCTGCTCTTCCACACGGTTTTTAATACCGCACGGCGGGATTATGTTTTAATTGAGTCGTATACCGTGCCTACACGACATTCATTGGAATTCGATGGCGCGCTGCTTTTAAGAAAATAGGCCGAGGACATATTTCTTCGTGGGTGACCTGCTGCTGCTTGATACCCACGGTGCCAAAATCCTGGCGTAGAATCTGTCAAGCTCGGTGAGCCCATTTTATGCGTCTTTTCCTCCGTACCCTAATCAGTTAGCTTGGCTGGGAGAGCAGAGCAGTGGAGGCAGTAAATTAGAGTGATTCTTCGTGCTTCGCAAGTAATTAAGAGCACCGCAGTATCCAATCGGGCAAAAATGAGGATTCGCATTAACTCCGGGGCTGCTGTCGGTTTGCGCTATATCGCTACGGTACGGCAACTGTGTCGTGCTTGGTCGGGGTGGCAGCTGGGATGCCATAAATCTAAAATTTTACGCTCCCCCATAGCTTTGTGGGGTCCATTGCGATATGAAGTTCAGGAGTTTCTTCGATGGATTCTCCTCTAGAGGGAGAGAAGCTCTGTGGAGAACAGATTGGGGTGTTATGTCCGAATAGGGAAGATCAAGACTATTTGATTACATGGCCAGGGTTGGATGTTGGTTGGAAAGTTTTTGAAGATATAATTAACCAGTGAAAAAGATGTACGGTAGGCAGATTTATGTCTTAGCATAGGAATTAAGATGTTAAAGAACATAATCATATTGAATTAAATTAGATGAGTTTAAGATGTTGTTGTAGGAGTCAATCGAAAATCACATCAATTGCAATAACTATTCGTCTTGATATAGCTTATTTAATCTTCCTTGTGCATTTTTTGCCTGGAATCACTGTATATTTTTTTCCCAATGCATTGGTTTGACCACAGCATGGTTTAATCAGTGTTATACATCCTTTTTTTTGTCCAATGCCCCTCTTTAAAAAAAGGCTGGCCACCGTTCTCTCTCCAATAAAATAGTTACATAGTTTTAAAAACAAGATAAACACGAGTTACAATACACGCCGTTAACTCTCCAGAACGCAATATTCTATGAGTCGATATTTTTTATAACTCGAAGGACTCGGTGATCCCTTCATATTTCCTTGTACATTACTCTCCATAGCTCGATATTTTCAAAAGTCAATGGATCATTTCGTTGTAGTTTTATTTTGATTCCGATATGTCAAATGGAGAGCTGGTGGGCATATTCAGTACCCAAAATCCACCGGTCATATCAGAACACGTTTCTGGTGTCCTTGGGAAAAAGGGTCCGTATCTTTAAATCATACCAGGCATATCAAAGTTGAGTACTCAGGGCAGGAGTGCCAGGTGTTTTGAGCAAAAGTATTCAACGAGATCGATTAAATGTCTTCACTGCTTCTGTTCAAGTTGGACTGTTGGGGGCTATCCAAGTAACCAGACCCAAAGTGTATCCCAAGTTTATAGAGAATAAATCCAAATCCAAGGTTGCAAAGTGGTTCCTTTAATAAGAAGAAGTGGTGGTTAGGCGAAAACCCAAAAGTTTGGTGCAAGAATCAACCGGAGTGTTAGTCGATGCTCACACCTCCACTCAGCATAGTTATAGTGCACATTGGATTTTCCCGCCGGTTTGATTTTTAACGGAAATCACGAACCTGCTCCACAACATGTACATTTTTAAATTTATGTCATTATTCATAATCATAATTACAGATGAAATAAACCTTGAAAATGTTTTAGACATTTTAAATTATAATAAATTGAGATCCGATACAAATTTGTAAGATTTGATTGATAGAAGAATGTTTCCTCAGATTCTGAAAAAAAAAATTAAGGGCTGAATTTAATTTTCTATTCCTGGACATGAAGAACAATCTATTTTTTTTTTCCTTGATTTGTTTTTCCGTCGATCTTGTTTTCCGTGCTTAGCACCAATGCTACCGACGCCAGGAAGGCAGCTCCCACACCTGGACCCTAACTATCGACCCATCAACTCATGAACCGGGGACCAACGGCTTTACTTCCCTTCCGAAGGAAGGCGTGATCAGAGATGTTATGCCTCAGAACATCCCGGCGGTGCCGAACCCAGGTCTGCTGGGGTGAGAGATAATCACGCTTAGCACTACAACACCGGCGCCGCTGAAGAATAATCTATGCTTGAAGACATTTTCAATATTCTGGAATGAAGTGAAATGTCGAATATCGATATAATGGGTACATATTAATAGGTACATATTAGAAATTTTTCAAGGTTCACACGAACTTGAACAAAATATTAATGATTCTGGAATCTCGTGACATTACCTTGAGAATTTCTGAAGAATATTGAGACAGGCTTAAAGGGAAATCTAAAGAGTATTCTAAAAGAGTTCTAACTGGAATTACATTATAGTCTTGAGGATAACTTCAGGTGATATGGAAAGCTTCCAAGATAACCTTTTGATTCCTGGTAAATACTCCGGAGATTCCCAAGGGAGTTCTGAGGAAAATTCAAATGAGAAGAGCTTTAATTTAATTCTGAGTAGAATCTCAACGTGAGAAGAAAATTCAAACGATTTTTATTTTAAATGTAAGTAAATTGGAAAATAATTTCAAGGGAAAGCTGAGAGCATTCCAATTTAAGTCTGAGGTTAATTTTTAAAAGGATCAGGGATGAATGCCTAGGCATTGTAAAGGCAGTTGCAGTTAATTTTTAAGGATAATTTTAAAAGAATTCTGTAGAAAATTCCCAGAGAGTTCTGGCATAATTTCAGGAGAATTATGAGGAGAACTTTGTGGAAGTAATGAGGATACATTCAGTATACATTTATGGTGTATTCCATAAATTGCGGGATTTGCAAGGGGATCCTTTGGAGAGCCTGAAAGGAATTCCATGGAATATTCTACTGCAATTTCTATGAAAATTTCATGGAAACTAAAAATGGAATTCTATAACTTTCAGAAACATATTTTGACGAATGCCTGAGCAGATACCGTGAGTACAAATACGATCAAATGTCCGTATGCATGCGTTAGAATTTACGGGTTAAGCGCAATCTAAAAATAGTCAGAAACGTCCCGATCAGAAGGGCATAACAAAATTATAACACAATTATATCAATGGTTGATATTTATATCAACGTGTGTTATATTTTGATATATTAGTGAAAAAGGGTTTGTGCGAAGTTTCTCATCATATCAGAATTATAACAAAGTCAGTTTTAATTGCTATCAATACATAAAATATGTATTAATGATTCCAAAATATAAGTTTATTCAATATTTTCAGTTTCTAAGTGACGATCATTAGAGGCATCTGTGTATAAATAGTAAAAAATGATAAAATTTTCGAATGATGGTTGAAATGAAAAGATCGTTTAAATCATTAACGGCTTATATCCCGATTTTCTTCAATAATAACCGGTGTCTCGTATTCAGCTATTTCTTTGGAGTATTTAAAAAAAAAAGATTATCAGATTTGCTGTTCTATGGGAAAAGTAAAAGTTCGTTTAAATTGATCCACAGTTTGCCACAGGGCATAGAGGTTCAGGTTGTGGAGTAGCTTCATATCTTAAAATAAAATAGGTTGTTAGTGTGCTGTCATTATTGAACAAGAAGACGACATATCCATCATGACAATTCATACAAAAATAAACCCTTTTGGAGCTGGGAAAGCATTAGTAAAAGTCATATAGCATTCGGGAAAAGTTTTGCCTATCGTGAAAACATTCAACATTTTCATTAAGTCTTCCAAACCTCCTTGGGTAAGCTTGAGCCCTATGTAAATTTCAGTTCCATAAACATTATGTTTTTGACACGAATGCTGTCGATTGATCGTAACTCGAAGGCTCCTGAAAAAAGATAGGATGTTCTTAGTCTTGTCTACATTGAATAAATAAGATAATAACCGTAATTCATCGTATCCTTCGAAGAATTCTGCTTGTGTAATATCTTCCGATTTTTCTGATTCGTCATCAGAAAACTCCACCGACTGCGATCCAAAATAGATTGGCAGCCTACTGCTTCTGAACCAGATGATGAATGAAATTCCATTACCATAGGAATCTTATGATTTGATGGAAGATCCTCTAACAACCCATGTGGAAGACCACACATTATGAAACGAATTCTGGCACATTATGGAAAAAGAAGCCAGAAAATGACTCTTAATTAATTAAAATGACCTACAGTTGATGAATTCCAATTTATTATTTTACTAAGGTTAAAAAAAAAGTGAAAAATTAATTACATTACCATTGCCAAAAATATGGAAATTTTTATATTTAATTTATAACAACGGTTGTTATTTATGTATATTTTTGAATGCGATCGATTAAATCTTATTTTGCAATAATTTTGAAATAACCATATCAAAATCTGTTATAACTTTGTTACCACTGGACGAATTTTTGTTATGATTTTTGTTATTTTAACAACTAACCAGCCAATGTTTATTACACGTTCTGTTACATTTGTTTTGTTAAATAAATAACTCCAGTTGTTATAATTTTGCTATGCCTTTCTGATACTACTACAAAATCCGCACAGTTAGGTAGGAAAGTAGAAAGAGGAAAGAAGATAATGAGAGTACCCGAACAAAATGTTTGTCTAATAAAAATCTTTCCAATATCTTGGCAGCCAAATAGCGTCGGACGGCGGGACCAAGAGCGACATAGGTGCACGAATCAAGAAGGCTAGGGCTGCCTTTGCGAGTTTACGAAACGTATGGAAATCCAACCAGATAAGTCAACGCACCAAAATCCGAATTTTCAACTCGAACGTGAAATCTGTGTTGTTAAACGCCAGCGAGACGTGGTGTGTATCAGCGGAGAACACTCAAAAGCTGCAGGTCTTCATCAACCGATGCCTGCGGTATATAATTCGTGCCTGGTGGCCTCACAACTGGATCTCGAATGCCGAGCTCCATCGTCGATGTCATCAGAAGCCGATAGCAACAGAAATTCTAGAGAGAAAGTGGAGGTGGGTCGGCCACACACTTCGACGGGGCGGAAACGAAATCTGCAAGCAAGCGCTGGATTGGAATCCAGCAGGACATCGCAGCAGAGGCAGACCCAGGGGCTCATGGCGGCGGAGCCTCAATAAGGAAATTAAGCAAGTCGATAGAAATCTGACCTGGGCCCAGGTCAAGGCAAAAGCGAGCAGCCGCCCAGGATGGAAGTCTTTCACGTTGCCCCTTTGCACCGCTGGTGGCGCACAGGACCCTTAAGTAAGTAAGTAATAAAAATCTCATACTAGTTTCTGTAATAAATGTTTTTGAATTCTACTAAATAATTGTGTTGGTAGAATCGAATTCCCCGTTCAATGAGTGCACTGGTCTAAAGAGGTTTCTCACGTTTCGTTTTGTTGTTGTAGATTTTTGTTGTATGGTAGTACTCGATCTCCTTAGGAATCTCAGTCCTCTTTTTGTGTCCTGAAGCGTGTAGATTCTTGTGTTTGGGAAGGGTTGACCCGTGATGATAACAGGTCGCTACAGTACATTCAGTCCGGTAAAAAGATTCGGTTTCTGATTAGTTTTCATTCGGTTGGATTTATTGTTTCTTTGGAATATCAAGCACTTAATATCTACTAACACGTTCCAATCATTTGCGTTCGACTGAACTCGCCCTGGGGTTTGAGTTTGCCGGGCATCCAAAACGACAAGTGGCCCTCTGTTTAGGTGGCGCTTAAACCATTTGTTTAAAAACCAAGCTACGGAACGACCTAGTAGACCGGTTCAGACTAGCTGAGTTTTTGCCGGCTACATAATGTTGGGTAACGAGGAGTGATGGCACACCTAGAGCAGTCCGAGTCGCCATTTGTGCTTCCCAAATTTGTCTCAACTCCTGAGCATTGTAATCTTCGAATGAGTTCTCCAAATCATCCTTTGCAACTTGGGTTTTTCTTTTTGATATTATTCCTTTTGCAGTTTGAGCTTCTTTTGGTAGTCTTGATATTCATGCCTCAGCTTGGTTTGGTTCTGATCCTGTAGACATTGGTCTTCTGGGGACATGCAGTGACGTGGCAGGAATGTTGAGTGGTTAATTTTTCACTTGTCACTTTTGAAAACTTTTCAATCAATCATAACCTTCTACATATGTGCCATAAATATTATAAACATCTAATTTCAAAGATGAATCACCCCTCGGTAAAATTACTCGATTGCGAAAAAGTTTTTCCAAAAATAATGTACATAATGGAGATTGCAACATATTTGCAAAAATATAGTTTTAGAAGTGAAAACAGAAAACAGATTTCCCGACCAGAATGAAGTTTGAGAAATAATACTGTTACTGAGATATAAAATTATTCGTAACATGCTCTGTTATAAAACATGTACCGTTAGTAGTTAAAATAACAAAAAATATAACAAGAAATCTTCTACGTACTATCAAGAATATATCAACTATTGTTAGGGTTATATCATATTTTTAACACACCTTGTTACAAAATAACCCATTAGGGTAAAAACTAAAAAGGGCATCAACTGGACTTTTTAACACGGTTTTTGGGTAAGATATTTTTTGAGTGTTTTCTATTTTTAGATTGTTGTTAAAATATTTTAAAAATCATCTGCGGAGGGCAATAATAACGCAGCACCCCATACTCTCTCCTTTTTAGTCTGCTTTACAAACACAATAAGCGTCTATAGAGCTGCCACAGGGATTCGAACCCAGACGTTGAACAATCTTGGCTGGTGGGAAATCTGGTGCCTTTCCCATCTAGTCTAAATCTACTGTTGAAGAAGGAGTAGATGCAACCTAACCTTTTGTGCATGCCGTCTTAAAGGGCGAACATGAAATTTTTGCGACACATTCAACAGGGCATAACTTTTTTACCATTGGGTAAAAATCAACCAAATTTTGCACACTTTCTCATTGATGTGTATTGTGTACATGCTGCCAAACTCGAAGTCGTGTTTTTCGATTCAACGAAAATGGAGGTGAACCAACGCGAGTTGAGAGAACAAATTCTTTCCAAACACCTGGAATTTCCTGACCTGTCGCACCGGCAGTTGGGAAAAATGTTGAACATTCACCATTCAACCGTCTCCAGAGTGTTGAAGCGGTTCCAGGAGCGGTTGACGTTGGAACGCGGCAAAGGAGCTGGAAGAAAACCGGGACCGGAGAACAAAAAGACGGAGGGAAAGGTGAAGCGGATGATTAAAGCAAATCCCAACGTTTCAAGCCGTGATTTGGCTAAAAAGATCGGCATGTCGCAGAGCTACGTCCAGAATGCAAAGAAGAGAGCTGGACTACATACATACAAGGTACAGAACTTCCCAAACCGCGATGAGCGGCAACAATCGACGGCTAAAACTCGGGCACGGAAGCTCTACGAGAAGATGCTGACAAAATATGGCTGCTGTGTGATGGACGACGAAACGTATATAAAAGCCGATTTTAAGCAAATTCCGGGGTTGGAGTTTTTCACCGGCAAGAGCAAGTTCGATGTGGACGACAAATTTAAGAAGAAGAAAAAGTCGAAGTTCACCTCCAAATATCTCATTTGGCAGGCCATCTGCTCTTGCGGACTGAGGAGTGAGCCTTTCGTGACAAAGGGCACAGTAAATGGCGAGATCTACAAATCTGAGTGCCTCGAGAAGCGCCTTTTGCCGTTCTTGCAGCAGCACGACGAAGCTTCGCTATTTTGGCCAGATTTGGCATCATGCCACTATTCTAAAAGTGTCCTGGAGTGGTATGAGGCCAATTCTGTCCATTTTGTTCCAAAGGACATGAATCCGCCAAACTGTCCGGAGCTGCGCCCGGTGGAGCAGTACTGGGCAATAATGAAGCGGGAACTTCGGAAGAGCAAGAAGACAGTCAAAGACGAGAAGAACATGTTAAGAAAATGGAAAAAAAATACTGAGAAACTGGTACCGGATGACACTGTAAAGACTTTGATGGAGGGCATCAAGCGAAAATGCGTTCAATTTTACACTCAAGGCTCCATCGATTAACTTTTCTTTTGATTTTTGAAGTAAATATATGTATAAAACAACCCTAAAATTTTGGTTTGATTCTAAACATTATAAGAAAATTGGCATGACATTTTCGGTGTCGCAATAATTTCGTGTTCGCCCTTTAGTTCGCTGGGGCCGGCAACTGATTTAAAAATAAATCGTGTGTTCCCAACACCTCTCACTCTCTGGACTCTTGCTGCACTGACGTAAACGGAGGGTGGCTAAATATGTTTGTAACAAAGTTAGTTATAATTCTCAAATATTGCCGTTTACATTGCACTCGCTAATAAGAAATTTTTTTTTTTTTTTTTTTTTGATTATAAAGTAGCATAAGCATTAAACGTACCTATATGAAAGTAATTAATTTAAGTATATGCAACAAAACAAAAATAAGATGAAAGCGATTTATTGATTGCATATTCACTATTTAAATTCTAATACAGTGTTAGTTGCACATTTTGTTTGGTTATGCGTTGAGATCTGTCTCCCACACCATTGCAAATAATAGATATATTCGAGGTTAGTTTTGATTGCTAATGTTCGACGGTTAGCGTTACAATTTTCCATTGATCATTTTAATTTGTATATCATCATTTGTATATCATATTGTTTTTCACAAATTGCAAAATATTTATTTGAAAAGGTGCTCGCCAAAATTCAAAGAACGCAACTGAACTGATAATTTATGTTTTTGGATTCCTCATTGGTTCACACTATTATTGAGCAATCGTTCCTAGATAGTTAAAATCTAGGTAAGCCTTTAGATCAGAAGCGTCTTGCAGTGATTTTTATAATGCTAGTTGTGCAATTCTTAATCACCAACGTAACATTTTCAGGTTTAACGGAATCAACATATAGTAGCCTAGTCGCTTTGGGATAGATAGTTTGACTTGCGAAATGAGGCCCATGGATTTCCATCGAGTTAGGGAGAAGCGAGTTAAGGAGAGATTGAGTAAGGGAGAGTTTACTGTAATGATTTATTTAATTCTTAGCATCCCAATCAGAATGCTGTAAAAAATAGGGGAAAAAGCACTAACTTTGGCCTATGGATCTAATAAAAATCTCCCGTTCTTCAATTTTTCGTAGAACAATGCATCATCTGGACAATACAAATGAATATGTTTGATTTTTAGTTTATCATTTTCAAAAAAATGCTTGCTTCGAAATTAAATTATGGGCCCAATATTAGGGACACTTAGGCTGACATTAGAGACATTAACCCTATTAGCCCAATTCCATATGAAAAACTTTTCCGTAGCGCTTAAAAAAATTTAAATTCTACTACCGGCTCAAGACTAAAACAAAACAAAAATGAAAATAAAACAAACCGTTTAATTTTTCGTGCAACTAATGCTTACAAACATAGTTGACATGTTGTTTTAAATTCTACTAACAAATTGTGTAACAATTTTATATCAAATACCATGATGATTTTTTATTCCTCATTTCACCACAGAGCTCTTAAAACAAGATTATATCAACGGTTGTTATTTATAACAGAAGTTGATATAATCGTGATATAATTTTGTTATGACGTTCTGGTTGGGTTGGTATTCCAGATCGGTAAAAAATAAATTTATTAAGTTTAGCATTTTTTTTCGCCGAAACTATTTTTACTAGCAACACCTGTTGTGAAAATCAATCATTGGGATCTTGCAGTAAATATTTTCCACCTACATTTAGAAATGCGAACTACTATAATGATGATGGAGGGGAAAAAAGGAAACAGCCCAAGTAGCAATGAGGGTTTTATGAGGGTTCTACAGACTATTATTTAGACTTGTAGCATGCTTTAAAACCGTGATAAAACTTGCAATGTTACTTGGGAGGCGACTTTCTGCGTAAATCGGTCCATAACGGAAAAATAAGCTTTTCACACGAAAACTGTTGGCTTAATAGCATAGGAAAATGAGTTTGTACCTGACCAGTTAGAGGGAAATAGAAAAACCAGAGAAAAACAATTTATAATTTTACTATCAATAGCTTATAATGTTTTAAAGATTTGCTATTGTTATTATATTATAGCATCATGAATTCAAGAGCTTATTTTAATCAGATAGTCGAATAAGCTATTATTATGTAATTAAATTGATAACTTTTAATAACATACCAATACCTGCTAACCGTCGTTCTACCGAAGCGTAACGACCCTCGATGAAAAAATCTAATCAACCAAAATTAATGTTAGGGGAAAGCTTTGAATTAACGATAACAACATTTTTGTCAGGGCCGAATATTGTTCACGCCATGAATTTATAGACTACTGTGAGGATCGTACTTGACTGGTATTTTTTCCTCAATCATCGTCTCAGTGAATGATCTGTCAAATTGCAATAAAACACAACAATAACCCATCATTAGGCAGGTTATGATTAAAACATTTTGACTCGAGAATTGTCATAAAATTAATGTATCCTGTATTATGTATCAGGTCTATTGATTCTATGTACCACCATGTCTGATATCTTGCTGCATGTTTCGCAGAAGCGGGCATCGGTGATTACAGCATATCATGCGGTTTACGGATACTTTTTCCTTGGTCTATCCAAAGCTAAGCTTGCAATCGTCTATCGGAAGCATAAGTCAACCATTTCCAAATGGATTTCCACGTATTAACAGAACGGATTTTTTCCCCGAAAGGTATACGAACGCGACGCGAAAATGTTTGGTGCAGATAAGCGGACATGGCTGGTTGAATTTTATCGCTGCAAACCGACTCTTTATCTGGACGAAGCAAAGCGGTAGTTTGAAGACTCGTTCCGGATCGCCATTTCTGCATCATCAATTTGTCAAATCCTTCGCCAGGAGGGGCTTAGCTGGAAAGCACTCGAGGGACGAGCTATTCAAATACGTAGCGAAGACGTCGTCCGGTTTTCCTCAGAAATGAGTGAAATCAAATGGAATTATCAAAATTTAATCTTCCTGGATGAAGTTAGTTTTGGTAATAGGTCAGTACTTAGATCTAGAGGATACGGAGTAAGAGGTGAACGTTTGATTTGTAGGGGTGAGTTTGTCAGAAAACTCAGAATGTCGATGTTATGCTTCATTGGACAAGAAGGGTTAACTGAAGCCTTCTCGACATAAGGGACTTTTAACAGAGTAAAATTTTTCAAATGTTGTAGAAAATCTTCTTTGGAATTTGAAACGGTTCAGTGCTACCCTGGGTTCCATTCTGTTTGGATTCTTAATGGTGCTAGAATTCATTGCGACGCTGCGATAATTTCCTGTCTCCGGTCATTGGGCATTTATGCCATATTCCTGCTATCCGGCTGCCCTTTTTCAATACGATAGAATTTTTATTTGGGATGATCAAACGAAAACTGAAGACGACGTATCAAGAGAACCTCCATAAAAATATTTATCTAGCAGTGACGATAGTATTTACAGACTTCTCGAAGTATTCTATGAATAATTTATTCTAAAAGTGTGGATATATCAGAGGAGGAAGGTTTGACCCAACTGTTGGATTGTTATGTTTTCTGATTTATCTTGGGTTTGAAGGTTTAAAAATAATTAATAAATTATATGAAAAGCAGAAATAAAATATCAATTCGGTTTCAATTCGTTTTATTGTAATGGTAAATTCAAAAGAAAACATAAAATATTAGTCTCTGTGGTCCACGTCTTCGATGTTACTGACATTTCCAGCCAGAGAAGCTCCAAAATCCGGCTCGTTGAATGTGACTGCTTCTTCCGCTGCTGAGAGAAATGATTCGCCAAAGCGGTCTCGCGCTTCAAATGTCTCAATGTTCTTTTTCAAAAGCCGTATTTGAGAAGTTAAGCATTCAACGGTTTTTTTTTTTAAAGATTGTTGAATGTTTCTCTTATGAAGATGATTTCATCGTGGTACCCTGCATTGACGTTGTGAGCCATGTTAAAGTTCTGACGAATTTACCTCAATCGCGGCAGCTCTTTGGCTGTGAAAAGCTTCACCAAGTGCGCTGGAGGTCCTTCGTTCACCAGGCTTTCGTGAAGCAAAGGCAAAGGTCTGAAGCAAAAATGGCATTAGCCCACATCATCCGTGCAACATCCACTGCTTGCCAATGATCCCCGTGCGTTTGACGTAACTTTTCAGCTACTAGTCCAACAGATCTGTTGGACGCAGCACCAGCTCTTTTTTTTCGTGTGATTCATCACTGATCTATTGTGATATTCCCCGTTTTTTATATTGCTTTATCAGTTATGCCGTATCACTATTTTGTAAAGCGACCGACATAGACTGACCAAAAAAAATTTCCCAGCCAGGTATTACATTTCAAATGAAATTTTCTACTGGACTGGGACCTGCATTCCAAATATCAAAGGGTTCTGCCAGCCCCTTATCCAGAAAAATACGCCTATTGAAGATTGCTGCACAAGAGCATAGCAGGTGTTCAGAGTCTTCCTTTATGCCACAGAATCGACACATATCTTCTTGAAGTTTTCCTGTTAACTTCAAATGATATTTACATGGAAAATGTCCTGTTATCAAACCAGTATAGTGACTGAGATCTTTCTTTGATAATTCAAGAATTTGGCTAGTCATTGAAATGTTCGGAATTTTGAACCGATTCAACTGCCTATCAGAGTATCAGACCTGTAACAAGATTTGCCGTTAAATAATGCGAAACGGCTGAAATCTTCTTCATCCGGTTGCATTTTTGTGCACCATGATGGCTGGGCAACACAATGTCCATCGCAGACGAAGAAGATCTCACGTTTGAGAAACTGTTGGGACAACAACCAACAGTTATTCACAAACTCCACGGAAGAGTTTCCTAAAACTCCCCATTTATCTGCATCTTTTCCTGAACTCTGACACTTAAACTCACGAACCGATACCAGCAGCCAATCGTCAAACAAGCCACTAGGCAGCATAGATTGAGCGTAGCCACGGTTTTCACTGGTTTAATTCAACTCATAATCTACAATGACGATCGGCGCGTTCTTCTTCCCCTTGGTTCTTCGGGTTATTATATCTCGTCATCGGAGTTGGACAGACGCGACAGATTTTCTGTTTCCGGATTTTCCGAAGCTTCCAAGCGACGCCGTTTTTGGTTTTTCTCCATACTCTTGCAATCGGTGCAATTGAGTAAATCGTTTGATTAATTATTCCACAACTGATATTTGAAAATACCCACCGACATCGATGAATGTGCACTGTCACGATAAACTTTTCCCCAGACTATTTATTCCGAAATGAAGCCGATAGGAAAACAGTGGAACAGAACAATTGAATACAATCTGACAAGCGCGTAAGTGGAAAATATTCAAAACAAATCAAGAAAAACGATCAAAGCATGCACGCCTGTGGGTGAGGTGATCAACCATATCGGCAAAGTAGCACCATATTCCATGGTGGTGGTGGTGCGCATTGCACCTCGGACTGGTGTGGTACAATTCCCAACCGACCTTCGAGTTAGTATTGATACTAGCGCCGATTTTCGGTGAAGCGTGGAGTCTAGAGTATTAACATCGTTTGAACTCTACAGGTTAACGGAAAAGGACGAGAAATGTAGCATTAAATTCAGTATTTTAAACTTCTCTCATTTTTAACTTCACATACAACGAAAAACAAACCGCGAAACAAAGTACACTTAAGTACTAACTACTCGCACTCCCACCTCTTCCACTGTTCAAGTCAAAGTGAACGAGTAAAAGTTCCAGATACCCTCAGATAGATGTGACTTCAACGGTCATCGTAGCTCGTAGTTCGTCAAATTACCAGAGTAATTCAACGACCTATCAAACGAAAATTCTCAACATCTTTCTTTGAAAAACATTCAATACTTCATCTCTTTCCTTATCGTGCAATTTCAATCTACTCTCTTGCTCAAATCAATTTTCGGATACTCTTTTATAAGAGATAACGGTTCGGATTTGAACCCCGGACTTTAACGACCGATAGCATCCCGAGCAGGAGAAAATAACTAATGAATACTTAATTTTGATCTGATACCAAAATTAGGTTTTAGGCAGCATGACATACGAGGTTAATAATCATAGAAAAATTCCAACAAATTGCATGCGAAATACTTTGCAAATAACGAAAACATGATATTTGGATACCAAAAGAACACCTGTGGGTTATTTTTTTGGAATTGCATTATCATAAATTGGTTTTGGAATGGTATTGTGGGAACATTTTTTTTTTGTATTGTTTATTGATATTTTACCTCTTATGTCAGGCTCATCTATACCGATCTAAGGTATCGAGATATTCATTCCTGCTCGGGATAGGATCAACGAAAATGAGTTAGCTGAACGTATTGGGAACTCATTGATTTTTCCATGACAAGTGTAACTCTATATTAGTGGACATTCCTTGGGGGGAACACATTTATGAATTTAATTGTAAAAACGCAATATATAAAGCTCGATTCAAAGTAAATCTGGACGCACGGTTTAATACACCACCGCGCCCCTGGTGGTTGGAACAAAAAACGTTTGACAGCCATTTGTTGATGTTTTATTGATGAAGAAATTGGTGAAAAGTTTTTCTCGATTGATCGACGCATCCCGAAATTACGGATCATGGAACAAAGTCAACGGTGAGTCTTGTAATCAAACGTCACAAGGATA
The DNA here is from genome assembly GCF_037179485.1 of Ochlerotatus camptorhynchus. Classification (NCBI taxonomy): domain Eukaryota; kingdom Metazoa; phylum Arthropoda; class Insecta; order Diptera; family Culicidae; genus Ochlerotatus; species Ochlerotatus camptorhynchus. The sequence goes on along the minus strand of NW_027040612.1, from coordinate 83,245 downwards.
CTCTGAGTGTGGATAGAGCACAGCGGCACTAGGGACAAAGAGCTGAGGAGAAAGGTGTTGAGGTACGTCAAAAGCCAGGTGTCTCCATACGTGATTTGGCAAAGAAATACGATTCCAACTTTTCCCCCTGTTCGTAGCATTCTTTCAAGAGAAGGATATAAGTCTTTTTGTGCCAGTAAACATCCGAATCGCTCCCTGAAACAAAATTTAGTGGCCAAAAAGCGAGCACGATTACTATACGAACGAGTTTTGACGAAATTTGATGGCTGTTTTTTAATGGATGAGGAAACATATGTCAAAATGGATTATAAACAAATCCCTGGACGAAAATTTTACCTGACAACTGGTCGTGGGGATGTCCCTTCAAGGTATAAATTTGTTTTTGCTGATAAGTTTGCTCGGAAACTAATGATTTGGCAAGGAATCTGCAGTTGTGGCCTTAAAACCAAGGTTTTCATCACATCTCACATAATGACGTCAAAGGTTTACATTAAATAGTGTCTGAAAAAGCGGATTTTATCCTTCATTCGGCAACACAAGACCAACGTTATGTTTTGGCCGGATCTAGCCAGCTGCCGCTACTCTAAGGAGGTACTAGAATGGTATGATGCAAACAATGTTAATTTCGTCGCCAAAGAGATTAATCCTCCGAATTGCCCTGAGTTCAGACCGATCGAAAAATATTGGGTAATTGTCCAGCGAAAACTTCGAGGATACGGTAAAGAAGTGACAAATGCACAACAAATCCGTTTAAAGTGGAATAAGTTCGCCAGTACAGTGTCACCAGCAACTGTGCAGATAATGATGGCATCGATCACAAGTAAAATACGACAGTTCGTTCGAAACGGTGAAATGTAATAACTTGTTAAATATCGTTTGAAAGCTGAATAAATACCACTCCCATCTGGAAAACAACAGCAAGCCGAGAAAAACACTGTTGAAAATGAATTCCTTCGCAAGCTCTTATAGATGGGACAACCTAGTTTTTGTATTTTTCACGAAATTTTCAGACCAAAATATGTAACTTGTAAAATTCCAGTGGCGTCGATTCTAATAGATAGCTGCTTTTCGACAAAAAATCCATATGAAACTGTTATGCTTTTAAAGGAAATATAGCCAAAATTAATCATTCTCATCTTCTCGAATAACTGTTGTTCTCCCAGTGCGGTTCTGTAATTTTTTCTCGGTAAATAATTCATAACAATTTTTTTATATATATATAGAAGGTTACCTGCTGCGAAGGTTAATTTTTCGAAAAATGGTAAACATTTATTATTTTCACTAAGATCAAGATTGACATTGAATTAATACTCTGACCACAGCTTTGATCATGTTGATAAAAATAAACTTCATTTAATCAACGTAAACCCAGCAAATCCAAACAGACAACAGACAAAACGGTTGCTAGGACTACCATGACAAACTCGCTCTGTAACATAGCTCGATCGGAGTGGTAGAAGGATAATTATATATTACTTGCCTGCTTTGTTGCAAAATACATGGATGAGGACAAAGCTTGATCTGAATCGAGAAAAGACATAACAAAAAAAAAATTCCCATGAACACACGTGCATCATCTTTGGGTTTACTTCGTGAAGCAGCTTGTCAACAATTTGCTTGTTTCCACCCCGAGTAAGCTGTGTCGCACGGGCTGCTTGCCATGAAAAAAATGAAGATTATATCATTATTGCTTTCCACTTCTGACATAGCGTTATCATTCGGTTCGTTGATCGCTTGTCATTTTGTCATTTGAAGATATTTTTGATTATGTGCGTACACCCTAATTATTAATGATGGTTTAAGTTAGAAGTAAAGCATTATTTTTTGTGTGCACTTTAGGAAATTTACTTTTGATAATGTCTTATGTACGATGAAGCATTAATGTTGTCGTGAATTAAATTAAATATATCTTGGAATTAATTTTCCCTCTTTTTTTTGGAATTAATTTTTCCTCCGCAATTCTAAAGCTGAATTGGAAGGATATCATACAGGTTTGATGAAAAATATGTTTGAATACACATTTTCATTAAATGCCGATGCAACTTGTCAACATTATCATCGCCATGTGAGATCTGCAATGAATGTTAGCTGCAATATTCCAATTGGTGTCCAAAGTGATTTGCGAAGCTGCTATCCAAAACAATCATTATAAAAAAGGACATGGCATAACACTTCTCCTCCAAAAGAATTGTTCCAGTACTTCATCCTCTGGAAATGAGCTTTTACAGGCCAAAAAGCAAAAAAAAAATCATGCTGAGGAATCCACAGACTGGCCTCCATTACTATAAATCTAATCCTTTCCCTATTCAAGCCAAGTCTTGGTTGATAATGAATATAGGTATCCACATATGCATGGCAATCGTTCTCTATCGTAATATGAAATAGAAGAAAATTGCCGTGCTCTTCTGCACAATAAAACATCAATAACATCCTTCTCCAATGTGCATTAGGAAATTGTTCCTGCACCCTACCAGAAAATGTAAGATTCTATTACAGATTTGCGAAAAATGTATGCAGAATTATCAATGTGTCGCGACATAAACAGATGCGGTAATATGATCGCTGGAAGGTTTTTAAAATATTTTTGTAATTTTTATGTTAGCTTACTTTTCTAAAAATAGTTGGGTTCCTAAAATGCATTGCATCTTGGATATCATCTTACGAAGGTTTTATTCAAAAATATTGACTTTCGCGTGATATTGACAAAATTGTTTTTCACATAGTCACTGACAGACTTGATCCTCAAAAAAACCTTCGTTAAAATCTCAATCATTTTTTCGTCACTGACAAAGATTCACATGGTAACAAAAAATGTAATTTCATGCATTCTTTTAGCTAATAAAAAAAATCTGCACATGTTCGTCACTGACAGCATTGTCAATGACAATTGACATGGTTTGTCTTTACGATCACTGTTAGCTCAAATGAGTGATCAAAGCAGAATTTTGAATATCACCGTGTACTGTCGAGATCTTGCAGCACTGGCAAGAACTCCCATTACATTTGTTTTATGAAACATATACAGAGGATGTAATCATCCAACATTGCATATTCTGTAAGGGAAATTTGTTTTGCGTGTGATTTCACAAGATTTTTCATTATTTCAAATACCATCAAGGGCCCATCATACATTGAAACGATAGGATTACGCAATGGCATTGCTTCCCCGGTAACAATAAGTGCCCATTCCTTTATTCTTCCCGTTCCAATTCCGGCACTCATTACAAGTGATGTTGATACTCTTGAATCCTGGAATGTTACCTCTTCACTCCATTCTATTCCGTATACGTTCTTTGTGGTACTTTATATCGATGCAAATGTATTGCATTTCCGTGCTCATTGTTCCATCACCCTCATCAACATCGGCATCGTCCTTCGTTATTTCGCCAGGCTCGGTCGGTCTCCTTGTATTGTCATTATGTGGCAAAATTACTTTTGTTTGGTTTGAAAACCTTCGCTCTGACGCCCCAGCAATGACAACGTCAACAACAACACAACTACTTCACAAAAACAAGAGTAAGATGATTCGGAGAAGCACTAAGCCTTATGGGGTGTTTACACTTGTGCTGGTGTGCTAGCACTAGTGTACTAGAACTGTACTTGAATTAAGCCAGCGCAATGTAAACAGGGCGTCAGCAATCTACCAACATGAGATTTCAGGAGCAACTAAAATTCGTGCTAGTTGGTTGAGATGGTTGAGCTAGTGAACTAGTATAAGTGTAAACAGCCCATAAGCAGCCACAATCAAGGATTATGTGTTGCATACGTTCGAGGTGATGGGCTGCACTTTCAACCACTCCAATTCTCAGTGCATACACACACACAAACACATGCATACACCATCTCTATACTGCTTCATGCATCCTTACCCGGAGAGGTAGTATTACTCAAATCCATTGCACCAGTCAAAAGCTCACTGCAAGAGGATTTCGCGAGAAGTACACGAGATTATGCAACAGTGCACCCAAAGTAAGCGGCAAACATGGATTTGCGTACATGCTTGATTTTAACGAGAAATGTACTGGATTCACATACCACAGGCTGTAGCTGAAAGAACAAATTTCCCTGCATTAATAATTTCCATTGAAGCCTTCATTAGATGATTTTCTGATCAGCCTACTGGAAGAAATTAATTTGATTAATAAAATTATCAAATGTGCTATAATTAGTTACATAGCGTTCCTACAGTTTTTTTTACAGAACCTGAATATGAGGACTTTCATACTGTTACCTAACTCAAAATAGTAATCATCATAAATTTCACATTGTTTCTGATTTTTAATATAGATTTAATGCCTAAAATTCAACTTGATGTCAATGCACCGCTAGAAGAAAATAATGTGTTATAAAAAGAAATTATTTGGATGTAATATGCATTTTACCGATAAAACGAAAGAATTGTAAGTTTTGAGTTATGACAGGATTGCATGAGCCTGTCGATTTGTTGTGCGAAAAATTGTAAGCGAATCCTATATTCCTCAAATGAAAGTAGCTTTCAAAATCCCATACATAGCTGACGATGCCGTCCTCACCGTCGACGACAGCAGATTAAGGCTTACTTATACAGTTGATGCTTGCAGTCTAAAAGTGACAGTAGTTGGAGGCCTGACTACGATAGATGAATAAAGAGCAGCTCCTGCCAAAAACAAATTTAAGATTTTATCTCATGAAACTTCGCATAATTGTTCGCTTGCAGCAATGAACAAAGTTTGTGCTGGAATACGGCCATTTAGACTCTTGCTTAGTTTTGCAAAATTACTTATTAGATATTTTTCAATGAATCATAGCATAAAACCGGCTAATCTGATCGAAATGACGTCTGAGCGAAGTTGGGAGAAACTGAATTGCTTTTTCAGAAAAAAAAAATGTACGGCACAAAGTTCGTAAAAAACCTGATAGAGTAGAGAACTACTTCGGCCTAATCGCCCATTTTGGGCCTATCGAACAGAAAACTTTAAATAAATGCATGATTTCAGAGTTAACAAGTCGATTATGGTACGATACTTTACTTAATAAGCTACCGAACGAAATCAATGAGAATGCCTGGTATGAATGTTTGCACCCATTATTCCCAAAAACAAAAGAAGCGCTCCGACCGAATCAATTTTTATCTTTATCCGATAGGCCGAAGTGAATTCTTTGGCGTTTCAATGCGTTAGCCCGAGTTAAGAATCCGTAGGCCGAGTTTAGCGTCAAGAAGCAGTGTTAGACTTTTGACAATATCTCAACGATTAGTTTCTAATTATCAAATCTAACGGTACGTACGGAAAGGTAAATAAATTTAGAAACCATCAGTAATAATAACATTCCGTTTTGTGCTAAACTGCAACAATGACTTGTCGTGGCAAAGAAGGAAAAGGTCTTGGTAAAGAAGGCGCCAAGCGTCATCGCAAGGTTCTTCGTGATAACCGCCATCCGTCGTCTGGTTCGCCGAGGCGGTGTCAATCGTATCTCCGGTCTGATCGCCGAGGTGTGCATAAGGTGTTCCTGGAAAATAAGATCCGTGATACTATCACCTTCACTGAACACGCCAAGCGTAATGCCTTGTACAGACTGGAGAGTTATAACATGTTATAACGGTTGTCAAATAATTGCAACACAGAAACCACCATCAAGATAGCGCTATAACGTGTTATAAATCTGTAGTCTGTGTAGACAGAGACGCACTCTGTACGGTTTCGGTGGTTAAAACATCACCAACTTTGGCAACAAAACGGCACTTTTCAGAGCCAACAAGTTTATTCCAGTAAATAGTTGGAACAGAATTTATCTGTGCCTGTTTGCCCATATTCAGAACAACACACCCCCGACCACGACCATACAAAATGCTCTCCAGAGTTGTAATCTTGTAACCAAATTTGGAAGCAAGTGTGAAAGTGATTTTGATCGATTCTCTTTATCAACTTTCTCTTTGAAAAAAGTGACTACAAATTTGGTACACCTACAATTCAAAAACGGAAATAGTTAAGATAATAGATGATCGATCAATTAAAAGAACTAAATGCTCTTCACATTTGATCCGTCCCCGAGTGGTCCTACGTCAAGCTTCCGTTCGTGCACCTAGGCACAGACTCTTCTACTTTTTATTTGATGACGAAAATTTTATTCAGTGTATACTTTTTTCAGAAAATCTAATCCAGTTTCGTACACCTTTCATCACTTTGATTAGATTGCATAGCACCATTTTTTTTTTTTCAAATTAGGCAAGAGTTAATTTTTCCGAATTCCAGGACAAACTTTGGTCATTACCCTAACTAAAAATAAGGCAAAGTTACATGGAATTCTGAGAATTATTAAAATTAAATCTATTCGTCAGTTGGCGTGAAACTGTTCCAAAGAGATTAATTTGACTGTGCCTGCCCCGCCTGCTACACACATAACATAGACTGGGTAGATCGCACTCATTTTTTGCATGCTGTATGGAGTTGTCAAAAAAATAGTTAACTGGTTTTGCTCTGATGGGTGGAATCTCCCCAGATTATGGGTAAATGATTTTAATATCAATGTTTCCTAAGTTCAAAATGGCTCACTTTGAAGTTGTGAACAGGCGATTAAGGCCTGTACTCGAAAAAAATGCACCAGACAAAAGTGTTCGCCAAAAATTTATTTTAAGTCGGATTTTCTTGAAACTTTCAGGAAATGAACGAATACATATGGATTATGTTTCGGCATAATTACTTTATTCAATTTCCTTTCCATCGCTGAAGGCCCACATTTTTCCCTTAAGACCCCTCATTACATTTTGTGCAATGGTGGAGCCGACCTTTTTGGTCACTTTGATCCATTCTTTCTTCAACTCCAGCTCGTTCTTAAGCACCTTGGACGATTTTCGAACTTTGGCCTTCATTATGGCCCAAAATCTTTCCACCGGACGAATCTCTGGTGAATTTGGGGGGTTGGCGGTTTTTGGTACAAAAACAACGTTATTGTCTCTATACCACTGCAACGTCGATCGCGCGTAATGGCATGATGCCAGGTCCGGCCAAAATATTGTCTCACCTCCGTGGGACCGTAGGAAGGGCAACAGATGCTTCTGGAGGCACTCGGTGCGGTAAATTTCGCTGTTGATGGTACCCATTGTGATGTGATACACTCAGTTTACCGCATTGGCATATGGCCTGCCAGAGCAAGTATTTTTTGGTGAATTTGTCCACTTTCTTCTTCCACAATCGTCACATTCGTTGTGAAAACGAATGACCTCTCCCAGTTGATAAACAGAAAGTTTGTTCTGATGTTTTGTAAACATGGAATTCTGATAGTGCATTCGGAGGTCTGAGAGTGTTCTTATCGCTCTTTTTTTTTCGTATGAAAACGGGCAAGGTGTTCGGTCAAATGTAAAAGTTATTTAGTGATTCGCAGTTAGTAACATATTGTAGGAATTACACTGAAAAGAAAGTGCAGCTTCGAACCTCTTCGGATACGGTTGTGTTTGTTTCTGTTTTGTGCATGCGTTCGCTGATTTTGCCAGATTAGCGCTGGCACTCTGCCTCCCGGACGGTTATACGTGTGTGATTGGTGGTTTTCTCGCTTTCCGAGTAGTTTTGGAATCTAAAAAGAAAACGTGATGCATCATGTTTCTATCTGCGTTGTTTGTTTTTTTTTTCTTCGCTTGTGCTCCCGGTACAGAAATTTGTGGCATCGCGTGTGATAGTTTTTTATTTCAGTTTGTTTACGCGTTGTATGATTTTGTGAGCGGTCGCTTCGTGTTCGCGTCATGGAGCAATCGACTACATTCGACCAGAGGATTTTTTTTTTTTTTTTCTTCTTTATTATAGAGATTTTTAGCCTGAGGCTAGTTCATCTCTTATTCGACCAGAGGATTGATCCCCGTAGGGCGGGTCTATGATCGGAGCTACTACACCAAGCGTGACATAGCTGCTTGCAAGGGATTCAGTTGGACTGATTTGGTGAGATTGTTCCTTTTTTCTACTTATGTCTATTTAAACTTAATTTCTATGATTGCGTATCGTTTGGAATCATTTTATTCGGATGAGACTCTTAACTTTTATTTGTTTACATTGTGTTTCAATCGGTATTCTTAAGAACTTCACAAAATAAGATCCCAATATTTAAATTGAGCAGCTCGACTAGCCTGGTGGCTGCCGCTTTTGCTTACTGAATAGAAGACCGTGGGGGATCAACATTGTAAAGATTCCCTATTTTCAGCTTTTCTACAGGCTGGAGTTGTTGTTTGAACCATTTAGTTTATCAATTTAATTTATCTGTATAACAATTATTCACAAGCATTCTTCCACAAATTAAAAGGATCATTCTTCCAGGTTAATTCAAGAATAGTTTGATGATCATAAATCTTCCTAATATTCACATTACAGTTATGACCCGATCCTGTCAACCTCTCCGCGCATCAGACTGTTATTTTTCAATAATTCCACATAATTGTAATTTCATACCTTCCTCCTTCAAGATGAATGTTTAAGATACACATACTTTGCTAGTTGACAAAATGGGGTCATTGCTGTATAATTATTCTCTTTTTGCAGCCTTCATTCAGACTGGATCAATTGATTTAAGGGGGTATTCCCGATCTTTTTTTTCAAAAAATCAAATTTTTTTTTCACGTTTTTTTTGTACTTTAGACTAAATACTTTCATCCCCCCAAGCCGTTTTCCGATCAGCGAATTCGGTGTTCAGGCATAGCTGACTAATGGTAAGAACCCCCAAATGGTTTTAACTAAAGTCAAAACTTTAAACGCGTTTTTCTCGAAACCACATTTTTTTTATCGGGCGAAGATTTTTCTCAGAAACTATAAGAGATATTGGCTTGAATCTTTGCGCATTTTGTTTCTTATTAAATTCTTTGGAGCTTCTTCCACTTTCAGCCAAAAATATTAACATTTAACATTGTTTGAAGCACCTTAAAGCTGCAAAAAAGCGGGCTAAAAATCGCCTGTTTTTTCATATGGCCGCCATTTTGTTAATTTGCAAGATTTTTTGCTGCCAACGGAAGAAGCTCCAGAGAATCTTATGCAGATTATTAATTTCATCACGAAATCTGTTTCAGATGAAGCCGTTCCAGAGAAAAGTCTTCGCCCGTCCAGGCGTTTGCGGCGAACAGGGGTCTGTTTGCCGCCATTTTGTGACGTCAATAATGTCTTTTTTTTAGTCGAAAAAAATTTATTTGTAAACTTTAATGTTCAATAAACAAGAATCCCAAAGAGTTAGGCGCATTACTATTCATTTTCCTTGAAAAAAAATTAATTGAAAAACAGGCCGAAAAAAGGCAAAAGATTGGGAATACCCCCTTAAATTATTTGAGTTTTCTTCCAGCTCTTTGATGACGGAACATCATTAGATTTATACTGTAATGATTCACTCTTACAGCTTTCACCCTGGTTTTGTCTGTTGATTTGATTTGTTTGAATTGGTTTTCAGCTCTCTGGTGTTGGCAGTCGCGGACGGTCAATTTTGCTCATGCTCATGCTCTAAGTTTATTTTCAGCATTTCGATGATGGAACGTCTTCAAATTAAAATTATAATGATAATGATACACCATTTGGTTTTGGCTTCGGGAAAATCCAAGTATAATGCATAATAACACTGATTCATTTAAAACCATGGTCGCATCAATGTGAATCTTGATCCAACGAACCCAACTTACTAACAAAATCTCCTCTCCTGTGTCTTTTGTTGGGGTGCAGAGGTAAACACGGCCCACAAACAACAAAGGTCACTCTAATATTCCTTCCCTACTCCCACCTGATTGCAAGGACGTGGCCGGCGCCGTTATTGATCTACAAAATATAGAGTCACTGAAACTTGTACAATGAGAATGAACGGTCACTCCCAGCCCCATTCAGTTGATTCATTGTACAATTTCACTGATTCTGATCAATTACGGAGTAGCAACCATTGCTATGTGCAGTCAATCTTAGCTAAGCTAGCTTGGTTATCGTATGTGTATAGTGTTTATAGTACTACATATCTTTCATTATTGACTTTACATCAATTAATATTATTTAAATTACATTTCATTATATGTATTTCTTAATTTTAGTTATTATGAGCAGCTCCAGGGAGCATAGTGCCAGCTTGAAAAGAAATAGGATCGTTCATTATCTGTTTTGTAAAAATCTTGTGTTTATTGTATCTTGTTACATGGCATTATAACGCATTTTCAATATTATATTACATTTAAATAAGTATTAACCCGGTAATACACATTTCAGGTCATCCAGGTCTTAAATAAGATGGGATCCGTTCCTTTTATCAACAGTTGTGATATTGCATCATATGCTGAAATTATATGAATTATCACGTATTTCTGTTGTTCATTACATACCAGGTGAGGGCTTAATCATGTTTTGCCGTGGAGTGTTTTGGTTTTGAGATGCTCGATAACCTTAGAGAGATCGGTTTTGCTTAATGAGCAGAATATCATGAGTTTAATCCCAAGCTCTCCCACAACATAACACAACACAAAATATCAAGTATCATTCTAGCTAAAAATATTTATTTGTATAATATAACCTGGAAATTTCAGGATTACATCTTCCTTATTGGGAGCTGAGGAGACATAGAGCTGCATCATATTGTATGTAAAATAATTATTATTTTCATTGCGGAATACCAGTTTTTTATCCATATAAATGTATTTTCATTATTACGTATTTTAATGTTCTGATATATGTCATTTCTCCATTACATATGTTTACTATATATATAAATAAATACTGGGTTGGGAGGGAGCATCAGGGTATCATTTGACCTGGAACTGGACGATTGGAGTGGTATGACAACCGGAGTCTAGGAGGGAATAAACACTATCATTTTCTTTATCCTACCGATTCGATACCGATTCTACTCCAACAGTTTCATGGAGATTGACGCGCCCTTCTTAACAAACCATCCTGTAGGAAGCTTAATAAGTATTGCGAATTGCGTTATTCGATTTGTTGGATCGTATCATTGGAAGGAGATTCTTAAATTCCCGTGGATTTCGCGTAAGTGCCTCTGCTTACGGGTCCACCCCACCGTTTTTGGCCCTTCAGCGATATTGTGAATTCAGATCGGTAGCCCAAATTGATCTTGCTATTAAGTGGAGCTGCATACAAGACAAGATCTTCGAAGGGATGGTGGCTACCTTACATACATACATACAATTTGTCCACTTTCTTCTTCCTTATGTCTTCCGGAACATCAAACCGTGATTTGGCAACGTAGAACTTCAGCCCCGGTATCTGCTTTGCGTTTGCCTTGATGTAGGTTTCGTCATCCATAACCACACACATCGGTTTCGTTAACCACTCTCGATACAGCTTCCTTGCGCGGGATTTGGCCGCCGTGTTTTGTAGATCACGCCGGTTCGGTGCCTTCCGGACCTTGAATACACGAAGCCCAGCTCGTTTCATGGTTTGCTGAACGAACCAGGCGGAACACTTTGCCTTCAGAGTCGCGTCGCGAATCGAAAGATTCGGATTACGCTTGAAATAATCCAACACCTTCCGGGCCTTCACAGGGTCAGCTGTCTTCGATTTTCTTCCACTTCCAGCCCGCCGCTCGGTTGTCTGGAACTCCTTAAACGATTTTACCACCCGAGATACAGTTGTATGGGTGATTCCCAGTTGTCTTCCGATCCATCTCATGGTTGCAGTCGGATTTTCCATGATGGCGTGCAACATTATCTTGTTTCGATGACATCTCAATAACCACTAAACCGATTGATATGAATTTTTGCACATGTAAACAATTTACTTCAAACTAGTTACACCCAGATTTTTATCAATTTTAACCCACCGATAAAAAAGTTACACACGGATAAAAATGGTGCATATTTTCGAGTACAAGCCTTATTGCGCAGTGAGACAAAAATTAGTGTTTAGAAGTGAAGCAATTTAAATGGAGCAGCGCCGTAATGGTGAAAGCTATCACATATTGTTTTTTTTATCCTTCCTGGACGAAAGCATTCATGCGGCATTTATTCGTTTTAATCGAAATGGCTAGAGTTAACTCAGTTGAAAAAAGTCGTCACCTGAGTAAACCTTAACCAGTTTCCTCCATATACAGGATTACTTAAATTTGAGTAAAAGCATGTCTATTTATTTTTAGGTAACATCCTTTTTGGTTGAACTGAGTGATTTTCGACTCAAAAAGCCTCAACAAAGCGTGTACTTTTGTGTAAGTCTGCTTCTTGCATATGATGTAGTCACTCTATGGAAAAGCAAAAGGACTTTCCTTGTAATGTTGTAGAGAGCCAACGTGCTACCGGGGCTGAGACTGGTCTCTGATTCAGACAGCCGGTAAACGTGAGTTACAGGAGTGGACACATGCCAGTTTATATCGAAATCAATAAACAATTTTAAATACGTTATTCCTTGAGGGGCTGTTCATTAACTACGTACACAGTTTTTTTTTTGGATTCTTGACCCTCCTCCCACTGCGTAGACAATTGAGCATGCATTTTTTTTTTAATTTGTATGCACCGTGGATAATTTTCAAAACACCTACGCACCCCCCCCCCCCCCCCCCGCATTATCTGTCTACATATTTCATGGACAGTGGACTGATGCAAAATTTGAAATTTTCTCAGTGTTCAAACGGTTCCAAATTGGGTTCAGATTATCCTCACAAAATTTGAACTCATTTAGTAAGAACCAGACTTGGCACAACCCATTTGAAGTTTATATTGAAATTATTATAGGAAAACATAGCTTTTTGTTCATTGTCTTCTAGCCTTTTCCATATTGTACTGTTAACAAGTTCTAGTATAAGTGAGTATAATTTTAACATCCACACGTTCTCGTTTCGTAAATATTCATATTGTTGGGTATTTGACAGTATTTCTAAAACCTATGGCCGCCATCTTGGATTGCAAAAATGACGGCCAACATCAATTTTCAAATTAACGGCGCTGGTGGTGTAGTGGTAAGCGTGATTGCCTCTCACCCCAGCAGGCCTGGGTTCAATCCCAGTCGGCGCCGCCGAGATGTTCTGAGGCATAACATCTCTGATCACGCCTTCCTTCGGATGGGAAGTAAAGCCGTTGGTCCCCGGTTCATGAGTTGATGGGTCGATAAGGTAGGGTCCAGGTGTGGGAGCTGCCTTCCTGGCACGTCGGTAGCATTGGTGCTCAGCACGGAAAACAAGATCGACGGAAAAAACAAACCAAAGGAAAATAAAAAATCAATTTTCAACCTCTGCGCCTAGTCTCCATTTGGAAAATATCGATATTTTAGGGTTCCCGAAATACTCACATTGCATAGCAACATCTTATATGGGAAGGCTTTCGCGACAAAGCATATCCAAGAAATTCGCATGCACACTACTGCAACGTAGAGAGAGAGAGTTCTGAACTTATACGAACACCATCCGAAAGGCCGAGATCATCTGAACAACTTTGCCGAAGACATTAACCTTTTATATGGCCACAATCTCCAGATATAGTTTATACAGAAAGTACATGTGTACACTAGCGCCGTTTAGTGTGAGAGTTCTGAACTAAAATGACCACCATCTGAAATTACTTCAGCCAAATGTACAACTTTCTATATAGCCAGGATGACGCGATATTCTATGTTGGACCCACATTACATCTATTATAGTGCCCGTCATAAGTACATAATATGAAAGTGAAGCGCCTCTATCGGCTTAATTTCCAATCAAACCTGAATTGAATGGCACATACTTGTTGGTCTAGCCTTAAGGCTGACTAAAAGTAAATTGGTAAGCACAAAAAGACCTGTAATTCGTGATTCAATAAGTTTTAAAAGTCCATTAATGGATGCATTACAGTTCTCTTATTAAAGCTTTAAAGTTACTGCATTAGATGGTTATATTTATCCAGTTCGAATGAAATCTCGAACCTTCCTCTTGATGGAGCCCACAGTGGAAACGGACACAAAATCAGCGCATTTCTTCCATTTTGCCCGCATTTGCTGGATATTTTTGACTGCCCCGCCGTTCGTCGAAGTCGTTGCTTTGAAATAGCCTTGAGTGGTTGAAATTCCGGGCAATTCGGAGGATTCATTAGCTTGGGGACAAAATCGATCTTGTTGGCAGCATACCACTCCAGAACCACCTTGGAGTAGTGGCAGCTGGCCAAATCGGGCCAAAAAACGACTTTGCTCCTATGCTTGCGGATGAACGGCAATACACGCTTTTTCAGGCATTCTGTGTACATCGACACTTGTGATGTCATCGTCGAGGATGTTACGAATGGTTCCGGTTTTCAGGCCACAACTGCAAATCGCTTACCAACTCATAGCTTTCTTTGCGAACTTGTCGACAAACACGAACTTGAATCCTCCACGTCCAGTCGCGATATAAAAATGTTGACCGGGAAGCTGCTTAAAATGGAATTTTCGTATGTTTCATCATCGATCAAAGTGCAGCACTTGTGTTTCGTTAAAACACGGTCGTACAAGAGCCTTGCATGTTTTTTGGCCACGGAATTCTGCTTCATGTGCCGGTTCGGTTGTTTGCTGAATTTGTACGACTTGTGTCCTTCCCTGGCAAGGATGTTCCGCACCGTTTGAAAGTTTACGTTATACCTTCTGGCCACATCTCGGATCGAAAGACCGGGGTTGACTTAAACGCACCTCAACACCTTGCTGCGCTGCTGACGATCCCTGATTCCAGTTTTTTCGTAGGTCCGCTGATCCCTTTCCACACACAGGGTTTCCTTGTAGGTTTTGAGCACTCCACAAACTGTTGTTTTCGGCATCTTCAGCACATTAGCCAGCTTGGAACCGGACCACTCCGGATTTTCCAGGTATTTGTGCATATTTAATATTTTCTCTTCTTTCGAGTTCCATTTGACGTTATTTCTGAACGCGATCGACTACTTTGATCGAACTTGCACCAGTTGTTCTCTATAGAAGTGTGAACAAACCACTGTCAAAGATTTTCGATTCCCAGCACTAGAGGCATGCTAGCGACGTGCGAGGGGCGTACCAATTTACTTTTAATCATCTTTTAGTACAACAACTTTGTCGAAGGCAGTATAGCTTTATATATTGAATAAAATGAGATAATCCACCACAGACCCTTTTACTGATAATCGCATAAGCTGTCAGTATCCTTATGTTGGCGTGCTTACCCTACGTTGTGTTGAAGTTTTTTCGTCGCACCAAGGGCTCATCAGTGGGCAGCAGCACAAAATAAATTGCACGGCAGTAGAACCGTACATCAACGGCAGCAGCAACAATTCAGCATCCGAACAGCAAAGTAGCACTCAGTCCAAGAGCAAACAGTGATATTGTCAGAAACGGAGCAATAACAGCAGGACCACAGGTTGTTCTTTGAAATAATTCAATTTGCGTTTGACTTCTACAAATGAATAAACTTTCACTCTCAGTTTTGGCAAAACTATATTTCTTCGACCGTTCTTCACGCAAGCTGATACAAAAACACGCGGTTCCTTATTTTTATATTTTGAGTTCCGTAACAATTTTGTCATCAATTTTCTTTTATGATAGCATCAGTTACTTAGGACCATTCCCTCTGAAAATCTCATATTTGTGTTCCAAAAATGCGCCAATGGGATTGATTAACAGTAGGTGGCCGTAACTGATACATCTAATGTATTTCACTGCCGTAAACAAATGTTGTCGGAGTTGCAGTTCAGGGTAAGAACCAGCAACGATAATCGAATGTAGAGTATTATGAACATCAAATTAGTTAATTTGAACGGTCTACTTCATTAAATTGGACCAGCTTTGTTAACTGCATGCCCCAGATGCAAACAGAACAACAAGAATCCTACAGAATCCATCTGGAGCTGTTGCATCCACGATGGCCTCTCCTGCAGTGTTCTGCGATGTGCAATAACTCGCGCACTTCTCGCCGGGCGCAAACCAAATGGACCACTCTGATGATGATGATGACGGGTTATTAATAACAATTTACTCTACGACCGGTCGTATATTCTTCGGGAACCTTTCTCTCGTTCCAAAGGGTGCACCAGGCCGCGGGGCAGTAGTGTGTGCGAAGCGAATAAACGGTTTCGAACGGGCGGTGTACCATTTTGCCATCAGGCTTCTAGAAAATAGGGAAGAGTAGGTTGCTCGCCAAATGATTCGTTCGTTGGTTCGCACATTTTTTTAATTGCTCGCGCCAACAGTGGCCCAGCAACGGCCGTCCCGTCACGAAATAGTACACTCCACGGCTAAACGACTACGGGGATGACTACGACGATGACGACGACGACGACGACGACGATGCACTCAACCGGTTGGAAATAAATACGACCCAAAGGCTCTGGAAAAATATGGGTTGCCATAGTGCAGCTTCAAGTGCATTCGTTTGAAGGTGCTTTTTTTGCAGCGCGGCAATCACCTCGGCACGCTACTATTCTACTATCCTGATGCGCGGAACAATTAGGGACTTGTGAATGCTGGTGGGTTCTTGTTAGTGCTGTTGCTGGAGTTCACCCTGGTGCGATTGGTGCTGAAAAAAATAAGGACAGCTGGCGAGAAAAATTGCTCCGATGCCATTGGGCTGCTGCATCGCGTCGCGTGTTTGGGTGGATGATTTATGTGATCCCAAAGCTTCCAGCAAAGAACGAAACTGTATCGGGAAAAGTGCCGTTTTCGAGCATTTCGTTGAGCTACATTTAGAATGGTTTAGAGAGGCTCAAACCTAAAATATTGACAACAACTTTAACTGCAACTGCAAATGATAGCATTAATTACATTGATTTGCTTCTAAACTTATGCTAACTTGACACATTGAATTTTTGAACTAAGCCAGCATGTACCATTTGTGCTTTAAAACTGCTTTGAAGTGGGCATACATTTGAATCTTCTCCGCCAGTACACTAGCCAACACCATTCCAATCAACAGCAACTCAAGACAAATATGTTGAGTTTCTGTTTTCATCACCAAACAGAACTTAACCTTCATGAAACGGGCTGAAATTTCAATCCCCAAGACAATTCGATGCTGACGGCAGACGATTTAGCTCGACAATTTTACGACGCAGCGACACATGGGCCGAGGATTTTAAACAGCTTCTTTAAGATGGTATCATTCCACTAAGGACAACTCGAAATCGTTTCAGCTGCTTATATGCACCCGAATTTGGACGAAACAAAATAAAATAAAAACTGCCGATGAGTGGTTGGTATGGAATGGTTCCTTTTGATTGATTTTTAAACCGATTCGATACGGTTGGTTGCTGGTCAGTTGGCTGGAGGATCAAGAATTGCAACAAACTCTTTGAGTCTGCAAAATGTGTTCGATCGAGAGAAGCCAATTCATGTCGAGCATCGTAAAACAACACTTGGAAGGTGGCCAGTAGGGTGGGTCAAGTTTGAATGGCAAATCACAACCCCCTTCTTCCAAATGCTGTTTCGATCAGTAGTGAGGTCCCCAACAACGGTGCCAAATTTGAACGAATTAGGTTACGATCTATCTTGTCTAAAATTTTAAAAAGTCCTCAATTTTGACCACACCGAAACTGTGATTAGGAAAACTATGCAGAACCACTTTTTAAAAGAATACAATTCGATTCGACTTCTGTGCAAAAACGGCATTTGTGTCTTTAGTGGGAATGACACTGATGAAGACTGCACATTGTAGTCCAAATACACTGATAGGCAAAATAAAGCGCCCACCTCATGATTTTTATTTGAATTTCTCTCATTTATTATTATTCTTTCTTTTTTACTAGTTCGTTTATTTACTAGGCTCAGTCGTGTGTAACACTTTGCGGAGCCAAAATCAGTAATGTTTGAATTTACATTTTAAATAGCAGTAGTTCTAGGTAAGTATTGAGTACCAATTACTCGTGGCGGGCTCGAGGTTAATGGATAACAATTTCGATTGGAAGGAACTGGTTTCTGAAGCCTCCTTCAGATACTACTCTCGGACGGTTGACCAAATCCTGGCTGGGCAGGGGCAAGTAGCACAGGAGGACAGTGATGGCATAATCCTCACTCAAATGATTTTGCTTCGCTCTTAAGGGCTCCCAATATCACGCGAGATACTGGAATAAAATATCAAGCATGATATTGATTTAACAAGCTCCTTTGATATTGCGAGACAATTCAGAACATGTAAAATTGTAGCTACGAGTTGACTTACCACCACAATGATTCCGTAGCACATCGTATTCTTATAAAGAGAAAGCATAGCTTGCTATCTCTCTTTACTCTTCACAGATGACAGACACGAAGTTACTGCTACCAGCAGTGATTGAAGTTTCGGTTCGTGTTCGGGTGTACATAAAAAATCTTGAAGCTCAAACTCACCACAGTTTGGTGAGAATTGTAGCTGGTGAGTTTTGTTAGCATGATATCAGAGCAACCGTATCACAGCTTTTAATATCATCCGATATTGTCTGCTTGTTGAATTTTTGTTTACGACACTCAAATGAGATTATTCTCATTAGTGAGATTTGATCTTTTGATATTTTCCCAACACTGCAGGAGGATAATAAGACTGGGACACAATGACGGGAAATTGTTTGGAAAGGAGGGGATGGCCACATCAAACTCTAACATCAGACAAACAAAGGAATTCGTAGATCGCTTGCATGTAGGAAAGATCACGTGTTCCCAATACATCTCTTACTTCACGGAAGGGTTGTCTACCTCGGGCCACTAGGGTATCCAATAGTCGTGCTCTGGAGGCGTCATTACCCGGGCAATACCAAACTGCGTGATCGATGTCATCATAACCGGTTCTGCACCTACATATATTGCTGTCAACGAGGTTTATTCTATAGAGATGTGCGTCTAGCGAGTAATGGTTGGACATAAGTCTTGACATCACTCGAATGAATCCCCGACTTACATCCAGACCTTTGAACCACGCTCTCGAAGAAACATTTGGAATAATGGAATGTAACCACCGCCCAAGAGAATTACTTGTCCAATCGTTTTGCCAACTGAAAAGAGAACTCTGACGTACTAATGGGAAAAAATCATCATGTGAAATTCTTCTATCATAAATCTCGCCATGTTGTGCGCCCACCTTTGCGAGAGAGTCTGCCTTCTCATTGCCTGGGATTGAGCAATGTGAGGGAACCCATTGAAAGGAAATAAGATGAGTGCCTACCTTGTTTCATCGACCGAATAGCCTCAATCGAACTGAGACTATCCGAGAAGATGAAGTAATGGTCTATGGGCATATCGGAAATCATCCCCAATGCGAAGTTGATTGCTGCTAGCTCAGCAACATAAACGGAACAAGGTTCCTGAAGTTTCCGAAAGGCGGTTGAGTACACTAGTTTACAACATTTTTGAACTCGGTAAGGTGATGATCATTTCCAATGCAAAATCCTACGCTGAATTCAATGCCGTGGTCAGAAAAAATTAAAGTAGAGCCATTTTTGAGATATACAAAAATTTTGATTTTTTGAATTTTGGACAAAAGTACAATTACTAAAATGTCAATATCTTTGGAACTAATGCACCAACTTTAAATCTTTTTTTTTATAAAAATGAAGCTAAATAAATTTTCTTTCGTTCACTAGAATATTATGTCTTAATTAAAAATTTAATTTTGAAGTCATTTAAAAATTTACAGCATTTGTTTTTATTTTTCCTGCGAATTTTACATAAAAATCTTGTTTTAATCAACATTTCTAATGGGATAAAAGATTAAAAAAATCATTCCATAATTTATTCTTAAAGTCCATTCAAAACCGGAGAAAATGAGCCTTTAATGGATGAAATCGGTTGGAAATTGTCGAAGTTATGAGCATTTTTGTAAAACACTTAAAAATGTTGCTGAAATACAACAGCTTTAGAGTTCCTTTTCTAGGTGTCATTGTAAGCATCCAAATCGCATGTAAAGTTTTCATGGGAGATTCTTTTCTCTACATATCAATTTGATTAAGGCATATCAGGATTTAAAACCGAGTTGATACAAAAGAAATTTATTTAGGTTTTATTAAAAATGATTGAGAATCGAATGACTTTGTCTTCGATGTTTTGAACTTGTTTCTCGAATCAGAAACCAACAATAGTCACCCATCATTGCTTCATCCCAAAACCCCTTGGTAACGACGTTCCATCATCTTCATTTGTTGGTGAAAACGTTCGCCGTGCTCATCACTCTCGTCACCAAGATTTTCCGGGAAAAAATCCATGTGAGAATGTAGGAAATGTATCTTCAAAGACATATTCACACCTGTGTTCAGTGAAATAAAAGGATTTGAAATTAATTATATGTAACAAACACAATATTTTTGATTTATACCTATTTTCTCATAATTTTTGAGCAATTCATCGACGGCTTCCTCATAATCTGGGCTTCTGAAATTTCTTAAAAAGGTTGTGACAACACGCTGGAACGATTTCCACGCTTCTTCCTCATCTGGTGTCAAAACTGTATTGAATGCGGAATCATTGAGCAGTTTTTTGATCTGTGGGCCAACAAATACACCTTCCTTTATCTTTGCGTCAGATAAATTTGGAAATACTGATTTCAAGTACTGGAATGCCGGCCCTTCTTTTTGCAACGCTTTGACGAAATTTTTGAATAGCCCAAGTTTTATATGTAGTGGTGGAAGTATTATGCGTTCTTTTACCACAAAAGGATCATTTTTAACGTTGTCTTTACCAATTGTGAAACTATCCCGTTTTGGCCAATCTTTTCGGACGTAGTGTTCCTTACGAGCTCGACTGTCCCATTTACACAAAAAACACATATATTTTGTGTATCCCTGTTGCAATCCAGTCAACATGGCAACCACTTTAAGATCGGAACAAATTTTCCAATTGTGTTGATTGTAATTTAACAAATTGAGCAATAGAGCCATTGATTCATACGTCTCCTTCATATTAACGGCATGAGCTAATGGAATAGAAGGTTTCTCATTCCCTTGTTGCAGTAAAACGGCTTTCAAGCTCAACTTGCTGCTATCGATGAATAAACTCCATTCAGCTGGATCATATGGCTCACCAAACTCTTCAAACAAGCCGTTTACGTCATGGCAAAAACATGCCTTGTCCTTTGTAGAATAATATTTGTCAAATTTCTTGTGACGATTCCTGTGACAAGAAATTTTGACCTCCTTGCTCAGCATGTTGTGTTCTTTCAAGCGTGATGCCAGAAATTCGGATTTCTACTTCGATAAGTCGAGATCTCGCACCAAATCATTAAATTCGGATTGTGTAAACAGTTTTGGGTTTCTTTCCAATCCCACCTCGAAGTCTTCCTCGCATTCCTCCTTGAATTCCTCCTCACTTTTTGTAACGGTCGATTCAACTTTGGCTAAACAGGATACGGGACCGAACTTGAATGTGGAACAGGTTTTGCCATAGAAGCCACTTGTGGATACTTAACTGTTTTGTGACGTCCTTGTTGCTTAACTTTTGTCAAGCAGAAATAACAATCCGTTGCATGACAAAACGGTCGACGCCATATGGTGGGCATGTCAAAGGACAAATAGCGACTGACAGATAACAAATAAGTGAGTTAGTAAGTAAGACATTAACACTTATCAAAAATAGATGAAGTAAGATAATGTCGATCAGGAAAGAACAAAGCACTACCATGCTGTACATAAATTGTTTATATGAAAGTTATTCAAAAAATCAATTTACCTTGCGCCTGACATCCACCTAGCCAAGCACGTTTTGCACGAACTACATAATACTTTTGGAATCCACGGTTCGTCAAAGTCTCCAGGATCAATTTTAAAATAAAGCCTGTATGCAGTTTGCAACGAAGCAGTGAAATTGACCGATTTTGTAAATATATAGTTGCCACACGCGTAACAAAACTTTTGAGGATCATTTTTACACTTGAATTCACGTTTTGTCGTATACATCGTTAAGCAATGTTAAAGAAAGAAAGCTGTCAAATTGAGTTGGTTCGTTAGGTTCTCGCTGAGCGGTCTCACAAACACTAGCGTAAATTATATTGTTGAAAATATCCCATTTAATTTTGCGTGACAGCTGATAGTGTTAGTGAAATGCACCGTATGCGTACACGTCCGCAGAAAGGCTTACTGGAAGTGGTGCATGAACCTAGGAGCGGGACAACGGCCAATCTTGGAACATTCAATTTCCATGATTTCACAAAAATTTTCATTACTTCGACAATTTCCAACCGATTTCATCCATTAAAGGCTCATTTTCTCTAGTTTTTAATGGACTTTAAGAATAAATTATGGAATGATTTTTTGAATCTTTTTATCCCATTAAAAATGTTGATTAAAGCAAGATTTTAATGGAAAATTCGCAGGAAAAATTAAAAAAATGTTGTAAATTTTTAAATGACTTCAAATAAAATTTTTAATTAAGACATAATATTCTAGTGAACGATAGCAAATTTATTAAGCTTCACTTTCATAAAAAAAGATTTAAAATTGGTGCACTAGTTCCAAAGATATTGACATTTTAGTAATCGTACTTTTGTCCAAAATTCAAAAAATCAAAATTTTTGTATATCTCAAAAATGGCTCTACTTTAATTTTTTCTGACCACGGCATTGAATTCAGCGTAGGATTTTGCATTAGAAACGTTGGTCAACCACTAAAGTTCACACTTTTTATGTTGTTTTGTAAACTAGTGGTATTCATTGAAGACGACGAAGCCAGTGGATCCATCAATGCGTGATCCATCAGTGAAAAATCTTCTATTGCAATTGACTTGTTGGTACTTTTCAGCAAAAATGCGGGGAATTGAGATAGGTTGAAGTTGATCTGGAACTCCTTGAATAGCCTGTTTCATGGAGAGATCATAGTCAATTGGAGAAGTGTAGTTAGTAAAGCATACACGAGATGGGTTATAGCAAGGAAGGCTAATATCCGATGACATATAATTGAGATAGATTCGCACGAATCTAGACTGGATGCTCAATTCGAGCATTTCTTCGAAGTTTTCGATCACAAGGTTGTTACTGACACTACATTTAATCAATATTCTTAACGAGAGCTCCCAGCAACGGTTCTGCAGGGGTTTTACTCCCGCTAGAACCTCTAGGCTCATATTGTGTGTTGAATTCATACAGCCAAGGGCAATACGTAAACAACGTTCAATATCGTTCCAATTTAATTAGATGGGGTTTTCTTGCTGAGAGGAAGCAAAAAGAGCCATACTCAAGAACTGGAAGAATAGTCGTTTTATACAGTAAATTATACAAGAAATTATTCAAAATACCGGGTAATCCACTACTGTGCAAATTGTCTGACATTATGTTTAAGGAAACCGAATCAAATGCGCCCTTAATATCCAAAAAGACTGAAGTCAATTGCTCCTTGTGCGCAAAGGCCAGTTGAATATCAGATGAAAGCATCGCTAGACAATCGTTTGTTCCTTTACTCTTTCGGAAACCAAATTGCGTATTTGAAAGTAGATTGTTTGATTCAACCCAATGGTCAAGTCTTAATAGGATCATTTTTTCTAATAATTTCCTCAGGCATGATAACATAGAGATCGGACGGTAAGAATTGTGATCAGACTCTGGTTTCCCAGGCTTTTGAATAGCTATTACTTTAACCTGTCTCCATGCTGGTGAAACTATATTGAATACCATAAATGAATTATATAGGTTAAGTAATCGTCTTTTAGCGATATCAGGGAGGTTTTCTAGCAGGTCGAATTTGATCATATCGCTTCCCGGAGCAGAGTTATTCGATACAAGAAGTGCCTTTGAAAATTCCAGTATTGTGAATGGTTCATCCAGAGAATCGTTACTTCGGGCTGTATCCCGTAAAGTTGGTTGTGCTGGAACAGAATCTAGACAAACCTTTTTAGCGAAGTCGAATATCCATAGGGAGGAGTATTCTTCACTCTCATTGGAAGATGTGTGGTTTCGCATATAGCGAGCCTTTTTCCAAAGCGTTGTCATCGAGGTTTCTCTAGAAAGTCCCTCGATAAAAGTACGCCAGTAATTTCATTTCTTTGCTTTTAGTAAGTTTTTTAGCTTTTTTTCAAGCTTTGTTCATTCGTCATCCCATCCAGGGGTGGCGGGTCTTCTTTTGAGGGATGCACTTGGAACACGTCGTTTATGAGCTTCTAATGCGCTTTTGTAGATTAGTTCGGTAAAGAAATGATACTCTTCCAGTGGTGGTAGAGGATCGGTAGAATCAATACCAAGAGTTACCGCCGATACAAATTTTTGCCAATCAATGTTCCTCGTGAGGTCAAAAGGAACTTGAATTGACTGATCTGTTTTTAGACGACCAATTTTGATTGAAATAATAATTGGTAAGTGATCACTACCATGGGGATCATTGATAACCTTCCACAGACAATCTAATGATAGTGAGTTAGAGCACAAAGATATGTCAAGACGGCTCTCTCGAGCAGGAGGGTTAGCTATACGTGTTGCTTCACCAGTGTTCAAGATAGTCAAGTTGAAATCGTCGCACAAATCATAGAAAATACCCGATCTATTGTCATCGTATGTTTCGAGTTCATATCTTCCAGTATTAGAACTGGAGATGGAAGGATATCAACTGAACTCCAAAGCTGATGGCGGTTTATGGAAGTCCTTGGAGGGACATATACAGAAGCTATGCAAAGATCTTTGTTCTTCACATTTATTTGGCAAGCGACAATTTCAAGGCCTGAAATTCCAGGCGGATAATGTTAAAATCGTGGAAGTTTAGTTCATCTTCAGAAGAAAGCCAAGTTTCACAGAGTGCAAATATATCACAATCTGAATAGTGAATCAAATACTTGAACGCGACAGTTCCATTGTAATAAAGTGATCATATCTTGATCCTCACTCGACGGATTATCCATCGAAAGATATGAATTCACCAATAAGGGGCCATGATACAGTCAATTGCTTGAAGTAGTTCCCGACTATAGGAACAAGCAGGTCAATAAGCCCTCGAAGTGGCGATTCGTCGGGAAAGCCGAGGGCATTCAAAATATTATCCACAATGTCCTTAAATTTAATCTTTCCTCGCTTGGACGGGAGAGTTTTCTTTGAATTGCGAGTAGACGTGGTGTTTATTTTTGGTAACTTCTTACGATTACCTTTGTTAGGTAGCGGCGGGATGGAATAGCTGCAGCAAGGATCAGATGGAGCAGCAATTACCAATTTGTTCGGCTTTTTCAATGAATCCCCGCTACCATCAGATTTTTGCATGCTTTTGAGAGTGGTTATATTTTTTTTTCGCCGCACTTTATCGGGGAGTGTACTCACTCTCATCTGCTATGTCAGAGTCTAGTTCATCGGAAGACAAAATCTCAAAAGTGTTTTCATTTTGAGCGGCTGATGCCAACGAAGCAGAGGTTCCATTTTGCAACTTAACCATTTCTGCAAACGTCAGCTTGGAGCGTTCTTTTATGGAACGCTTCACATTGTTGGTACGCTTCGTCTCATTTATTTAATTCACAGCAAAGTAAGCACATTGTAGCCTATTTTGATATCTAATTTTAATATTCTTTCAAAGATTAACTTATCCTAAAATAAGAGATTTACTTAAAGAAAAAAAAACAACTTGTAACGAAAAAACAGGTGACGTAAAAAGTGCCTACTTCATTTTGGCTAAATAAAAGATAAATTGAAGTAAAAGAAAAGCATTTTAATAATTATTGCGTCCTTTTTGCACCTTCATGACCTGAAGCAAGCGCTTCGGCATGATCTCCATCAGGTTTTTTAGGTGCTGTGGTTCTAGCTCTTCCCAGGTGCGCTCCAGGGCTTCAAAATAGTTATTTTTATTTGTAACACCAGTTTTGTCAACAGTCATTGAAAATCGCCCACAAATTCTCGTAGGGTTGAGATCCGGGCTTTGTGGAGGTCATTTCAACGACCAGAATAAAGACTTGGTCTTCTTGGCAGTATGGTTAGGGTCGTTGTCCTGCTGAAATACGAACTTCAAGCCCGCCTCCATATTTGATGTTGATGTAGGAATCTGCCATCATTATCCCGTCGATTTTCACGAGGCTTTCCACTCCAGCCCACGCAGAAAATACCCCCAGACCATATCATTTCCTCCTCCATGCATCACCGTGCGTTGGATGTACCGCTTCTGAAGCACCTCACCTAATCTGCACCACACACGAACCCGCCGCTTTCGGTTAAACAGCTCGAATTGTGATTCGTCCGTCCAGAGAACCGTTTTCTACAACTCTAGGGGCTTATCAGCATGCTCTTTAGTAAACTTAAGCTGTGTGGCGTTGTTTTTGCTGATAAGGCTGATGCAAATATTAAATTTTTTTTATGTCCGAGGGGGGTGGCAAAAAAAATAAAGAGGGACAAAAAAAAATACGTCAAATTTTATTTTTATTTTTCGAAACCGAAATGAAAAGCACATCTGAAGTAACACTTTATTTACACCTTCTTCGGTCTGCCCCTAGCTCGACGAGTAACGGTAGCTGATCCACAGTTCTTCTTCTCGTAGCAAACTTTGCACAGCAAAACTTTACTGTCGGAAGTAACAGTGTTCTGATCAGCGCATTCAGCGCATAAATCATAATATCCTGGAAGAGATGGCCCTGTTTGGTAGTAGTGAAGTGAAACTGCATCGTGACAAACCAGTTTTGGATTTTGAAACACTTCTGGGAACGAGTCCAAACTAGAGCCGCATACATAAAGCTTTTCTTCAAAGAAATGCTCTAGCTTTGAGAGCGTTTCTCTATCAAGTGCGTATTTTGAATACAGCAAACGTGGAAAGTTGCATTCAGTGCAGAATACGATCATTCATGCTCTAGTGTGTTCCAATGCAAACGGTGCTTTCGGAAGATCATTGACTTGGTCTTGCCGGGCTGCATTCTTACTAGGAACATCTGCATCAGTTGGTTCTTGTCCATAAACCGAATGGAATTCGGCAAACTTATCTCCGATCACCGCCGGTGTTGGAAGCCACGCAATCCTGTCGAAAGTCGCTTCATCCAGCCTTACTGGCGCATGAGCTTTACAATTTACGTCCTTGCATTTCTTCACCTGCATTGCATAAGTAGTGCACCGTACGTGCTTTTCAAAAAAGTCCTTCACAGAATTAACTTTTAGTACATCCGCTTTGGTTAGCTTTTTGTCCATGTCTATCTCGGGCCAGACGTCTGATATTTTTCGCTTCAAACGATCGATCTCTTGATCCGTGGCCGCATCACCAACCACAACATTTTCACCTTTGTACACTAATGCCTCAAAACGTTTTGTCAAAAGTTCCCTCGCATCTTTGGTTCCGTCCAGCGCCATCTGACGGTAGTCGATATTAGGATGCTTGCTTTGTGCATCTCTCCATTGCTTTTTGGACAACAGAGACCGTACTTTTGGTTCATTTTGACCTAGATGGTTTCTGGCCAAAGAGACACCCATCTAAGCAATGTTAGCAACGCTCATAAAACGTTCTGCTGGGTTGATGACCGAAAAATTGGGAGGAGTTCGAACTGCACACAAAAAATCAAGATCCGATTCGAAGAATAAAGCTAAATAGCTTAAGATCACTTGAATACTTGTGACGTTGTGATCCGGACCACCATCGGTGCCGATAAACATCATTGGTCGGTCATCAACGTCCTCATCCGTATGCTTAATCAATTCTGCGGCATGCCTAAAAGCATTGGAAGCTTCGAAAATGGCATCCTTCAAAATGATAAGGGGCTTCCCCTTATACCATGATTCTGATATATCCTTCGGTGGTATAAGTTTTATGGAAACTGATGGTACGATATGTTGGGGGATATTGTCATGATCCATGGCATTTAAACCACGTCCATCTAAGCCAGCCATCAATACGTGCCACTGACGACGCGTCGCACTTACTGGTGCACCAGTAAACCCCACAGGAATGGACGCTTTGTCGTCTAAGAAGTGTACTAGCGAATGATCCGAAAAGATGCCTGCGTTAATGATAAGATTAAGTAATAAAAATTTAACAGATATTTAAAAGATATTACCCGCCATAATTTCCAAAAACTTGAATTGCTCAGCACCGTAATGTTGATCTACATGAGCTTTGTGTAGTGTTCGTTTTTGCAATCCAAACTTCACGTTGAATCGACCATAATATCTGCTCCCTACTACTGATTTGCTGTTTCGAGGAACAAACTGGATTCGAAAATATTCATACGATGGAATAAAATTGTTCTCGGAATCCGGGAAAAGCTCTTCCATTCTTCTCTCACATTGTGACATCAAATCACGTAGAGAAACACACAATGGTGATATCCAAGTTGTTTCTCCGTTACGTCGTTCGTCAGCAACGGTGTAATCGTTTTCAGCTAGCACGTTTTCCACCGCTTTCCAGAAATGCTCAAATTTTTCTGCTTTCGACTCTTGAGCCTGTTCGACCAATGTCAAAGCATCAGAGAGCTCATACCCTTCGTCCAATAAAAGTTTAAATTCAGCCACAGTATCATCTGTGTCGTCCTGCGAGAGATGATCATCATCTAAAAATAACAAAGCATGAAGCATAAAGGTAAAAAACAGTAACATGTTACAGTCTGATAGTACAAACTAACCTGCTATAAACGATATCAGCTTGCTGACGTTATCCATGGACCATTGTGCTGTATTGCCGAACAAGTTGTTCATGTGTACAGCTTTGTCGTGTTTAACACGTTCTTCAATATTTTTCTCGATGCGAGCGATCGTGTTTGCCAGAGCAGTTTGATCGTCGTCTGGGGATTTCCATACAAACGTTGCGCCAGGTTTGAAGGATCGATAAACGTAGATGGTGAACTCAAACGCTAAGCCAGCAATATAGTTGTACTTAGCGCGACGTTCGGTAGGTGCAAAAAAAAACTACGTTATGCTCAACGTAAGGGGGTGCCGACTCTAGTTCCGATTCCAGCGCTGCGTAAAAAATCTTGCTCATGTTTTTCCGGTCCAGTTTCGCTGGTACCTTCTTAAGCGAACGATTATCCCGATGAGAAATGGTTTCCTCTTCCGCTTTCCCACGTACTTCCGCCCGATTGATATGGGCAATATATTCTGCGATACAAACTTTCAGTTGACAAACGTCATCTAAAACTGATCTCCATGCTGCTGCCTGGATGAATGATTTTGAAGAAAGGAACTCAAGTTTGTTGAAGTGCTCAATCAAGTCAAGTTTCTTGAGCCGCGGTAAAGTTTTCTTTTTTGATCTCCATGATGCAGCTTCCGAAATGTGTCTTGATTTTCAGGAGCAAAATGCAGCCTCTGTGGCATTTTTGATAACCTGGCGCTGACGAAAACTTTTCCCAATGGCCGTCGAGGTACCAAAGTACCGAAACTACGGTGGACATAAAAAGTTCCATTTCAACCTTTTGGAACGTTCGGAATCCCAAGTCCATATCCTGAAGATAATCAACTGTGTGGTTATAAATACCGTCTTGACCACGATTTTCCGATCGTTTATCCGGACGTTTGAGGATGGATGCATTGTTCATCAACGTATCAAAAGCACTAGGAAGTGGCTTCTTCACAAGAGGGATCATGGACCAATAGCAAGAATAGCATCATCAATTGTGGTAGTCAGTGAAAGTTCGAAGAGATGTTCCTTTTCCAGTGACTTTGATCCGGCGTAGATAGTTTCAATTTCGACAGACCCCATCACCTGACTGATCAAGTCGGAGAAAGATTTATCTGCCGTGGTCGAAACGATCGATTGATTGACCAATTTCCCGTCTCTTTCGATCCGGATGGCCATCGGGAGCTTTTTTTCCTAGAAAGAAACATTGATGTCAGTTTTTAGGCTATAAAAAGTACACACAGCTTACCATATTGTGATACACGGGCACGCAATATCATTTGTGAACGAAGATTGCACTGAAACACAACTTTTGATCTACGAAAAGCAATTTGGTCCGAAAGAGTACACTTTTTTACTGCGTTTATCAAAGCAAAATGCAGCGGAGTGCTTACTATAGATCAGTGCACCGTGTCTAACCTCTCATTTTGCTTCAGAGTAAAAGAGATAGCGAAAAGAAACCACCTAAAAACGACAGCACTTATGCGTGAGAGAAGCGTCCTGCGAATTTTCTTGCATTGACATAACGAAAACGTCATTTTTACTCACGGTTGCGGTTGATGACGGGTAAACGATAAAAATGGGCAGTTTAGCGTAAGAAACGGCAAACCAAAACAACACAACAGTCGAATTTTTTCAACACAGCAAACCAAAACTAGGACAGTTTTCGTCAAAATACTTAAACCAACTTTTTTTGCCCCCTCAATATTTTGACATTTTGAAAGGGGGGGGGGGGTGACATAAATAAAAATAAAAATTTGCATCAGCCTAAATGGGCGCTTCCGGGCAACTTTGCTTTCAACCCCTGGGCTACGAGACGGCGACGAACAGTTGGTCCGGAAACTGATAGCTGAAGAGTTTCCTGGATCTCGCGGACAGTTACTTTCGGGTTCTTCTTGACTATACGCATGAGCTTGGTGTCCGTTCTCTTTAAGTGAAACTTTTTTTTTTTTTTTCAATATTCCATAATGAAAAAAAAATCAAAAAATGATGAGATGGGCACTTTATTTTGCCTATAAGAGTACGTATTTATCATGGATTCAAAATTACTAAGTAAAATGTAAAAAAAAAAAAATCCCGCAAATCCAGACCGTAACCAAATTCGTCCAAATTTAGCACAGTTGTTGGGACCTCATGCTGATCGAAAGAGCAGTGGGGAGCAGGGAGTTATTAATTTGACTCACCCTAGTGACCAGCGTTCTGGTGGAACGCAGTGAATGCAGCGAGGGTTGATTGTAGTGAATAAAATCCTCCAGTTATGACCCGTTCGTCAGACTCTTATCGATTTTCGCAGTATTTTGCTCGGGTGGATTCGTTTAGTATTACTTGTTGATGGTATATTTAATGGCGACCGACTAAAGGATTGTAGCGGAGTGACTGAGGATGGTGCAAATTGCATCCACATACCAAAACCATGGAAACCGACTTCGGAACCGTGCCGTAAATGGTTTACTGGAAAAGGTCAACGGCATCCCAACTAACAATTTTCACAATGTAAACGCTTTACTCATTTCATTTATACAGTCTCAAGCTGTATTCAAACGTTATACGATATGAGGAAACCTTTACTCAACCTCTATACAAGCAAATCTGGCGAACTTAGTCAGCTACTTATGGCTGTTGGAACAGTCGGGAGAAACTCTTATTGCATATCCATTATCGCTTCTATACAGCTGTTATCCTGCTGTTTAGTTGTGTGTGAACTTGAAAAGCGCTTATTCAACCTTTTCCCGGTTGTCCAATAATCACTACACAGCTTTCTCTTGAAGCCGGGTCAAATACTGTTTACGCTTTTTTATGAAGGAATTTATTGAGTTTATTTTGCTGTGAATCAAATTTATCGAAATTAGTTAGAAATAATCACCAAATTATTTACCCTTCACCGGAACCTGGAATCGAACTCGAGACGACCTCATTGGCAAACCTTGACACTACCAACTGTGCTACGCCAACACTTTGAACTTATGTAAACAAATCAACTTTCCCTTCTACAACAAAATCGCTGAGTAGAGGCTCTATAATAGTGCACATGAATCACTTTTCTCGACTAGTTATAAAAGAGCAGAGTAAAAGCTGTAAAACTGCACACGTCTAAAAATAAACCTAGTTGACTGTGAAAATGCTTCCGAAGTTGCTCTAATACAGTTTATAAGCTGAGTACAGGTTGTTTAGTTGTTGAAAAAGCACTTTTGATGTTTATGTTATTCAGCAAGAGTTGTTGGTTGTGTCGAAGCCATCAAATGAGTAATATATTCACTTTGTTAGCTTTGTTTTGTAGCTACAAGTAGAAAGTTGATTATTGTGTGTATAGAAGTGACATTAGCGTTTGTTGGCTGATGTTATTCAGTGCGACTGACAAATTGAATAATGGTTGTGAGAAAGTTGAGTAAACGCTCTCCAAAAATATTTTGCTAGCTTTTGCTTGTAGCTGTATCTGCAGCTTTTTTTCAGCTACTTTACAGCACAACGCTGGAAAAGTTGGCTTACAAAGCTGAACATGTTAGTTGGGATAAGCTCGGCCCTGGAGAAATTTACAAGAGCTTTGATCTTTACAATTGCTTTTTCGGAATGTTAAGAGATAGAAACTCAAAAGTAATGGAGAAATTCTTTGGCAAATATAAGCAAACGATCCAGAACGACCATCCCCGAATTAAAAAAAAAACTTTCACATGCATTCGAAGTAGGAGATGCCCGAGCAAGAACCTATAACATATGAATATTTAATGATGCATGATTCCTTTTGGTATGGTTGTGGTATAAAACTTTTTTTTTATCTAGTTCGTTTATTTGGAAGGCTCAATCGCGTTAGCTTTACGGAGCCGATAATTCATTGTTCACTGTGTGTAACAAAATTCACTTAATTCTATGTCTAGTAGGAGTTGGGCCGATTACTCGCGGCTTACTCGAGGTTAGAAGGGTACATTTTCGAAGGATAGGATCAGGGGAGGAGCTTGGGGTAGGGTTTCGTTGTCTCATCAGAGCGTTGTCGCCAGTATGAACGGTAGTGCTGTTCTAGCTTCGTCTGGAGTTCGACCGGCTATGGTGGGTGACCAGTGGGCGACGATGAGACTCATCGAGACGGGGGGACAAGACAAACAAAAACTAATAAAGAGAGACAAAAGACAAAAGGAATTAAATTCTTATACTAGACATTTGAAGAAAAACATAAACGGACTGCATATAGCAGAGATCACGGGTTGCCAACACGTCTCTGATAGGAACATAGGGTTGTCTTCCTTGGGCCTCGAGGGTATTCAAAAGTCGCTCTCTGGCGGCGTCATTATCCGTACATTGCCAAACTGCGTGTTCGATGTCATCGTAACCGTTTCCACACCGACAGATGTTGCTGTCCACGAGGTTTATTCTATTGAGATGAGCATCTAGCGAGTAGTGGTTGGACATAAGTCTACTCATCACGCGAATGAAGTCACGACTTAAGTCCAAGCCTTTAAACCACGCTCTCGAAGAAACATTAGGAATAATTGAATGTAACCACCGTCCAAGATTTCCAGTGTCCCAATCGGTTTGCCAACTCGAAAAGGTACTCTGACGCACTAAATGGTAAAATTCATCGTGTGAAATTTGCCTGTCATACAATTCGCCTTCCTGTGCGCCCACCTTTGCGAGAGAGTCCGCCTTCTCATTGCCTGGGATTGAGCAATGTGAGGGGACCCATACAAAGGTAATCATATATGATCTTTCGACCAGCACACACATCTGCTCCCTTACCTTTGAAAGGAAATAAGATGAGTGCCTACCTTGTTTCATCGACCGAATAGCCTCAATCGAACTGAGACTATCCGTGAAGATGAAGTAATGGTCTGCGGGCATGTTGGAAATCATCCCCAATGCGAAGTTGATTGCTGCCAGCTCAGCAACAAAAACGGAACAAGGTTCCTGAAGTTTGCGGAAGGCGCTAGAGTTTTCATTGAAGACACCGAAGCCAGTGGATCCATTGAGACGGGACCCGTCTGTAAAATATCTTTTCATGCAATTGACTTGTTGGTACTTTTCAGTAAAAATACGTGGGATAATAATAGGTCGAAGTTGATCGGGAATCCCATGAGTTGCTTGTTTCATGGTCAGATCATATTCAATTGAGGAACTGCGATTGGTGAAGTGAACACGGTCTGGAGTGTAACAAGGAAGACACATATCTGACGATATGTAGTGGTGGTAGATTCTCATAAATCGAGATTGTGTGTTCAGCCCAAGAATTTCTTCAAAATTACCAATTATGAGTGTGTTCGTCACTCCGCATTTGATTAGTATTCTGAGAGAGAGCTCCCAGAAACGGTTCTGGAGGGGTGTTACTCCTGCCAGAACCTCGAGACTCATGTTATGCGTTGAATGCATACAGCCTAGAGCAATACGCAGACAACGATATTGAATTCGTTCCAATTTTATTAGGTGACTTTTTCTTGCCGAGAGAAAGCAGAAAGAGCCGTACTCTAGAACAGAGAGAATAGTTGTTTTATAAAGCGTTATGAGGTCTCCCGGATGAGCACCCCACCATGTGCCGCAAATTGAACGGAGAAAGTTGATCCTCTGCTGACATTTTTGCTTCAAATACGTAATATGGGCATTCCAAGTGCTCTTTGAATCAAACCAGACCCCAAGGTACTTGAAAGACAATGATTGGGTAATGTTTCTGCCCAAAAGATTAAGCTGCATTTGGGCTGGGTACCGCTTTCGAGTAAACACTACCAGTTCAGTTTTCTGCGGCGAGAATTCGATCCCTAGATTCATAGCCCAAGAAGACAAGTTATCTAAGGAATTTTGCAATGGTCCTTGCAAGTCCACGGCATGTGGACCTCTTACGGAAACCACACCGTCATCTGCAAGTTGTCTTAGCGTGCATTGTTCTGCCAAACAGTTGTCGATATCTTTGACGTAAAAGTTATAAAGAAGAGGGCTGAGACATGAGCCTTGGGGCAGGCCCATGTAGCTAATTCTGGAAGTTGTCAGTTGTCCAAGGGAAAAGTTCATTTGCTTTTCTGACAACAAATTGTACAAGAAATTATTCAAAATTCCAGAAAGTCCACATCTGTGCAGATTGTCTGACAGAATTTCAATGGAAACTGAATCAAAAGCCCCCTTAATGTCCAAGAATACTGAAGCCAATTGCTCCTTGTGCGCAAAGGCCAGTTGAATATCTGTGGAAAGCAGCGCTAGACAATCGTTTGTTCCTTTGCTCTTGCGGAACCCAAACTGTGTATTTGATAGCAAGTTATTTGATTCGACCCAGTGATCGAGTCTCCGAAGGATCATTTTCTCCAACAATTTCCTAATGCACGAAAGCATAGCAATCGGACGGTATGAGTTATGGTCAGACGCTGATTTGCCAGGTTTTTTAATGGCTATTACTTTGACCTGTCTCCATTCAGGCGGTACAATGTTGTTTTCTAGCAAGGAATTGAATAAATCTAGCAAGCGTCTTTTAGCGATATCTGGGAGATTTTTCAGAAGATTGAATTTAATCATATCGCTTCCCGGTGAGGAGTTGTTCGATGAAAGAAGAGCCATAGAGAAATCCAGCATTGAGAATGGTCTATCCAGAGAGCCGCCGCTAGGAGACGCTTCTCGAAGAATATTTTGTGCTGGAACTGAGTCCGGACAGACCTTTTTAGCGAAATCGAATATCCATCGGTTGGAGTATTCTTCACTCTCATTGAAAGATGAGCGGTTACGCATGTTGCGAGCCACCCTCCACAAGGTGTTCATTGAGGTTTCTCGTGAGAGTCCCTCGACGAAATTGCGCCAATAACCGCGTTTTTTTGCTTTGATTAATTGTTTCAGCTTTGTCTCAAGCTTTGAATATTCCTCGAAGTAAGTGGAGGTTTTGTGTCTACGAAAAGCTTTGAAAGCATCAGATTTTTCTACATACAATTTTGTGCATTCTTCGTCCCAACCAGGTGTGGCTGGTCTCCTTTTAAAGGGTGCACTTGGAACTTTTCTTTTTTGTGCTTCCAGTGAGCTTTTGTAAATCAAATCGGCTAGGAATCGATATTCTTCCAATGGTGGAAGCGCATCTATTGATTCGACACCGATTGTCACCGCCGTTGCATATTTCTGCCACTCGATGTTCCTTGTAAGATCAAATGGAACCCGAGATGGTTCTGCAGAGTGAGGGCCACACTTTATTGAAATGATGATTGGCAAATGATCGCTACCATGGGGATCATTGATAACCTTCCACTGACAATCCAATGATAGCGATCTTGAACACAAAGATAGGTCGAGTCGGCTTTCTCGAGCCGGAGGTTTTGCTATACGTGTCGCTTCACCAGTGTTCAAAATAGTCAAATTGAAATCGTCACATAAATCGTAAAAAATAGCCGCTCTATTGTCGTCATATAGATCGCCCCACCCAGTACCATGGGAGTTCATATCACCCAGAATTAATACTGGGGATGGAAGAATCGAAACTAGATTCCAGAGTTGACTACGGCTAATGGAGGTTCTTGGTGGAACGTATACTGAAGCTATGCAAAGATCTTTGTTCTTCACATTTATTTGGCAAGCGACGATTTCGACGCCTGATAGAGCAGGAAGGGAAATTTTGTAGAAAGGGTAGCACTTTTTGATCCCTAAAAGTACTCCTCCATAAGAATCGTCTCTATCCAGGCGAATAATGTTAAAATCGTGGAAGTTGAGTTCTTTATCGGAAGAAAGCCATGTTTCACAGAGAGCAAATATATCACAATCAGAATTGTGAAGTAAAAATTTGAACGAGTCTAGTTTAGGCACTAGACTACGGCAGTTCCACTGTAGCACAGTGATCATATCTTCAACCTCGTTCGACGAATTATCCATCGAAAGATATGATTGATGCAAGGAGGGGCCATGAAACAGTCAATTGCTTAAGATATGATTCTAGTGTTGGAAGCAAGGCAGAAACTAAGCTTCTAAGAGGGTCTTGTATGTTGAACATATTTATTATGAATTCCACAATGTCCGAAAAAGCTAGCAAACCGCGTTCGGACTTGGATTTCTTTTGAGAAGTTTGAGGAGCAGCTTTTTTGTTTTTCTTTTCTTTGTTGGGTAATGGCGGAAAATCCTTACTGCAGCCAGGAAGTGGAGCAGTAGGAGCCTTCGATTTAATTTTTTCAGCCCCATTACCCTGGGAATTTTGCAATCCTCTGGGAGTGACTTTAGTTTTCTTACGGCGCACTTTCGGGGAGGAGCATTTTCGTTTTGAGGATCCGTTCGTTTTCAAAGGTGCGTGTACCACCGTAGAGTCACCCTCATCGGATGAGTCAGAGTCCGATTCTTCAACTGACAAAACCGAAAATTGGTTTGCATCTTGGACGGCTGATGCAGCCTTCAACATTTGAGCATATGTCTGCTTGGAGCGTCCAGAGATTGAACGCTGCACTTTATCGGAGTGCTGCTTGTACATCGGGCACTCCTGCAAGGGGTGAGGATTCTCGCCACAGTAAGCGCATTTTACTGATTCTTTGTGGCAAGAATCCTCTTTGTGGTTTTCACCACATTTGCCACAACGAGTTTTGTTGCCGCAATGGCTGGCCGAGTGTCCCAGCCTTTTGCAGTTGGTACAATTATATACCCTCTGTACAAACAACCGCACCGGAAAAAAAGCACCATCAACTTTGACAAAGTTTGGGAGAGCTGAACCAGCGAAAGTCACCCGAAACGAGTCTGAATGCTGATAAACTTTCTTGTCATCTTGCAAAGATACTGAATGCAGTTGCCTAACATCCAGTATCTGTACCTGCTGACCGATTTTCGAGTTTTTGAAGCAACCCGATGCTCGTTTTAAATCCTCGACACTCAGACTCGCGTCGGAGACCACACCTTCTATCTCCACATCTCGAGAAGGGATGTAGATGTTGTACTCAACACTAAACAGCTCATGTTCAGCAATTTTATTTGCCACATCATAAGTCGGTGCTTCTACACGCAGTTTATTGAATCTCTCCTTATGTACCAAGATTCCCGGATACTTCCGCAGCAAGTCTCTCGAAATGTCGAGAGTTTTCAAAGGTTTATTTTTAGGCCGAAAAAAGACAACCCATGGTCCTTTCGAAGACGGTTGATAGTATCTAGTTCGCGCAACGTAGGTATCTGAAGACGCCATAAGTGTTGCGCAAACGCGGTGCACAACCGCTTAAAAAGGAAAAAAAAAATACTTCAAAAAACCTTCACCAATTAATCTACTTAACTACTAGTTGTTAATATTTTGTTGCCCAGTGTATGAACAACCAAACAAAACAAAAACAAAATTATCAAAAAAAAAAAAAAAAAGAAAAAAGAAAAACTTTTCACTAGTTGCAAGAAGTTGCACCACTATAGCCCTCACAACCCTATCAGGGGAGAGAGCAAAGCCACGCGCAAAATTGAATAACAAAAGCGCGGCAATGGGCTAGAGAAGACTATTGTATAGTAGGTATACTTAACACCGGCCGGTGCCGGCTGTGTGAGCTGGTGCAGCCACTCCGTTTGCTGCTTTGTTGTTGTTGCTTGCTGCTTTGGAGTGGTGATGAGATGATGACGGTGAGATGATAGTCCACCTATAGCGTCGCTAAAGGTGGCTACTTCCTCTGCTGACTGCGGTTGCCTTGGGCACTGAACTTCGTCCACGGTAGGTAAAACGCGCGATATAAAAAACCACTATGGTGGGAAAAAAACTCCACCGGCTACGAAACCAATACCCGCAACGGAGACACGAACAAACTACGTCCGGCTACTTCAAGCTATCGGCGAGGAATGAGGTATAAAACTTTGTTTTGATATTATTCAGTTATCGAAATATTTTTTTAGATATCAAATAAATACCAAAATAACAAAGCGTGGATTGGTATTAGAAGCAGGACCATCTTAACCACCCTTGAGACCCCTAGTCTATTTTATTTTGCGGACCCATCATGATTTGATATGAATTTTCATATTGTAGTATACATTTTCACTAAAATGTTGTCCTCAATATTCATAATCAGTAACCAATTAAGTATGCTTTATAGCATCCCTCAATTTATTGTTAACTCATTTTAATCTATCTTGAACAGTTGGTATCCCAATAGCAATTTTCAAAACCTCGATAAAGCTTGCAATACTACTTGTGTTCAGTCCATATGCCAATAATAAGTTTGTACATCTCATCTCTGTCTGGTTTCCAGTTCTGACTCACTAAAACAAACGTATAAGAGAGGAGCGGATTCAAAACAAACTGCCTTGGCAACCTATGCCTGGGGGGTTTCTAGCAACACTGCCAATGCAATCAAGATAGGCCCTGCTCGATTGGCTTTGGCTTTGACAGTTCGTTTGGCTCCAAACCAACCAGTCCGCACCTCTCTTATACTAGATCCTCTCTAGTCGAAATGATTGTACGTAGCCCGGCGCAAAATGATGTACCTAGTTTTTCGGACAGGCATCAGGATGTGCGCTGACAATTCGATTTAGGAGAATACATGGCGAGACTCACGGTTGTGTTTTGAACATAATTTGATTATATTGTGGCAACAACAATAACAAATTTTGACACATGCACACTGCGCAGAAAAAGTTCAGTATTTCCAGTAGCTTTAAAGATCAGAAAATTGTAACCATTGGTGCCAAACAGTGCCAATGACTGTGCCCAGGTGTGCCCAAGCTTGTTTTTGGCACACTGTGCAGAGTGACCATCCCCTTGATTATACCTAAAATATGCAAGATGTTGCACTTCATGCTGATATGTGATGAAAAAAAAGTTCAATTATAATTATGAAATTTGAAATAATACAATTTTCCACTTTATTTCATAATTTTATAGTGCGGCTAAAAACTGGTTTCTCGTTCCGTGGGTCTTATCACGATTAAGCATGGGAAAATTAATTCACTCGCGCGAGCAGCACAGAAACAAAATAGCCATCCTCCCCTACAAAGAGATAGCCGAAGGAGTGTAAATTATTTCAACCAAATGACTCTTAAGGTAGACTTGGAACTGACAGCAGTAGAAGGAATGAAGGATTATCAGAAAGTTGGCCGACAATTTCTCTTTGCCGAGGGAGAACCCGATTGAAAGCGCATAAACCGAACGCTATTGATTTAATTAGGCAAGTGAGATGGTTTTGGATCGTGATTTAAATAAGTTGAGTTGGCCACAGCAATTTAACAGTATTTACGTGACGCTTATGTTCATTTGTAACAGTAAAGTACTAGTCTCCATGATGTATTAGCATCAATTTAAATATGTCAATTTATGAATAAATCTAGAAAATAAAAATAAGTTACTTTCTGCATAATTCTCACTCAGCTCACTCAGCAGAATTCAATTGTAAACAGCTCAGCATGCAAAAATAATAAGTGTGGAATCATTCTCACTACTATAAAAGCAGAAGCAATGAGAATGCGAATGAAATCAACGAAATTGACTAAACTGAGCTTCCTGCTATCCTTGATTTTGTCTTCCGTCGATCTTGTTTTCCTACCGAGTACCAATGCTACCAACGCCGAGGAGGCCGCTCCCACTTCTAGACCCTAGCTATCGACCCATCAACTCATGAACCGGGGACCAACTTCCCCTCTGAAGGAAGGCGTGATCAGAGATGTTATGCCTCAGAATATCCCGGTGGCGCCGAATGGGATAGAACCAGGGCACTTTGGGGTGAGGAGCAATCACGCTTATCACTATAACATTGATACTGCTAACTGGGTTTCATGGTGATGCTAATACTGATTTTATGTAGGGTGTAAGATGTGAGAAACAGGTATACAAGTATTGCTGTTGTTACATACATTTAATTTTTATTTAACAATGTCAAAATCAGTCACAAGCTTCATCTCAAACAATTCAATGCAATCTCTAAATTGAATAAATATAAAATTTCGAGGGAAATCCGGGAATCCCTGTAAACGTAGCTTGTGTTCCCGGTAATCCGTAATCAGCAAGGCTTTGACGCCAATGCTACCAGGGAGAGACGATTAAAAACATCGCAAAGACGAATAGCTGAGCTAAAGAGAGATGCACGAGGACATTATGTTTTGAGGTTTGTTTTTATGTTCAGTCTTTGACATGGAAAAATTGATCGGAATTTCTACTTATGAATTTTACCGAGATTCTGGACTGAAAATTTAATTACAAACATGCAGAATTACAATGTCTAATAGGTAAAAAAATAAATCATTCAGGGCCAGATTTTTTTTACAATTCACTATCACTTTATTTATTTTTTTCAGGAATCCTACACGTTGATAAATTTTCAAGATAACAATGCTAGAAAATGATTTCTGAAAAACAGTTTAATTCCGAATAGTTTATAAACATTCTGGGAATTGTTTTATTATTTTTAAATTTAAGAAAATTTTACCCACAGAAACAGCTAACGATAAAAAAAAATTAAAAAATTCGTGGTGGTTAATTTTTCGGAAAATGCTAGTTTTTGAATTTTCTTGGACATTACGTGATAACTCTAAATTTATTAATCAAGGTCCGTAGAAAGAACGTTATGCAGTAGAAAAATCTTCTATTAAATGCATGCACTATTTATACGGTGAAGAGTACACTGCTGAATGCATGATAGTGGTCTACCACTCTCTTCTCTGTTTGTCTTGATCAAGCT
This sequence comes from Ochlerotatus camptorhynchus, assembly GCF_037179485.1. Classification (NCBI taxonomy): domain Eukaryota; kingdom Metazoa; phylum Arthropoda; class Insecta; order Diptera; family Culicidae; genus Ochlerotatus; species Ochlerotatus camptorhynchus. The sequence goes on along the minus strand of NW_027040612.1, from coordinate 42,361 downwards.
TAATAACCTCTGATTGTCCTCAACTTGTCGCTGTATGAAGGGCTAAAAACGGATTGGGTGGATCGATAGGCAAAGCCGCCTATACGCATCTACAGGACAGTAAAGAATCTCCTTCCAGCAACACGATCGCACAATTGGTCAAAAAGATGAGCCAATGAAGGGGGAGAAGAGCCCGCTCTTTATCCACGAAATGTTATCAACAGGGAGTTGACATTCTCACTCTCCCCGTGGAAATTGCTTCAATCGGGTGCCCTGATGGCCCCTTCCAATCCCAGCATCTCACTTTGTGACAGGTGCTTCCAAAAATTTAATATTTTGTAATCGTAAAATTGACCATATTTGTAGTTCTTTGCCGAAAGTTTCAGTTGACCATTTTGTATGAAAATCGGCATGTGCTGATATTTTATCGAACACAGCTGTATGTATATACATTATTAGTAGTGCTGTGATACAACCGCAACGGGATGGCCGTTCAGAATGGTTCAACGGATGTGAAATGAAGGAATATTTAAATGTAACAAGATTTAATCAACATAAAATTTGTTGACTAACAATAAACACATTTTTCAATATGGTATCTTAACTAATTTCTGGAAGAATTTACTGGTGTTGTATACAATAAGTAACAATGTTTGTCATATCGTATCTTCAAGTGATCTTCGCAAGTGCCACATTGCTTTCAGGCTATTTGGAACTACATGTGGTGAAATATGAAGCGCACCTTTTAAAGTGAATTACACATAACAATGTCCAGTGTCATCACTTACTCACACATGAAATCTTCCTGGACCAACCAGACAGGGATTTTCAAAAGTACCGTAAAACGGGGTATCATTGATAATGCCGGTTACTTTGATAGTAGAATATAATTAATAAATTTAATTTTTTGCTGTCTTCTTATTGCTTATGATGTTCTGATTAAATACTTATTCAAAGTTTCATATTTCTTGAATTAGATTGTTTGAATTTCACGCATATTTTTTCAACATTAATCGAGTATTATAAAAGTAACCCCAAAAACTGATGTTCGGTCACAAGACCATAAAAATAGGGCAAATGCAATAATTTCTGTTTACCATATCACTATATAATTGACTTTAGGATCCTTGGTAATTGTTTTAACAAAATTAAATTTGTAAGACATTCATTATTGTAAAAAATATTAAGAGTAAAACTTAAAAATCTATCAAAGTTACCCCGTTTTACGGAACCCTGTTTTAAGACCAAAATATTAAACATGACTAATTCTTCCTATTTTAGCAATATAGCCCAAGTAACATTTAACGTTTTATGCAGTACTACAAGGCTACTATAAAACAACATTCATAAAACCCTGGTCAAGACAGCTTTGCCTTTATTAGATCCCCCAAAAAATTAAGACTAGAATCTGTCTAGTTGGCCCACCCTGGAGAAGGTTTTGAAGGACATATTTTTGAGACACTTCAAGATTGATTTGCTGCAAAAAGGTTATACGACGAAACCATTTTAAATCTTTATTAAAACTACAATAAAAGCCATTTTGCATCAATATTCGTGCCATTTGCCTTTGACGCTTGATAAGCGCTCCAAAAATAAAGCATAAATCAAGATAAAAAGGGATACATATATATCATCCGCTCTTTCCAAATTCATTGTTCAAAAATGAATCTGTCAAAAATCCTCATAAATTTCATCATCATTAAATTGAAATAATTACCAAAATTATCGAAACACATATTGTGGTCTATTTTTAGGTGATAAATTAAATCAAATGTGAAATGAGCTTCAGAAGATCGAACAATATAAGTCCGTTTTCGAAAAACGTTGATTTTATTAATTATTTTTATATTAGAAACAGAATATAGTTATATTTTTATATTAATCATTGCGCCCAGTTGAGATAATTTGATGATTTTCGTAATCTCTAATACTGCTCATTGATGAAATGATGAGAATAAAGTTATTTTTTAAGAAACCATCTTGAAAAATGAAGATAGTAAAAAAAAAACAAATGGAACAATAACAACATGCCGATCGCATAAACATTAATTATCCATAATCCATTTGTGAAAATACTGATTTTCATTCATGAAATCCCTAACAAATGCTAAATATTTTAATGCTGTTTTTATGACTTTAATTTGCAGACTGAATTGTTTTTATCTGAAGCCATTTTACTTGATCCTATTCCGTTTAGTTTTATGAAGGCATTAATGGTGGCAAAGTTGCCTGGAAAAACTTATATGTCCAAATTTGTTTATTTTTCGAGAGTTTTGTTGTGCGATCATTGCAACTAGGTTCTACTCCAGCATTGGATCCACAAGTTGCGTCCTCGATAAGGGCAAATATCATCCATCGGAAGCAGTTTATCAGGAAGGTTATCGACGTAACTTGGAACAGGTGAAACCTCAATCGTTCCTGAAAAGTTTCCCTTCTCCGGCTATTGCGAGGAATTTTATGCTTGGGTTTTTTCGAAGGGTCAACTCTTTCGCAGAATGAAACTGCTAGTATGGTTCGGAAGGCGGCCAAATTCCAGCTGACTGATAGGTTCTGAAGTTTCCGTCGGAAGTTTTCCGCAGTCCCTGTTTTACACTGCGGCAACTCTATTTCTGGAGAATACTGGTCTGTTTTTATTCAGAACGCGAAGCAAACGCCATTGACAATATTTTGTGTATTCCCATCAATATTAAGTGTCATTGGAATCCGGCAACCAGTGCTTCGTGAACCGCATTCACTTCACTCTTCTCAGTCGGCTGCTCTGTTGTTTTTAACCGGTTTTGACGGAGCTGCTGGACATCCCAGGAAGTTCTGCAATTGGATTATTTTTCCCTTCCGTCGACAGTATCGCTAGAATTATTCTTCCTACTATCGCTAGTATGTTTACTCTACTATCCATCGGCAGTTACTTGTGATTTAGCATTTAAAAGCCCCACTCGATTTATTTTTTCTCTGTATCTAGGCGGATCCATATTTTTAGTTTGATTTGTAAACAGTGGGGGGTTTTGTGATACACTTTATTGACACCAAAAAAAAACAATGTTTTCTCTTTGTTCCCGTTTTAAACCGAACGGTTTTATAATTGCTTTATAATGATAAACCACCTTTATGGAGCATTTTGTCATGACATCAATAAAAAAATACCCAGCAGGTTTATGATTGACTAACTTCACAGTTTATAAAGGGATAGAATGCTGCATTAAATTCATTTTTAAAACCAGACCCGTTTTGACTTTATCGTCAGACTTTAAAAGGTTTTTTAAACAGCAAGATTCTCAACTGCTAAACAAAAATATGTTAAACTATTGAATACTGTATTTAAACCAAAAAGATTGCGTTTGCCGTCATAAAACCACAATAAATCAGTGTGAAAGCCAAAAGGCTGTTAAATTGTTACTTGGGAGGGCTATGGAAAAATACAGTTTGGAAGCCTTACATTAACCTTACATTGTGGGACAACCTCGGCGTAGTGGTTGACATCCATACCTCTCGCGCCAAAGTCCCGAGTTCAAATCTCATCCTGTAACTATAGGACTATAATAAAAATAACCTTATTCTGCAAACACGGCAATTAGCGTACCACTGACGGATTTGATGGTTTCTTGACTTCAGTTAAGCCAATAAGCATTTTGCCGACTTCTTTCATTTCACTGAATATGGACAAATAAATTTGCTGTTTCAAGTATTGAAATAAATTCAGTTCAGTGTACAAAACAAGTTGTAGAAATCTAGCTCCATGTGATTGAATTGAAGCTCAGTGTCAGAAAACTGTCGACCCAACTAGCTAGCACTATCGTGAACAGGCTCGAAATGCTTCAAATGTGAATTTTTATTTCAAGAGATCCTTCTCCCAGTGCTCAGGTACTTTGGGCAAACATTGTCTGCGTGTGGTATGTGTGCCTTTCACTTTACAGCTCGTGTCACATACCAAAGCGGGAAAGTGTGTTCTGTCCCTGTATGTATTCCAACACGGGACATGCACAACAGATGGAGGAAAAACCGCTGCATTCTCGTTTTGCTGCCGTGTACACAATCGTGGCACCTGAAATTGTGAAAATATGCTACTTCCTCGGATGCAAGGTGGAACATTCCCGGATCGACACCGAGATCTTCTAAAAGAGGGAGGTTCGGCGTATACTACCGGGGGGAAACTTCTGGGAGTTTCATATTTCCAACTGGAGAGCTACAATGTAAAGTGCTTTGAAATGGCATCACATTGCCCAACGAATGACGAGCCGTCCTGAGCAATGCAGGTAGACTGTTGTGGGACCACATCAACATTCCTTAGTTCCATTGCCACCCCGTACGTACCTATCAAGAGTGTGGAATTCCCCAAACAGATGTCCCCATTCAGGGAAGTGTTTTCGGAGAGAATGGGAAAGAAATTCTAGAACGTTTGCCGGTTTGGCACACACAAGTAGGTAGGTACATACTTCCGAAGTGAGGCAAAAAAGTATGGGATGCACTTCTATCGGATCAACATTCTCTGTCTAGTATTTCGATTCGATCCGACCTGGCGTTAGGGATGCCGATGGAGGGTGAGGCTATTCAAATTTACCACGGTCGTACACATCGTTCCAAAGTTCGAACAAATTCCATCGGAAGATTAGGACCGAATGCGAATGTAGATGAGAGTCGGTTGATTCGTTAGTTGGATCCTGTGCTAAGCAGTCTGAAACAATTGAAAAATGCACAAATACGAACATCGTATCCCATACCGCACCAGTGTAGTACTGCTGTGATGAAACATCAGAGTTCAGCCAGAAATGGAATATTTATGCATTTTGGTTTCTTTTTAATTTGCCAACATCCAGCATCAGACCATGGCAAGTGCTCTTCATCAAACCGAAAGACAAGGCCGACAGAGGCTTAGAGCCTGGGTCGATGTGGGTGACATTCGGCCCATTCAGTTTACGTACACCACCATCCTCCGTTCACAACTCACAGGCATACAATGTTGGAAGTTTCGACTTGCAAGTGACAATGTTGTTGACAATCTACACTCCTACATAGTACAATTCACCACACAGTACAATTCTAACGAGTACCAACAGCACCCAACTAGAAAAGATTCTCCCGGGCAAAACACAATAGACCCGTAGTAGCAGCACAGGGATCATAACAGTGCATTCGACCAGGAACGAAAAGGCCTTTGAACCAGAAATCGATATCCTCGAAAATGTACCGTACTCTTTACTCAATGTAGGAAAAAGGCTGGAAGAATTCTGTCCCCTCTACCAACGCCAGTCAGTTCAGAAGATTGCGGCTTTTCAATCGCTATTGCCATCCAACCAAGCTGACTATGTTGTTGGTTGGAATAGGACTAGAGCATTGCATGTGAATTGCATTTGAGCACTGGATGCAACAACGAGTTTGAGGACGACGAGCTTTAGGAGCTGATTGTTGAGCCCATTTTGGACGACGACTACGACGTCGACGACAATAGTCGGTGAGAATTGCTACTCCATGATAAGGGATGAGGGGGGATTGGTTGCCCTAAGGAAACACTTCCATTGAACTGACCGAAAATTTCATTCCAGAAACGATAAATCCTTCGGGATTAAGATTATCCTCCATGATGAATGTTTAGGAACATTATACTGAACATTGCGGACGAGAAATTGTGTAAACACGCACGCACACATGTGTTTTGGGAGGCGGTGTGGAAAGGTGGGAAATCGGAGATGCATCTGATGGAGGCTAGATGGTTATAATGTGCAACATTTTGGATGGCTCCATCCAGGACGAGCTTTAACAGGATCAGTTTTATTTGACCTCGGACACATTTTGGTTTAGATTTACGGTTGGATGCATTTTGGAAAGAGGGTAGAGGGAATTTAACGATTCTTTGAACATGCACGAGGAACAAATCGCTTTGCCACAGAGCCACAAGTAGCAGAAATGGTCTTCATGTGGCAATCTTCCACTCATTGTATAATGTTGTCAACTTTAGTGCTTTATTTTAATTGTATTTTTTCTTATTACATATACCTTAACTAATATGACTGGCAATTGATCAATTTTTAAAAATCGTACACATTGATCTTGGCAAAATCGCCAAATCGACTGTGACAAACGGTATTAAAGCGTATGGGGAACGACAGACGACTGATAGGAAACCAGGATCAGGATGAAACCGAAACCAGAATGCCGCAGCGATCGGTAGAAAAGTGGCCAGCGTGTTCCAGCGTAATCCTAACCTTTCCATCAGAGATGTCGGAAAGAAGCTGGGAATATCACACACAACAGCGCAAAGAGTCAAGAAACGAGCCGGGCTATCAACATACAAGGTTACAGAGACACCCAATCGAGATGATAAGCAATAACCCACCAAAGTTTAGAAATATTTAAACATAATCCATCAACATTGCTTAATAGAGATCAAGAAAACGGTTACTCGAAACTCTTTAGCTACCTGAATCCACACATCGTAGCATGCATCTACCTGTTGGAGACTAAATTTAGCAAGGATGTGGCACCCCTATCTCTTCTAATCACAAGTAGCCGAAGTGAGCATAGGCGCAGGCCGGCGCTCTGGGCCCGCTAAGGTTGATATGTGATCACGTTTTTATGCTAGCTACGAAAAGAAGGCGGCGTGTCAGGCCCTTGAAATTTAGGTACCTGGTTAGGTAAATTGTGACATGGCAGTGGATACCAGCTGATTTTTAGTACCTATTGATTAGTATTTAAATCGGAGATAAAAGATGGATTCTTCAGTGGTGTTGAGCACTGATGAAGTCTGCAAGTAGTAGACGAAATACGCGTATCTGTCAAAAGATAAGCAATTATAACGGAATTTAAAGCAAATAAACCAACACACTCAAAGCTCTTCATAAAGGGATTCCGTTAAGAGGTTCGATAAATTTAAAAGGAAGATATTTATGTAAAGAAATGTTTTCAAAAACGCCTGTTGCCTTTTTTGAAGAAGCACAGTTATTTCGAACTGTTTCGGCCACTACGGGAAAATGGCTCAGAAGTGGTATACCACCAACAACGTCCAAGGTCAAAAACCCTCCAAACTCGCCGGAGTTCCCCCTAATCGAAAAATATTGGACAATCGTTAAGCGAAACCTCAAGAAAACTCAGAAAAAAAGTAAAAAATGAGAAACAGTTCAAAGCAAATTGGCGTTCAACACCAAATAAGGTTGATACAACAGCGGTACAAAATCTGATGTATGGTGTGAAACGATTTTGCATTTGGAAAGTCGGAAGGTTAATATAATAATATTCCTGTATGATGAGAAATAAAGTTTGATCATTTATATAATAACATAATCAGCGTGCACTTACTTATATTTGACCAATTTTTAACCGTGCCACACTTTATGTTAACTATGTATCAATGGTGACGCATGGTAGTCTAGTCGCATAGGAGTATTGAGCGAAAACCCAAAACTTTAAAACTTAAAAAAAAAATCGCAGCAACGCCGGTGTAGTGGTAAGCGTGGTTGCCTCTCATCCCAAAAAGCCTGGGTTCGATCCCAGTCAGCGCCGCCGGGATTTCCTGAGGCATAAAATCTCTGATCACGTCTTTCTTCGGGAGATAAGTACAGCCGTTTGTCCCCGGTCCATGAGTTGATATCTCGGTCGACAGGTAGGGTTCAGGTGTGGGAGCTGCCTCCCTGACGTTGGTAGTATTGCTACTCAGTACGGAAAACAAGATCGACGGAAAACAACTCAAAGCAAAAATATATACTCAAAAACAAAAACAAAAAATTGTAGATTTTTATTTTATATATTGTGTTAAAAATCCTAAATTTGAAAGGATGAAAACGGCTCTCAAGATTAGATGTCAAGCTTTCATTTGAGGAAGGAATCAAAACTATCTCCAAATGCCAAAATGAGGCGAACGATAATACTTTGTCAGAAATGGAAAGCGATAATGATATAATCTTCTTCCTTTAGTGTCATGAAAAACTGCATTAGAAAAACAGCTCTCTCGGGCCGGTAGAAGGGAGGTACCAATTTGCTGGCAAGCTGTTTCACGAATTAAAGCCGAAGATGATACACGTGTGTTAATGAGGATATTTTTGCTATGTCGTTTCTGATCAAACTATGTCCTCAATCATGTGCACTCAGTTTTTTTACACGGGGGATATGCAGCGTTAAAAAAACCTACTAAAATTTTGAATTTTACCAAGTTAAATTTTTTTTTTTAAATTGGATTTTGAAGTGTCAATCATACACTCAAAAAATTCCACACGTCATCATCATGTGTCTCATGAAACATATGCTATGAATCATGCCTGAACAGTATGGATTTGAATTCTGACACACTTGGATTCTAAAGGGTGATACGGTCAAAATTTGGTCAAGGGAAAACGCGTGTAAATCGGTGAAATCGTTTATTTAAAAAATCAAATTAAATTTCTTTTTCAAGTTCAATTAGTATAAAATTCAGGAAAAATATTCAGTTAGGCTTCCGCTTTTCCAAATCCAAATTGCCGGGCCTTACGCTTGACCCCTGCCATCAGATTTTGTACAGCCACCTTGTCCACCTTCTTCGCCGCAGAAAGCCAGTTTGCCTTGAACTGCTGCTCGCCCTTAGCAGTTTTTTTGGTCTTCTTTAGGTTCCGCTTGACAATAGCCCAGTATTTCTCAATTGGGCGGAGCTCTGGCGTGTTGGGAGGGTTCTTGTCCTTGGGAACCACCTGCACGTTGTTGGCGGCGTACCACTCCATGGCCTTTTTACCGTAATGGCAAGATGCCAAATCCGGCCAAAACAGTACGGAACAACCGTGTTTCTTCAGGAAAGGCAGCAGACGTTTATTCAAACACTCTTTCACGTAAATTTCTTGGTTGACAGTCCCGGAAGCTATGAAAATGCTGCTTTTCAAGCCACAGGTACAGATGGCTTGCCAAACCAGATATTTCTTTGCGAACTTTGACAGTTTCATGTGCTTGAAAACATCTGCTACCTTTCCCCTTCCTTTTGCCGTATAAAACTCCTGTCCCGGAAGCTGCTTGTAGTCGGCTTTGACGTAGGTTTCGTCGTCCATTACCACGCAGTCAAACTTCGTCAGCATCGTCGTGTACAGCCTCCGGGATCGCGCTTTGGCCGTCGTATTTTGTTTATCATCGCGATTTGGAGTCACTACCTTCTTGTAAGTCGATAGTCCGGCTCGTTTTTTGGCTCGATGCACGGTTGTAGACGATACACCCAGCTTATTTGCGGCATCTCGGAGAGAGAGGTTAGGGTTTCGCTTGAAACTACCGGCAACTCTCTTTGTCGTCTCACCGGCTTCCGGTTTTCGATTTCCCCCCGATCCAGACTTCCTGGCTGTCGACAAACGTTCCCCAAACACTTTAATTACATTTGTAACGGTTGATTTGGCAACTTTTAGCGATTTTGCCAACTTTGCGTGCGAGTAGCTCGGATTTTCGCGATGCGCGAGCAAAATTTTGATACGCTGCTCTTCTTGCTTGGACGGCATTTTGACAACTGAAGAGTGAATTCCAAAATCAAAATAGGAGCAACATTCTACACACACACACCTTCAAAATGAGGGGTGTTCAGGTTTTTTAAATGCAAAATTGAAAGAAATACGTCAAGTTGATATTGACCAAATTTTGACCGTATCACCCTTTATGTGCCACATTTGGTGATATCAATAGCTTTGAACATCATAGTTCAATATTCTACAATATTCTACTTAGTCGACTTCTACTTTACCGACTCTAAAAATGAATCGACAAATATATAAACAAAACTGCCAGAGGCCAGAGCTTTCACATATCTTTTTAATGGGTCTGATTTGGGATTCGATCATGGACTGTTGGGGTGTGCTGCTGCCGGAGTCTTCGTTCGATCTCACTGTGCCACGGTTGTTCTCTTATATGAGTCGGGTTGGTAGGATAAAGTCACAAGTCTTGTTTTCGATGTTTACCTTTCTGAGCAAGCAATTTACATCGCATTGAAATGCAAAACACTTTATTTCCATCTGTTTTGAACAGTAGTGTGATTCAATGTGCAATACACTTTAATACCTATATAGTGACAGATTTTCAACATTTCAAAATTTGAAACACTAGAAATTAACGTGTGTAACACATTGAAGCAAGGTGAGATACACTTAAAGTAAATGTGATTGTGCATTTAAAAAATCAAGTGTTTAAACACTTCGATCAAACGTGTGGAATTTTTTTAGTGGATATATAGCATGCTATGGACCATATTTTTAAAATGACTGTATTTACACCATTTTTTTTAAGTGTGTTATTCGATAACCTATGCCTTGAAACGTATATTTTGAAGTGAGAAACAAGTCAGACTCAATATCACCAACTGTGTAAAAAAAATCGAGTAAAAAACCGCGTAAATAAGACTTGAATGTTTATTGCAACAAAGCAGGCAAGTAATAGGAAAAATGGCTCTAATGTTGGCCTACGGATCTAATATTAGGTCCATCGCTAAAAATCTGCTATTTATAAATTTTATCTAGATGAACGCGTCATTGGGATGGTACTAATGAATATTTTTGGTCGCTATTGAAAATTTAGTCGATTGCTGAATGTATGTATGGGCCCAAATTAGGGGCATTTAGGCCGACATTCCAGCCATTTTCCCTATATAATTATCCGATCAAGCTATATTTTAGAGCGAGAGAGTTTATCGTGGTAGTAGTAGCAAGCATTTTGTCTTTATTGTTGGGTGCTTTATGTGTCTGGATTCGCTGGTCACTACGGTGATCAACGTGACTTTCTAACAAAATTATCGTTGCTATTTCGCATTAAGTAGGCGGACAAAAGATACGCCAAATCATTTAGAGCAACCGTAACGGTACGCTGCTAAACTCATTTTAGCAGCCCTCATCATAGCGCAGCTACCGTATCGGGGGTTGCCATACGAGTAACTAAAATAGCAGTCTGCTTCTCGGTGAGAAGCGCGCTACCAAATTTAGCAGCGCGATAGCAGCGCGGGAGAAAGGTTGCAATTTGTAAAAATGTCAAAATGCTCACTACCGGTACGGACAAAGGTGAGTAAATTGATAACCACGATAGCAGCGACCGGTGTGGAGAAGAGTGACTAAACTAAAATGAGAGCGCTGTGCGCTGTTAAAATAGTCGCGCAAATGACAACGACCGTTACGGTTGCTCTTAACGAAGTAAAATAATTGAACACTAAGCAAAAGAGAAACATCCACGAAAATCCCCTGACTGCTGCAGATATAATTAAACTCATCATAGTTTCAAAGACTCAAGAAGCTGCCCACCAAGCTGTAATAATTAATCGAAATGCAGAAACAAGATCATCCAAAGTTTGTCAAAAAAATTCGACAAGCCTACCTGGCATAAACAAACCAACAAGTAAACCATTTACGAGAAAGAAGCATTTCGAGAACAACACTATCGAATTGCTTGAGCTATAGAGTTCTGATGAGGCATCAAATGACGAGGTAGCTGACGTGTCGATGGATGATGATGATAATGAGACATGCGAAGTCAATTTTCAGATGGTAAGAAAAGTAAAAGAGAAGATCGAAACTTTATAACCTATATCCAATTGCTCGCTTCCAACGGGACTTTGAACTTCCTTATAGATACGGGCGTCAATAAATCGTACATAAATCCAGCAGTGTTAATAAACATAAAGACATACATAAAGAAAGCGAGAGTTACAGCAAATTCAGCTGTAATTACGAATAAAAACGGCAAGTTTGTAGTTAATACAATTATTGAACTACACCTTTTTCAGAATAAACATTTAACCTATAATGTATTTCAATTTCACAAATTGTTTGACGGCCTCATAGGCTATGAAAATATATCCATAATGAAAGCAAAAATCGATTCCGCCTGATTATAACCGACAAGACATTCCCGATTTCAAAATCTGCATTGAACTTCAATTCGTGCATTGAGAATGTGTGGCAGGACTTGACTCCAGAAGAAAACATAAAACCATGCATGTACAGAGCGAACAATAAGTCTGCTCTAGTGTATTTATCTACTAAAAAGCCAGAAATGATTCACATCGTTGAACCATTGGTAAATAATAGCATGATAATAGAATCCTCAAAACAACGCTTTAATTTCCAATTCCCTTCAAGCCATTTGGATAAAGAAGAACTACTAATCAGAGCATTAAAACCATATCAAAGTGTATTTTTGGATGAAGATTAAAAATTATCCTTCGCTCATGAAATAATACATAAAAAAAAATCGGCGAAACTTCAATTCATCAAAGAACATACAAATACTCCTATCACCTTCGTAAGAGGTTAGTGTAAAAATCAATAAGTTATTTGGTGAACGGGCCTCCCTTAGCTCAGTCGGTAAAGGCGCAGCTACAAAGCAAGACCATGCTGGAGGTGGCTGGGTTCAATTCCCGGTCCGGTCTAGGAATTTTTTGGGCAGGAAAATTTCTCGACTTCCCTTGGCATAGAAGTATGATTGGACTTGCCTCACAATTATACCAATGCAAAAATGGGACAGGCATCGAAAGCTCTGAATTAATAACTGTGGAAATGCATCTAGAACACTAATTTGAGAGCACGCAATAAGCTAATACACAGAAAAAAGTTCTGAATTTTGACTGTCGCGTAAAATCTCTCCTCGTTTAATTTTGAGCTACAGTTGGCATAAGCAACGAAATAGTTTGCAAGCTTGCATACAATATTGCTAATTTAAGCGATTTTGCGCTTTAATTTACCCGAATTATCGTGTAAATTTACGCCAAATCTAGCGTTAATTTTATGTGCGCTATGTCTCGCAGTAATTTACATGAATTTTTCAAACGGTGTATGCGATATGCAATAAGCTTGAAATGCAAAGAAGAAGAATAAGAAGAAGAAGGAATAATACTAGAATCAACCTCCCAATGGACATCACCTATTTAGATTGTTCCTAAAAAAGTCGGAAATTTCGTAGAAAATAAATACAGAATTGTTATCAATTATAGGAAATTAAAGCCAAATACCCCGGCTAATAGATATCCTATCCCGGAGGTCAATGAGATACCTGATCGATTAGGAAAAGCGCAATATTTCACTGTCATTTACTTGTCAACTGGATTCCACCAAATCAAAGTGGATCCCGCAGACATACCCAAGACAGCATTTACTGTGTATGCCATTCGGGCTTTAAAATGCCCCTGCAACCATCCAAAGGCTGATGGATTCCATATTGCGAGATCATTTGGGAATCCGCTGTTTTGTAGGGTTAACTACTCCATTTCCGGCCAATTAAGCACAACCCGCACTTAGTCTTTCTTAATCTTTAGTAGTGAAGCACCAAACGGAATATTATTATTAATGATGGCTTTCATATGTATATACCTTTCCGTACGCACCGTAAGATTTTATAAAGAGAATCAAGTTGTTGAGAGTTTGTTAAAAGTCTAAAACTGTTTCTTGACGCCAAACTCAACCTATGGATTCTAAACATGGCCTAACGCATTGAAACGCCATTGAAACGCCATTGAAACGCCAATGAATTCACTTAGGCCTATCGATTGAAGATAAAGATTGATTCGGTTGGAGCGCTTCATTTGTTTTTGTGAATATTAGGTGCGAACATTCATATCACGCGTTCTTATTGACTTCGTTCGGTAGCATTTGAACTAAAGTATCGTACCAAACGCATAATTTACCTGTTAACACCGAAATCATGGATTTATTTGATATTTTCTACTTGATAGGCCCATAATGGGTGCTTAGACTGAAATGGTTATCTACCCTATACATGGATGATATCATCTTCATTTCACTAAACTAAAAAAACCCATCTTCAAGATATTGCAAATTCCTTGAAACATTGGACGAAGCTAAGCTAAAGATCCAGAGTGATAAATGTGAATTCTTAAGGGAAAATATAAAAATAATATTGCAACCTCATACAATTCACGTATCATTACAGATTTCACCTTGTGACAACGGAACGAGCAAACTTATGAATACATGACACGAGAAAAAATCCAATAGCAATACTACTTTCAATCGGAAAAAGCATTCAAGTTGTGGCTACCGAAGCTGCTAGCATATCAATGGTACACTGCTTGACCAGGTCCCGTTTCACCTGTGCATACAACCTGAGCAAATAATTATTCCAAATTGATAACAAGTTCTTACACCCGGTTATCAAGATTTATTTAATTGAATATGTTATCATTGTGGTTGAATAAGCAGCCAACATAACACAAATTATAACAAAAAATTTCTCCGTGGATATCAAAAACTAACTGATTTAATTATCATTGGAAACATCCTTAGAACAAATTCTGTGATCTATGCAAATATTTTGAACAAATTTCAAATTATTTTATTGATTTGGTTTTAAAACCTTATGCAGATAACTGAAACATGATTGGCAGGGTGTTTTTTTTCTCACCATGCGGATAATATTTGAAGTTTTAAAGTAGCCTTGCATCATTTCATATTCTTTCATGATAACAACTGATAACAAAATTAGTCGATGTTGATAACTAAATTAGCTATGCGATAACAACTGATAACAAAATGATATCTGGAACAACAAGACTTGTTTTCAAGATGATATCAAGTTGTTATTTTACTTTGCACGGGAATGCCTTGTTTTCTTTGAATGAACGTAACCTATAGCTCATACCGTAGTAGGCTGTGTATAAAAGAAAATGATTTACTTAGTTTGACAGCTGCACCATGAAGAAGTGGCAGCGTATTCGTGATTTGTGAGACGCGCAAATGTCGCAAAAAGACATTTCAATCGTCGTGGGAGTATCCCGGTGGACCGTCAAAAGGGTTTTAGACCGAGAAAAGAAAGGACAACTATCCGCGAAGGTGGCCATAGGTCGTCCGAGGTCAGCTCGGGTTCCGAGGGTTATCGCTGCTATCAAAAGGAAAATTCGGGTGAATCCAGTGCGTTCAACAAGGAAAATGGCAAAAGAATACGGGATCAGTGACTTTACGGCACGGAAGATCGTAAAGGAAGATTGCGGGGCGAAGTCGAGGGCACGGAAAAAAAACTCACATGATTACCAACCGCATCCGGGAGCTACGAGTCGAACGATGCAAAACAATCTTGAACTTCTTCAAGCGATAAAATCTGGTAATCCTGTTCACCGACGAGGTTTACCGTCGATCTCGTATCAAATTCCAGAACCGACCGGTACATTAGTTCTCTTCCGGTAAAAGACGTGGCCGACGAGCACAAGAACGTGTATCTGACCAAGCATCCTGCTAGCGCTATGGTGCTTGGATTGGTGGCTTTCGATGGCAAAAAAAATGGACCCGGTGTTCATTCCAGAAGGCGACGAGGTCAACACGGAGGTCTACATCGGGATTTTAAGTAAGTATGTTTTTCCGTGGATCAAATAACAGTACGATCCAAATCCAAATGTTGTATTTAAACAAGATGGGGCTCCGTGCCACGCCTCGAACCTCACTGTGGTTGTGGTTGCAGGAACATCTTCCGTTCTGGGCGAAGGATATGTGGTCGCCATCCAGCCCCGATCTTAATCCGCTGGATTACTCAATATGGCGCGTCATGAAGGCCAAGGTATGTTCTAAACGCCACACGAGTTCAGAAAGCCTCAGACAAACATTGACCCGTACCTGGAGAGAAATTGATCCAGACTACATTATTAGAACCTGCCGTGCACTCCGGAAGCGTGTGGAGGCCGTAATTACAGCAAGTGGAAACTCGATCGATGATTAACATTGTTTAAGACTCTGATGCACAGGCCGAAATGTAAAAGGTCTTAAGTGAGATAAGGTTGAAAGGGCAAACATTAAATGGACACATGGTCGAAAGGATGAAAGGTCGAAAAGCTGATGTATGTATTCTGAAACTGGTTTTATATGTTATCAATCCAAATCTCAAAAGTGAAATATGATTCTACAATGTTTTCCCTTCTTTGAAATCTATTCGTTCTTTAGTTTTCAGATAACTTGTCAGAACGTTAATTTTACTTAATGTTGAATGAAGTAATACGAGTTATTTTCTATTCAATGTTCCATTCTCAGAAAGACGTTCCTTCTAACAAATGAATGAGGTTTTAGATTTCAACTTTGTGCCCATTGGAAGGCGACCTGCCATTAGACTGATGCAAAGTTTTAAATTTTTGCTCTCGGTGCTCAAGCAGTTTTAAATCGGGTTCTGATTAGCCCCCCCAAAGTTTGATCTCATTTGATAAGAAACTGACTTTCCACAAACCATTTGAATAATAATATTTATATGGGAAATCCAAACCTGTTGTTCATTGATTTCTAGCCATATTCTATATCAAATTTGGCATCCCAGGGGCTGGTAGTATAATGACGCTAGGAGGACTTGAACTTGTAATTTCCACTGGTCTACAACTTATCAGTTCTTGTAAAATTAATTATGCTACAGGCCTCTGATTGTACCACAACAGAGATTCGTTCGATATGGCCCCATATATTTGCATTATTATTAGGCTAGACCTATGTTTTGAGAATATTATCCAGAGTGTGCCAAATGCCTCAGCAAAAGCGTTTCCTTGGTAACGAACAAAATCTTAACAGCAATGAGGAGTTTGTCCTTTGTGCATAAAACATGCTTTCGTTACTGCCATAAAATAATTTTGCGAAGGACAAAGACTTTGGAAAATATTTGCATTGGCCTAGTTATAGAAAGAACTGCTTTTTCCTCTCTTCACTGTGTTTTAACTATGGTTTGCCTTTGCTAAATTATTTCTAAAATAGTCCCGCACCATTGAATCAATTTAAATCGTTATTAAAGTGTTGATTTCATATTTCCATCCGAAATCCATCCGACCCCTACCACTAAAATTCTAACCAACCTTCTCAATACGTTCCAAGTGGCTGAAACTGGTTGCTTACAGAGCAATCTAAAAATAAACACGTTCCAGGAAGTTGCCCGAGAACCAGCAGCGAGAATCCCTGCCGTGCACATAACGACCATAATGAGAGGGTCAATTCAAATCGCGTGTCTCGGTCATGGAATATTGGCGTCGATTGTTCTGGGCGGAACAGTTCACCGAGGGGTTCGCCTACTCTGACGACTTGAGAACGACGGTAAGACACCGATGGTAAGGACGACCCCTCGTTCGCAGCTTGCCGGCGAGAAGCATCCAAATTCACCACTCAGCATCGCACTGCACGTACAGAACATAAAAGCAAGTCCCATACATTTCCCATCCTGAGACGGTCAGAGACAGCAGCGCTAGCAAAAAGTGTAACATAAAATAACAAACAGCTGATGCTACGACTTTCCAGAGTCACTGTTCATGTTCCAGTAAAAGCAAACTGCCATAGTACCCGAGCTGCACAGGTTCCGAGAGACAGAAACGGAACGGACCCGAAACCGGTTTTCTTTTCTTCTCAAATCGCACAGTTTCCCGGGTCAGTGGTATCTGTGTCTCTCCCTCTTCCGAGATGTTGTGACTGACGCGCAATTTTTGTGCACGAGCACTTTAACAGGAAAAAGGTGTTTCGTCTGGTAAATGGCCCATTTCGGAAGTGACCTTTTGCGCTAAACTTTTCCACGACCTTTCGAAACTGAACGGTTAGTTAAAATAGAATTCACTAAATTTCGGTGAATATCACGAAAGCCCGCATAATTTTCCGCCCGAAACCACATCAACAAGTTCGAATTAACAATGAATTAATTAGCATTAGAAGCACGTGTGAATCGCCTCATGAATATATTAATGCAGCACCTTCCCGTCTAATGATGTGGTGTTGGTGGTAGCTACGTGAGCCGCTTGTATCCTATAGAAACTAACGAACGCACACGTTTGATGGTTCGGTACGATCTTCCGTACAAGACAAGATGCGTGCTAGCTCCAAATTACTTAATCGGTTGCTTGGCACATTTTCTTCACGTGCCTCCGAGGCTCGCAGCAGGAACGCGTGTTTTCCTCGTATCCACCACACCCCGATATAAGACAGAAGCTGAATGATAATTTTTCAATTAGCAGTTTTCATACCACCACCAGTTGCGGGTTTGTTTTCCAGCAAAAAGGAAAAGAACTTTCCGCAGATTTTCCTCAGCTCACTAGAGCACGAGACTTGGAGGAGATGAATTTTTCTGGGCTTATCACAACCTCCCAGTTGGACTGCTCTGTGACTGTGGGGGCTTTATCATAAATGTTTCGTTGTTAATTAGCATAATCAGCCTGCGGAGAAATTTTCATACAAATGGACCTGGTGAGATCAACGTTCTTGATACTCTACGGGGATGATAATCACATGTATGAGGTTGCACATGGACAAATCCGGCTTATAGGCAACACACATTTGAAGTAGGAAGCTATTGAAAGACTTATAGGATTAACAATCAGCTAATTATAAACTGCGGCGGGAATGTTCTCCCTCGTATCTGGCATGTCTTCATCAAATCAGAACTTCCCTCAAAAAAGGATTTCAATTAAATACCTTTCAGCACCACAAATCAATAAATCATCGCTCCAGGTTATTAATTCAGAAAATCGTAATCGTAAATTAAACAAACAAAATCAGCGAACCATTACATCTGCATTCAGAAATTAATTACAGGCTCAAATTGAATTTTTCACCATAAACCGGGCAAATTGGGATCGTTGCCAGAAGCCCATCACCCCATCATGCATCGGCTGGACTGGCATGGTGTGGCGTGGCGAGCAGGGGTGGTAGTTTACTGAACACTTGCCGTATTTTCCGACACGTAATGTTACCTTTCCAACAAATGCATGCCCGGATGGTTGTGTGTACGATTGAAACACACAGACACAGAAACCACTCCATCGGCAATGATCCGGCAAAAGATTGGAAATTTTCCAATTCAGCAAACCGATTTAATCATCCAGCTCTACAGCAATAGCATCGGTAGGTATGTACATGCAGACGTACTTTAGAGTGTGGGCTGATGGGGTTGGAACCAGATGAGGCCTATAAATGGGGGCTCTTATCCTGACTCGGTATGGCCGTGGCCAACCTCTGCGCCATGTGGTGTTGCGGGGAAAAGAATTATTGCACTGACGAATGGTTGAGGACGTTGTTCGGTTGCATTTGCTACTGACGCTTGCCCTGCCACCGTCCTCGACGTCGTCGCGTCATCATCATCGGTGATGCTGCTGACTGGTAATTGAAAGCTGGACAACAATTAGACCGGATCGGAAGGGTGGTATGCAGCTTAGTATGATTTTTGTATTTGATACCGGTTGAATTCTTTATTAAGATTGAAAAGGTTAAATCTAAACACAAATGATGGTTTACAGTAGAACTTTGACTGTCATTTGATGGGTTTTCAAATGAAACCAGTAGGGGAAACCGGACAAACTTCATCCTCTTCCCCCCACCTGTTGTTTCGAAATGTAGAAAGGTTTTTTTTCTACGGGTAAGTTTTCACAAAGCTTTCTCTGTACGGTTACATTTGCATCAAATTGTGGAACGTATATTATGTTTTAAAGTAGCTCTTTTCCTTAGACTTTTTTTAGCCAGCATGAAAATTCTTAATACATTTTTTGATATTCTACCAAAAGATATATTTTTTCAGCACAATGCTATGAATAAGAAGGATCTTATCGATTTCACAAATATGCAATTTTCAATGGGTATACGTTTAAGTATTTTTGTTTTAACGCGTGTACAAATATCAGCTTGTATTGATAGTAGGATTTGACGATGTATTGATAGTAGGACGTTAATCGATATGATCATTTATAAGAGTGACAGTTATTCCAAATAACCATGTAAAAATTATTTTTATAAATTTCATTGTTTCATAATTTATAAAAATAGCATTTTACCTGTAATGAGCATTTCCAAGCATGACGGGGACATGTGATTTGAATTGTTAGACAGATAAAAAGCTTCATAATGATATCTGATCAAGCTGAAATCTATTTCAAATATCTTGAGGATATTTAGGAGATCTATGATCACATAAAGGTTTATTAAATCATTTCTGAGAAACCTGGTATCTTAAAAATGCATGGAAGATATGATTTGAATTGTTGGACAATGGAATTTTGGAGATTTTTGATCACCTGAAGGTCTTTACAATAATTTCTGAGCTACCTTGTATGATGAGAGAATATTTAGGATTTAATTCAACTAACATTGTTAGACGCTTGAAGATTTTCAAACTGATAACTGAAGTCTTCAAAGGACCTCTACAAACAATCTTCAAGATATAATGTTTTGTAAAGGTCTCTGGAGGTGTTTTGAATCATTTTTAAGCAATTTGGTATTTGAGAGAATAACTAGAAGATGTGATGTTATATGTTGGACAGTTTAACATCTTCAAAATTATATTTGATCAAGCTGAAGTCAAAGTTAAATATCTTGAGGATATAGGAGATCTATGATCACTTGAACGTCTTTCCAACATTTTCTGAGCAACCTGGTATCTTCAAAATACAGCTATGATTTGAATTGAGAGCAGTGGAATTTTGGAGATTTTTGACCACCTGGAGGTCTTTGCTATAATTTCTGAGCAACCTGGTATGATGAGAGAATAACTGGGAGATGTGAGGTGAATTGTCGGACAGTTGAAGATTTTCAAAATGACAATTGATCATGCTGAAGTCTTAACAAATAATATGACTTACCTTACCAATCAGGCTAAGGCCTTGTTGTCCTCTGCTGTTCGAAGAAGTCGTCTCCACTCTACTCGATCCATGGCCACAGTTCGCCAGCCTCGTAGTCTGCGAAGGGTCCGCAGGTCACCTTCTACTTGGTAGATCCACCTTGCCCGCTGCGCGCCTCTTCTTCTTGTTCCTGTTGGGTCGCATTCTAAAACCATTTTCACTGGGTCGTCGTGCGGCATTCTTACGACGTGCCCAGCCCACCGTAGTCGCCCAATTTTTGCAATGTGGGCGATGGATGGTTTTCCCAGCAGCTGGTGCAATTCGTGGTTCATTTACCTCCTCCACGTTCCGTCATCCACCTGCACTCTACCGTAGATGGTACGCAACACCTTCCGTTCGAAAACACCAAGGGCGCGTTGGTCATCCACGAGCATAGTCCAGGTCTCGTGGCCGTAGAGGACCACCGGTCTAATCAGCGTTTTGTAGACAGTCAACTTCGTGCGGCAGCGAATTTTATTCGACCGGAGCGTCCTCCGGAGTCCAAAGTAGGCACGATTCCCTGCCATAATGCGTCTTTGAATTTCTCTGCTGGTATCATTTTCGGCGGTCACCAGTGAGCCCAAATACACGAACTCATCGACCACCTCGATTTCATCACCGTCAATCTGAACTCGGGGTGGGAGGCTAACATTGTCTTCCCTAGAACCTCTTCGTTT
This sequence comes from Ochlerotatus camptorhynchus, assembly GCF_037179485.1. Classification (NCBI taxonomy): domain Eukaryota; kingdom Metazoa; phylum Arthropoda; class Insecta; order Diptera; family Culicidae; genus Ochlerotatus; species Ochlerotatus camptorhynchus. The sequence goes on along the minus strand of NW_027040612.1, from coordinate 21,196 downwards.
CATGTATTTTGTCTTTGATGCGTTGATGGCAAGTCCAATCCGGCCTTCAGCCTTCAGCTTCAGCCTTCAGTCTGATGTACGTTTCCGCCATCATCTCAAAGTTCCGTGACATAATGTCAATGTCATCGGCGAAGCCAAGGCGCTGGATGGACTTCCTGAATATCGTGCCACTCGTGTCTATCCCAGCTCTTCTGATCACACCTTCTAACGCGATGTTGAACAGCAGACACGAAAGTCCATCACCTTGCCGTAACCCCCTTCGAGATTCAAAGGGACTCGAGAGTGTCCCCGATACTCGAACAACGCACATCACTCGATCCATCGTCGCCTTGACCAATCGCGTCAGTTTATCCGGAAATCCGTACTCGTGCATAATCTGCCATAGCTGATCTCGATCGATTGTGTCGTATGCGGATTTGAAATCGATGAACAAATGATGTGTGGGCACGTTGTATTCGCGGCATTTCTGCAGAACCTGCTGAATCGCGAAAATGTGGTCTGTGGTAGCGCGGGCACCCATGAATCCCGCCTGGTATTGCCCCACGCACTCTCTTGCAAATGGTGACAGACGGCGACATAGAATTTGGGAGAGTACCTTGTAGGCGGCGCTCAGCAGTGTGATCGCGCGGTAGTTGCAGCAATCCAACTTGTCGCCCTTTTTGTAGATTGGGTATACTACACCTTCCATCCACTCCTCCGGTAATATCTCCTCCTCCCAAATCTTGGCAATTACCCAGTGCAGCGCTCTAGCCAGTGCTTCACCACCGTATTTTAATAGCTCACTTGGTAGTTGATCTACACCAGTTGCTTTGTTGTTCTTCAGCCGACCGATCTCCTCCTCAACTTCTTGAAGATCAGGGGCCGGTAGCCTGTCGTCTTCTGCGCGTGCTCCAAGGTCTATTGCCGTGCCACCTTCGTTTTCTGCTGCTTCACCGTTGAGGTGCTCGTCATAGTACTGCTTCCACCTCTCAATCACCTCACACTCGTTCGTGAGAAGGTTACCGTCAAAGTCCTTGCACATATCGGCTTGTGGCACGTAGTCTTTGCGCGAACTATTTAGCTTCTCATAGCACTTCCGTTTGTCGTTTACGCTGTACAGATTTTCCATCGTCTCGCGATCTCGGTCTTCCTGCTGACGCTTCTTCCTTCGGAAAACCGAGTTTTGTCTGTTCCGCGCTTGTCTGTATCGCTCAACATTCAATCTCGTGCGGTGTTGCAGTATTCTCGCCCGTGCTGCATTCTTCTCCTCTACAAACAGTTTGCATTCGCCGTCAAACCAGTCATTTCTTCGGTCCGGGATTGCAGTACCTAGTGCCGCTGCAGCAGTACTACCTATGGCTGAACGGATGTCCCTCCAGCCATCTTCAAGAGAAGCTGCGCCAAGCTGCTCTTCCGTGGGTAGTGCAAATTCCAGCTGCTGCGCGTAGTCCTGGGCAACTCCGGCGTCCCGTAGTTGCACAATGTTGGGTTGCGGCGTTCGACTTCAACGTGTTTTATGCACCGTTGAGAGTTTTGAGCACATGCATACTGCAACTAGGTAGTGGTCCGAATCTATGTTCGCACTGCGGTACGTGCGGACGTTGATAATGTCGGAGAAGAATTTCCCGTCGATTAGAACGTGATCGATTTGGTTTTCTGTGTGTTGGTCAGGTGATCTATAGGTGACTTTGTGGATATCTTTGCGGGGGAAAAAAGTACTTCGAACTACCATACCCCGAGAGGCTGCAAAGTTCACGCATCGTTGGCCGTTGTCGTTCGATACGGCATGCAGGTTGTTTGGCAAATAATATGAGGACTTTGGATTAATGTATGGGCAATTTGGTATTTGAGACAATAGCTGGAATCAGGCTTGAACATGTTCATTACAGCTAAAATGTTACTTTTCGAAATTATGAAACTATGAGATATTAAAATAATTATTTGTATATTTAAGATGCAAGAAGATAGGTAGAGGTGAAGATTGTGTATGATACATAAAACCTGTCAATTTCACTTTCATTATGTTATAATAAGCAAATAGCTATAACGAATAGTACTTACTCATCGCGATTACTCATTACAACTAAAATAGCTAATTGTGACCTTCTGAAAGCAAAATTTACAGGTTTTATGTCTCATACACAAACTTTACTTCCTCTACTTGCATCTTACATATACAGGGGGATTCAGAATAACTCTCACCGATTTCACAAATATGCTATTTTCAATGGGTAAAATGGGTATATGTTCAAGAATTTTTGTTTAAAAGTGCGTACAAATATCAGCTTGATTATAAATTTCATTCGTTTGCGAATTCAAGCAGCCATGGATGCGAAAATGGAACATGTCGTAAATCTGTATAAAATCGTGTACAAACATTGTAGGTAAATTGTTAAAGGAATTTTGGTCAGATTTTTAATGGAATTTAACTTGAAATTTAAGGTTATTGAAAAGAAGTATTGCAAGAAAATTATAAGAACAATTGCAGTTGAATTTTAATGTAGTTATGAAGATACTTTTATGGGGATTATGAGCTAATTTCTAGGGAACTGATCGGAAGGAATTTCAAGGAGAATTCTAAAGCAATTCGGAAGGGGATTCCAATTTAATTAAATAAGACAAACTTATTGACGATTTGACTTCATTCCTGAAACTAAATCTACGCCTAAACTTCTTAAATATTGATGTAGCAAAAAAAATCTAGAATTAATTATATTCAAACCAGTATTCCAGCCATAATCGCATAACTATCCCTTATAAATAAATAATCTGTATTGGCGTTCCTCACCTGATGCCATTTTTTATGTTTCCCCTTCAATGTTTTGTAAATTTGTTGAATAAGGTGAAAGTGAAGTCATATGAAACATAAATAAAATTTACATCAGTCTTATCACCTAATCACAGAGAAATTTTGAAGAGAGTTGCAAGGCAATGTGGATAATAAGTCCAATGGAATCTGATTCTTCATATTACTCAATAATTTCACGTAGAATTTAAAGCAAGGTTGAAGGTAGTTTGAAAAGGATTGCTTACAGAATTCACAAGAATTTTAAAGAATTATCAGAAAAGTTGGGGGGTTTGGTAAAATATTTCCATCATATTTCCAAAGAAAATCTGAGTAGTTTGTTCAAGAAGATTTTGAAGCACTTTCCAATGGAATACTGAGTATAGTTTCAAGAGAACCCAAGAAAATTCCAAGAGATTCGTCTAATTTTGAGACGCATTTCAAGGAAATTAGAGGGACTTAAAAAAAATAATGTCATCCAAGGCAATTTTAGGATAATAGTAATCTAATTTAGAAATTCCATGCCAAAAGATTTCCAGGAATATTCAAAGCAAACTGTAAACATTATAATGGACAGAAATTGCAGTAAAACCTTGCTGGAATGTCTAAGAATACAAATACAAACGTAGAGTAAATTCCAAGAATGTTCTCGAGGAATTTCCAAAATTGCATAGTATCCCGATTTTTCGGGAATACCAGTTATAATCATAAGATTATTGTGGAGCATCCTGACATAAAAAGTAATTCTGAAGGCATTTTGAAATGATCCTAAGAAAATCCTTGAGAAAATTTCAGATATTTTTTCCCTTGACTTGTTTTCCGTGCTGAGCACCAATGCTACCGACGCCAGGAAGGCACCTCTCACACCTATCGACCCACCACAACTCATGAACCAGGAAGGCGTGATCAAAGATGTTAAGCCTCAGAACATCCCGGCGGCGCTGACTGGGATTGAACCCAGGGCTGCTGGGGTGAGAAGTAATCACGCTTACCACTACACCACTGGCGCCGATAATTTCAGATATTCGTAGATAAGCTTATTAAGCTTCATCAAACTTATTTAGGTTTTAGTTGTAGAATTTTAGTACACAAAATATCAACATATTGTCAAGATTCTAAAAAAAATAATTAAAAAGAGCTGTTTTGTAGCTTATCTCTTAGAGTAAAAAGCGGGGAATCTTCGAAAGTGAAGGAAACTTGGAAAAACACTTCCATTGCTAGGTATTCGAAGCGATTCATTACTCTAAACGTTTATGTAACCCCCAACATTCTGGAACTTTCTATGAAATATCTTAGCATATATACTGGTCTTTGTCCGAGCCGTTATCACTTGAAGCCGATTGAAAAATTTCAAGATGATGGGCACTTCTTAAATCTTAAAAATCTTAACTTCATAAGAGATCATAACTTCTTAAGACTTAAAAGAGATCAGGAAATTGCGTCGAAATTCAGCAAACTTTGTTTAACTTCAGTGAATTTCGCAGAAAATCAACGAAATTCTTAAAAGATAAGGAAACTTTGTACACCCAACCGGGGGGGTGTAAGATTTGCTTACAATTATGAGGGATTTATCATCGTTGGATGTTGGTGGAGACCGCATGAACGGAGGATGAGATATACCGAGCTGCTTTCCAATGCAAGGGAACAGAGACCAAAAAAAGTGGAATGTATAAGTGACTGAAATGAATTACGTCGAAAAAAAAATGAACCAAGGTTGCCATCAACTGGACTCGAATCACGAACGTTGCGATTAGCAGACCTGTGCTTTCTCCACTGCTCTCTTCATGCTTTGGAACATTAGAGGTAGACGTAGAGAATCGTGGCAAGTGTGTGCGTCGTTCTATAACTTTATACAGGGTCTTCAATAAGTTCGAATACTTTTTAAAAAAGTGTTAATATATGAAAATACAATATATTCTTTTCTGAGTAAATTTTTATTGAAGCAATGTTTATTAAAAACCTTTACGACAAATTAGCTGGGAGCACCCTCCCTTTGTGCTGTATGATGAGCTTGAGATGTTTCTCAAAAGTATCGCACGCGGCACGCTCCTGGTCAATCGGCATCTTGTCCCAGATCTTGTAAATAGGCTTCTTAAATTGGTCCATGTTCGCTCTGCTTGGCCAGCATCTACGACCATACATAAAAGTCCAGAGAATTAAGATCCGGGGAGCTGAGAGATCACAAAGTCTTATCGAGAAAATCAGTCAAATTCTCCCGACACCATGCTAGGACGATATTCGCCGTGTGGGCCGGTGCGCCGTCCTGTTGAAAGACGTAATGATCTTTCCCGTAGAGGTCTCGAATTGCCGGGGCCACAACCTTCTCGAGAACCTCGGGATGTTTATTTGCGACGAGGGAATCCTGGCCAACGTCAGCGCCCACAACTGATCCTTTTGGACATTGTGCGGCTGTTGCAAGACAAAGTGTTTCTCATCAGAAAACATGAACTCCTGACCTGCGTGCCGCGAAAGTATCAGTTTGGATCTGCCCAGCCTCTTCTTCGTTGTAACCTCCGTTACCCCGTGAACCTTGCGTTTCTTGTATGGCTTGTGTCCCAGGTCCTTCGTCATGATGGTGTGGGTAGTCCGGATCGGTCTTCCGGATCGAGCGGTTCATTTTTCGACGAACCCGCTCCCTCACCACCTTGATGGTTGCTGGCGTCCTCGCTAAACGCGGCCGCCCGGATCTCGCACGGTCCTTGGCCGAGCCCGTCTCCTGGTACCAACGGATGGTGGTATAGGTAAAATTCCGCTTCACCCCGTGGGATTTCAACCGCTGGAATATGTCGCCGGGTCGCTCACCTCTCGCAAACAACTTTACAACGACGTCACGGTACTCCTTCATCGTGCGCGGTAAACAAACAACAAATATATACACTGAAACCTCCGTTTACGAAGTCTTTTTTTACGCGGTATTCAATTTACGTCCCTCTTTTTACGAAGTAAATCCCAAATAACGAGTTTTCTTTTTACGAAGTAAATTCCAAATAACGAGTTTTTTTTTGCGATTTTGGGAATCTGGGAAAAACTGTGAAATACTCCACAATATGGGTATCTTTGGAATCGGAGTGACGTGTAGGGACCGGAAATCGATGTTTAACGCCATTTTGAAATCCAAGATGGTAGTATCCGGTTCATGAAAACTGAAAAATGCTGTCAATACCCCACAATATGGGTATTTTTGGATTCGGATTGACATGTAGGAACCGGAAATCCATGTCTGTAGCCAGGGTGCTTTCCATTCATTTTGACTAAAAAAATGTTTTATGAAATTATGGAATAATAAGATATTTTGACGATATTTTGAATGTGTTAGTAAAAAGAAAATATTGTAAAGTTAGTGTTTCACACATCAAACCTGCAAATTTACCTTTGACAGAGTCACAATGAGCGTTTTTCTGATCGCCTCTTCGCGAAGAGTGAAGAGCGAAGAGTGGATGAGATAAATTACAAAATCGCTTATTGCGACTCTCATGTAGCAAAATTGGCAGGTATTATGTGTCAAACACAAACTTTACAATCTTTACTTGTTGTTTACATAATCAAAATATTTTCTTAATATCTTATTATTCCATAATTTTTTAAAACATTTTTTTAGTCAAAATGAATGGAAGGCACCCTGCCTGTAGCCATTTTGAAATCCAAGATGGTGGCATGCGGGTACAGAAAACCTGAAAAATAATGTCAAATAGCCCACAATATGGACATTTTTGGAATCAGGGTAACGTGTACGAACCGGAAATCTATGCCTGATGCCATTTTGAAATCCAAGATGGCGGTATTCGGTTCATGAAAAACTGGAAAAAACTGTCAATACCCCACAATATGGGTATTTTTGGAATCAGGGTGACATGTAGGAACTAGAAATCTATGTCTGACCCCATTTTGATATCCAAGATGGCGAGCCAGGCAAATAGTTGCTTGCATAGTCTGCAAGATCAACTTAAATCATTCGCTGCGGAGGATGATACGAAATGTAACTACCATTCAAAGTAATACATTCTTGGTTTACGTGCTGGAGTGCAGCAAACCCCAAAGGCATTCTGAGAACTTTTCAGAAGGCAAGCGCATTGCGTAGCAATTCGAGAAAATTCGTAAAATTTCATAGCAGTACTGGGATTTTTTATTAAGTTTAAGGTAATTTAGCCAATATTGTTAAATTTCAGTGCACTTCGTAGAAGTTCAGGAAATTTCGCAGAAGCTCAGAGAGTATTGTTGAAATTGTGCATAGTTCCTTGAACTTCAGGGTTTTTATTTGGGAATTTTAGGAACTTATTTTCGCCCAGATAAGAAGTTTAAGGAAGCTTGTAGATGTTCAAGGAGCTAAAGCTCGTATATGTTTAGACTTGCACCTAAATTTACATAAATTTTTCTAAGTGTGCAGCCAACATCCGTACAATGACATTTTCAGTGGTTTGCAGTTGGTACATCTGATGCATCTTATTCCGATCATCATCGACGTGCAATATCTGGAGAAGGCTGGTGTGTTTTTAAACTGTTTCAAATGCGAGATGGCATACACCATCCAGAACGTGACACCAACGCCTTAATCAATATTTTATGTACTCACGCAAAACAAATGGCATGGACATAAATTGTAAGTGTGGGTTTCTTACATTCAAGCCGAACATTGCATTAGGTCCTAAGTAACATTGACAGATTCTCTTCGTCGACTATCTCTTTTTAACCCCACGGCCATGTAAAGACATTCTCAGGTATTGTCAGCACACAGATCGATAAAAGAAGTTTTTATCTAGCATCTAATAAGACAAATACATCAAGAAACGGTTCTGTGCTCAAGTTATTAACGAAAGAGAATGTCGACGAAGAGAACCGATCAATGTTACTTATGACCTAATGTAATGTTCAGCTTGCATTCTTTGCATGTTTTCTTACAACAAATGTAATGGCAGTTCTTACAATGAACTGTACCGTATGAGAAAGTTTTTTTTTATATGAATATATTGTATAAAACGTTCATGAGATGATTTTCTAGCCACTTTTGGATAAACAATCTTTGTTAAAAAATTAAGCTTACATAAGAACTACAAAATTATTTTTAAAAAAAAAACCTTCTTACGACCACACTACAGTATCTGTTCATGCAGTGAAACCACCGACAAACCAACATGGCACTTAATTCTGACTCATGCGAAAATTGTAAACGGCCGATTTAAATGTGCAGTAATCCAAACTGTCAAAACCATAGAATTTTTTGATCTAGATAAAACTAATTTTCCCAGAATAGATCACACACGAACCAATTCATAGCTTTTGCATGCGGATTCATGACTTAGCTAAATATTGCCCGCGAACACGGAGCCAGATGTCAGTAGTGTGCTTTGGTCAGAAATTTTATTGTTTTGCTATGGTCATTCATGTCGATTTGTCGGTGGTGAAACATTACAAATTCTGCATTCTTTGTATGCCAATCTAGAATACATTCTAACGTTTTCCGGTTTGGTGTGCATATCATAATGAAGAATGCCACTTTGCAGTGCTTTTAGACTCTTTCTCACTTAATTCTTCTCCGATGTTGATACCGGTCCAGAAGGAGGTACTGGTTCCTCTTAAGAAACAGTTCTGGAATCGATTTCCTTTTCTCTTCGGTTGGCAGCATTTTTTATCCTACTTCTAACTTTTAGTATTTCCTGGACTGATTTTTTATTTCAATTAGTAAATACACCTAAAAATCAACAATAGATGCTTTTGTCCCACCTAGTTTTAAGGTAGCTTTGATAATAATAAAACGCGTTTATGGAGCATATTACCATGACATCAATAAACAATTGCAAATGAAGCTTATAATTGATTTACCGAAAAGTTTTATAAAGTCAATGAAAGTTGCACTAAATTTTTGTTTAAAACAAAACGCTTTTTTTCGTTACACTATACAAGTTTTATAACAAAAACAAAACAAAAATATTAACCTGTATTGTGTTCGCAACAGCGAATAGATTGGTACCACTGCCGTGTATCGATTAAACCGCCACCGCTAACCACTCTACGTATCCGATGTTGGCCGCAGAAATCAGCACAACAGAAATATTTCCCTATCCTTTTTCCCCTCCTTGCATTTTGTTTTACTAACACCGAGAAGGCCGCGGGCAAACGACTTCCCTTACTAACACTAGCAATAAGAACAGAAATAAGTGTAAACATCCAATCAGAAACTAGCTTTTATGACATTGTACACGTTCATTCCGTTTTGCGTAGTAGATTGTTAGACCAATCATCATCGTCATTTAATGTCTCTTTGATTCAAAAAAGTATAAAACCAAGCGAATCATGCATTCACATTGTCAGTCGTTTCCGAATTGCCAAGCAATATAAATATAAAGTGAAGAAGCTGAAATTATCCTTCTAAGAAAGAACATTCAAGTTTTCCCGTTGATTTTATATCGAAGCAAGGGGTCCCTGTTACCGTTCCAGTTTTGTCCGCGGTCCTGCTCAGTGGAGTTCCTGTTCCCTCTACTTCCGAAATGGAGAGTTCCTGTTCCCTTACTTCCGAAATGCTCTAAAAAGAGTTTTATTTTCGCGGTATTATTTTAAGAACTACCGATTCCGAGTAAGTGATGTCGGCTCGCAGCTGGTGCAGCTGGATTTTGTCGTCATCTGTTGGCAAGGCCCACCGAGCAGCCGTTTCAGTTTTAAGTCAAACATCACGTTGGCAGTCGTGCCAACAGATTGTCACACACATGTTATGCTGTATTTGGAAAAAAATGAATTGTGGGCATTTCTTAACGTATGATTACGTCTTTTGACAACATATTGGGGTTGCAATTTAAAAAACTCAAAATCGAACGCGTTACGAAAAGTGGTCAAATTTTATCTTCTCAAACCTCTGTCAATAGCGGATGGATTTAAATTCGAAACAAACCAATTAATTGGAAATTTGTATATGAATTTTTTTAAATGATCACTTATTCAATTTTCAATAAGTCTTCTTCTTCTTTTTCGCATTTCAAGCTTATTGCATATCGCATATTAGCTTATTGCGTGCTCTCAACTTAGTGTTCTAGATGCACTTCCACAGTTATTAATTGAGAGCTTTCGATGTCTGTACCATTTTTGCATTGATATGATTGTGTGGCAAGTCCAATCATACTTCTATGCCCAGGGAAGTCGAGAAATTTTCCAACCCGAAAAATTCCTAGACCGAACCGGGAATCGAACCCAGCCACCTCTCCCGAGTAGCACACTTTCATCACAATAAGCTACAGCAACTTGTTTATGACTGAAATAAGTCGTATATAAGTTTCTACAATTGATTTATAACAAGCGTGCTACTAGGGTCTAGCATGGTCTTGCTTTGTAGCTGCACCTTTATCGACTGAGCTAAGGGAGGCACCACTACGTAACTATTTCAAATAACACCAACGTCCAAATGTTGCATTGGTGATCAAAATTATCACCGATTGCCTGCAAAAAGCACTTTCCCTAACACAGATTTCAAAATCGAATTCCATCCGGTCTCACCGAACGGTACTTATTCAATTATCGTGTGTGGTGGTGGCTGGTTGGTCGTCATCAACAGCAGCAACAGTGCTTTCCGCGCGTGGCGCTGAACATTTTTCTCTAGTACACAACGAAAAGCTACCCGCAAGCAGTGAGCTGCAGCCCACATGAGCGTCTATTCACCGAAGAAGGAGGAAGAAGCCGCACCGCTACTGATTGGATTCAGTAGCTTTTCGTGAGTCACTGTAGGCTATCTATGCCAAGTGCGTCACCCTCGTTTCAAACAACATACAGCTTGCCAGCCTCATCCGTGTTGAACACTCTAATAGCTCAACATCACTCAGCCATTACGACAAAACGGTTCTTTTCAGGACCATTATACATTTTTGGTGATTAAGAGTTAATTTTAATTGAATTTTCGCTCGCCTTGCTGTCCGACACGACACCCCCAAAGCTCTTTCATAATGTACCCAGCAGCCAAACGTTTGTGGTCAAATGCCTAACAGTATTGAAGTGGTACATACAAATTCTCGCATTGACCGAATACCACAATACCTTGTCAATTAACCAGAAACACTTCGAATTAAGGTAGCGTTTTTTTCCAGGATGCTAGAAAAAAAGCAAAAAAAAATAATCATCGATCGCGAATATCTCGAGATTGGAAAATTATAGCAGGAAATTCCTCCAATCATTTTTATTTTTTTATCTATTAAATAAACCAAAAATTCCGTGCGTTTTGTGCACGAAAATGCGTAATATTGTCATCAGGAAACGAAGCGTGTCCGTGATGGCAAAAAGTGGTTTTTCTAACACAGTCACCCAACATAGATACTGAGCACGTAATTCTACGTCAAATCTACGGTCGTGTCTTGGATACAACCTCTTACTTTTTAATTATCGGACAAAATGGGCCGAAGGGTCTCCGAATTTTAAGAAATGTTTATGATATGGTTAGTTTATGGTAACATGAACGACGAAAAATTCAAAGAAAAAAAAACGAGGTTATTAATATTCCGGGAAAATTTTAGTTAATGTTTTAAAATTTTCCGTACATTACTTACAGTAATCTTTCCATTTCTGCGGTTGATGGTACCATCCAAGAACCGGTATTTCTCGGCTGTCCCTTAACCAATTTAGCTGATTTTCTGTAGATAATTAGTGTATGGTTGACACTAATACAAAATATCAGAATAAATGCTTGAAGGACTGCCGAGAAACACCGCATAAATGAAGGGACTACTGTATATTGAGAATCCATAACTCATGAACAATGCATCGTAGAAAGAACGTTTTTGTGGTTAAATGATAATCAATTTTCTTTGCAATTTTCCTCCACCATGAACATTTTCCAAGAAAACATTTTTCAGATTATAATTTTTACATATGACAAAATTTATTTATCATTTCACTACTCCACGTTCTTTGTACAATGCTTTCAATGTTATGAATTTTCAAAGAAATTCAAAGGACAAATAATCCACAAACTTCAACTAAATTTTTACGGAAAATGAACCCCCCTAATTATTATTTCTTTTTTTTTTCGTTCATAAATTCAATCATAAACTCTGGATGTAAAATTTTATAAAATTTTGAGACCTACTCCCCAAAGGCTCAAATTAATACTTGAGTATGTACATTCCATTAAAAAAATTTAAAGACAATATATTTGCTTCCCAGTTGGCACCACCGGGATGTTCTGTAACATCTCTGATGGTTCACTGGTTCATGATTTCATGGGTTGATAGGTTGGGTCCAGGTGTGGGAGCTGCCTCATTGGCGTCGTTAGCATTGGTGCTCAGAACGGAAAACAAGATCGACGGAAAACAAATAAAGGAAAAAAAAAACACATATTTGCTTCCAACTACATTCCCTTCCCCCCTGATGGGAAGAAACTGCCAGAATGTGTAAACTTCTCCTGATTGTAACAGAAACCCATACATTGAATGAATACCGCCCTGCCCCGTTTTTCGTTGCATAATAACATTATGTCCACTTGCATGAAATGCAAATTAATATTACCGTCGAGCAATCACTTGTTCCGAAGCGCTGATATTTTGTCCATCACATTTCGGGTACCCCATCATTGTATAAATCATTGCTACTACCCCCTCCTCACCCCCTCCAGATGTGGCACAACTTCATTCCAACCGCACCAAGGTACGAATTCGAATGCCGATACTCATCCACAATATCCGAACGTCACATTTTCGGAATGTGTACGACAACATCCGTCCCAACGACGCGACGGTGCCAACTACCGGTTATTTGAGCGCTGTCCGTCTCTCGAAAATCCTTCGGACCACACTAAATTACCAATCCGTCCGCGCTCAAGTGGACAGGCGCTGGGCTTCTCTTCGCTTTGGTTCGGGAATGTATGCGGGAGCTTAATTTTCAATCTCTACGCCCGAACGAAACGATAATTGCATGTTTCACAAATGACAATAATTTAATTAACTCGGCTGCTCCGGCCACACGGGTGCTCGTCCGAACATTCCGCTGTGGGTGATTTCACTCCCGTTTGGGGTGGATATTGCCCGAGTGCATGTGTCGGTCGGGGGTGAGCTTGTGCTGATGTATTTTTCCGATAATTTGGCATAATAATATGCAGGTGAGGAAATGCCGAATGAAATGTTGACGATGATGCGATGATGTATCCATTTAAACTTTTGAAATGTAATGCCATTACTTTGAAAACGACACTTTACTGGGCTGTGTCTAATTTATTCTGAATGAATCTTTACTTTTGCAGCAAAATTTTTGATCTAAATTGAAAAGATTACCGTCCAATTATCATCTACTATATTTACACTAATCAACCGGAGATCTCCAAAACACTCAGCAGTCCCATCAACCAACTCGCTATGCAGCACAATCATCAACAGAGGACGTACCGCCACGGCGCACTGATTGCACTCGTCTTATACCAGCACCCTTTGGCATTTGGCGTTGCTGGGGATGGTGGTGGTGGTGTTGGTGGTGGTGGCTAATCGTTCTGCACTCTCTGCAAAGTGGAACAAAACCATTTGATGCTGCTGCTGCATCAGTCGCTCTGGGAGCTCCCTATTCAGCATCGCATTGTATCACCGTATCGCCATGCCACGACCATCGCATCGCCGTCGTCGTCTTAGCTCCTCCAATCTTATAGAAGCGAATAAGCGATGTGCCTGCATTTAATGTCATTTTAAAAACAATCATCAGATAATCGTTAAAGAAGGTAACACCCGGGGCAAAAATGACAACAAGCTATACCTACGTCCTGGTATACTATGGATGGTTTTAGAGGTGCCCCGGGGCATCGTCGTCGGTCGTCGTCAGTTGCGGAGGGAGACCGGGAAACGAAATAATAATCGTTCAACGGGGAGCGCTAGCGTAAATGAGATCACGATCACGGTCGGTCGGGGAGGCTCTCGATTGAGCTGCTGAATATATGCGGACGGTAGGGGCGCGGGGTAAGGTGTGCCATGCAGAATTGTATTCCTTCTTAGCTCGACGCCCGAGGAGCGAGATTAGCACCTCAAGATGGAGAATAAAGGAACCATCAGGGGCGTGTGCAGATTTGCATGATTATTATTCGGTAATTGTTCTCAGCCTCAGATCTTCTTCTTCTTTGATTATGACGCTTTTTTGATATCATGTTTCAGGCTCTCATCTTAGTATTCTTTGAAGCACTTCCACACTAACGGCGCCGGTGGTGTAGTGGTAAGCGTGATTACCTCTCACCCCAGCAGGCCTGGGTTTAATCCCAGACGGCGCCGCCGGGATGTTCTGAGGCATAACATCTCTGATCACGCCTTCCTTCGGATGGGAAGTAAAGCCGTTGGTCCCCGGTTCATGAGTTGATGGGTCGATAGGTAGGGTCCAGGTGTGGGAGCTGCCTTCCTGGCACGTCGGTAGCATTGGTGCTCAGCACGGAAAACAAGATCGACGGAAAAAACAAAAACAAAGGAAAAAAAAAAGCACTTCCACAGTTATTAATTGACAGCTTTCTAAATCAACCAGTGGTCCAGAAGGGCGAATTTCAGGAAAAATATAAAAAGTTCATGAAGATGCAGTTAACTTAATTTGGTGTTTTAAAAGAAGTTTTTAGTTGAAAGAAGAAGCATTTGATTAAAGGTTCAACCATAAATTAAACTCATTGAGACGCCCCTTGAAAATTCTAACTTTTTTGACTGACGATTTTCGATATTGAAGTGTTGTTTTAGAACTAATTATTTCCATGAACTTTACTGAAGACTCAAATTTGCTGGCATGTCATTTTCATTGAGATATGAAGCATTCTTTATGGAAGCCCCCTTCAAATAGATTTTTCGGCTTTAAATTATATGCTTTATTTTTTTTTTCAAGTGTTATGGTCATACAATGTTGAGAAAAGATTTTAATTTAACAAAAATACACACCTTTCTTGAAGACAGCAACACGCTATATATGTAAAAATCAGGATTTTGTGTAAATTTTGTATATAGAAATACGTTTGAGCCGGCGCCGGTGGTGTAGTGGTAAGCGTGACTGCTTTCTAACACCCCAATGGGTCTGGGTTCAATCCCAGCCGAGGTCGGTGGGATTTTTCTGAGGCATAAAAATCTCTGGTCACGTCTGCCTTCGGAAGGGAAGTAAAGTCGTTGGTCCCGGCCCATGTGTGTTGAATGGGTGCAATATCCTACGCAGGTGTGGAAGCTACCTTCCTGCATATTCGATTGCCGTCAATGGATGGCAATCGATGTCCGTCGGTGATTGGCACTAGATTGCGGAACAGAGACCGACGTTAAATAAAGGAATGAAATGAGAAATACGTTTGAATTCAGCTAGGATAGTTTAAATTAGAATTTATTTTCATAAGACGATTTCATTCATTTTATAGATAAGGCAACAGCACTTCTATCTGCCAAGTTATCTTTCGTGCCTTTAGACTCACGAAAGTACACGAAGGGTTTCGGGGCAAGATGAACTTCTGGTCCGTCCGAGTCTTACTGAGGATTCACAGGTTCGATCATTTCATCCGTGGTTTTCCATCAATCCAAAAGTGTACGCGTTTGTTCGAGTTCGTTAAGATAGCGAAAATTTATTTAGAAACTAAAGTGTGCTTGATTTACTTGTGTGTGGTAGGAGATAGATTGATAAGGCAACAGTGTTGTACATTAATTCCGCAGCAACCAATTGCGCACCCAACTGCGATTCTTCTCCCCCATCGGACGGAATTTCCTGGCAATTGCCAACCGGCCGGAAGCGGACAGATCGGTCAACACATCGGTACGAGAAGGCTCGAGGTACCTCCACGTGGACAGGATCCACACGCCGGTTCGTCATCCCAACCGGCACGGCATAGTAAACGCCATCGCATTGGCGTGTGAAACGCCGAACCGCCATTAGCCACCGTCATCAACGAGGTGACGCTTTCTACGCGGTCATCGAACGCGACACCGAGTGCGTCGAACCCGCCGACAGGTCATCGACTGTGACTGTTGGCAAAACGAAACCACGTAAGCTACTGCAAGCAATCATCTGGTGAGTCTAGCAAGCAGTGCTGCACAATTTCGACAATACACGGTGATACTCAAAATTCTGCTTTGGTCACTCGTTTTAGCTAACAGTCATCGTCAAGGCAAACCATGTCAATTGTCAGTGGCATTTTTGTCAGTGACGAACGTGTGCTGATTTGTTTATTAGCTAAATTTAAAATGAAATTAAATGTCTTGAGGAAAACATTCACATGGAGCCCTTAAAGTGAACAAGCATCTACGTCCTGAACAGCTTGGATAACAATAATGTGACTCAGAATGCAAGAAATTACCCTTTCTGTTACCAGGTGAATCTTTGTCATTGACGAAAAAATGAATGAGATTTTGACAAAGATTTTTTTGAGAATCAAGTCTATCATTGACTATGTGACAAACAATTTTGTCAATATCGCACAAAAGTCTGTCAATGACAATGACAAATCTCAGCACTGCTAGCAAGCCTTTATTTCTTTGTGGAGTGTGGCGTCCGGTGAGGGACGGACGTAGTTATTTGCCACTCCTAAGGCTGAGGTAATTTGAGCCGAGTTTTCGTGACGAGTTGCCGGAACTCGTGACTCGTCAAATCCACCAAAAGCACACGTGCGTAATTCAAAGCTACCAACTGATCTCCCTAGTATTGATAATTCGAATGTGTTTGACATCACTTCGCGTTCGTATTAGTATCCGTTGCCCGTCCTCTTGTCGAGTTTGAATGTACGTTCCACTACCAGATTGGGTAGACGTCTAGTGGCAGGTGACGGGGTTGGCTAAATATGGGAAGTTCTCTCTCGTAGAGTTTCAGGGTAAGCGTGAGCTCTACCGGTTGATCGCAGTAGGCCGCGCTTGAAAGCTGACGTGTTTCGTCAGCGAATTAAACATTTTTTGCTTTAAATTTATTAATTTGTGTGCTGCAGTTTAGTTTCAAGTGTTCATTAAGTTAGCATATAGTGACATATCGTGTTTTCCTGTGCTTGCCTTGAGTGACTCGGTTGACCTTGAATCTAACCTCTAAAATCTACGACGCAGCATCAGTTTCATTGTTTGGTGTAGGTTTTCAATGCCTCCCGGGAGCCTGGTTCTCCAAGTTCGGATGCCACATTTTCGACGTGTAGTTCTGTTCTATTGAGATATTCGTCACCATGGGCGAGTTTGAACCTGGTCCAGTTGGTGAATTAGCCCGGGAACGTGCTGATAACGTGTCCGTCGCGAGTGTTGGTGGTGATTCGGTGGCTGACGTTGCCGTTAATCAGTAAGTTTTCCACTTGCAAAGGTGCTCGGCTGCTGGTCTTTCGCCGGTGTCGGAGATTGCGAGCAATATGAAAGATGCCTCACTGGATACGCCCAAAACTGAACGGTTGGTAACTGGTGGCCGCGAAAGGTTCCTTTGGAAAGCACTAGACGTGAACCTCCTTCTACATGACCATGGCAATGCAAGACAATTTGTATTCGTTGAAGTAACTATTACGACAATGGTGAATCACGAAATGAGATGCAAAACGTAGAGAAAACTACGGAACCCATGAATTGGAGGATCAAATTAACATGGTGAGACCAGTCCAAATACTTTTTATAAAAAAAAAAAACATAAGCTTAATACGTGCAAGAATTCAAAAGAAAATTTTGAAACTGGAAGAGTGTGTGTAATACTGATATCCAATTGATAGAGGTAATACATACATGGGGGGCTTATTGAAAGTGAAAGTTACCTCGGAATGGGCGTGACTCTCCAGACATTCTGAAATGGGTTGCTGGATCTGCAATAGAGCTATCACCGTCTAACTCCCGGACTAAAGCTGTCTACAATGACCATAAATGCGACATTGTAGAGAGAGTTCTTCCATAAAAACACTGCCGGCCAGTGGGGGTTAGAGGGAATACACACTCACACAAGCGTGAGCTCCACCGTTTCTCTGAGTGACTTTCTTAAGTGTGAATTCATGAGAATAATAGAGAATTCCCGTTTAGTTTAGTTGAAAGCTGTCTGGAACGATCCGTAAATCCTTTCTAGGAATTAATGGACTCGCCCTTAGGAGAATCTCATCCGGGAAAATTAACATTGGGCTTGTGGTCTCCCTTGTGGAGTGGCGCTTAAGCCACGCGTATTTAAGTCGGGCTAGCTACAATTGTAATCCACAAAAGTTGCATAGGTTCATTTATTCAAAACGCGAGGTTTTATACAAGTCAAATTTCAAAATAGGGCAAATATTTTCAAAAACTCAAACCCTTATGAGATTCCACATGAGGGCCCATGCATTAATTATGTCACGCAAAATCGAGCAAAAAATTACTCCCTACCTCCCTATCGTGACGTTTTTCCTATACCTAATGTATTGCTTGTCACAAAATATTAGACATCTCCCCCCTCCCCCCTTAGAGCGTGACATAATATATGCATCAACCCTAAGGTCTGTATCCACATTAATCCAGACACCTTCAAATCACTTTAACTTATGAAATATTGCACGAGAAAAATTTCGCTGAGCTATAGCTGCAAATCATTGATGAAAAAAACTATGATTGGTGTTTGCATTCCATGTTTAGTGTTCAAGATGGCAACGAATGTAAAACACGTACGTGAGCGGATTTTGTAAGGACGTAATGCAAATCCTGACTTGTCAATACGGGAACTTGCAAAACTTGGATTTACCTAAATCCATTGTTCACGGTGTGCTCAAATCATTTTCGGAACGTTTGACGGTCGAGAGGAAAACCCCGAATCTCTCTGTTCGAATGGTGGCTCGTAAAATAGGAATATCACCTGGTTTTGACCAAAAATCAAAACAACGTTTAAGGCTGAACTTGTATAAAGAAAAAAACAGTTCCAAATCGCAACGACAAACAGCATTTTACAGCAAAATCACGGGTTCGACGTTTGTACTGCGAAAATTT
The DNA here is from genome assembly GCF_037179485.1 of Ochlerotatus camptorhynchus. Lineage (NCBI taxonomy): Eukaryota > Metazoa > Arthropoda > Insecta > Diptera > Culicidae > Ochlerotatus > Ochlerotatus camptorhynchus. The sequence continues at coordinate 2,590 of NW_027040612.1, read as the reverse complement.
AGCGAAGTTTCCATGCGTTTTTATGGACGATAAAACTTATGTCCTGAAAGATTTCAAGCAGCTTCCAGGGTTGGCTTTCTATTTTGCTATGGCCAAAAATGCTACAGCTGAGTATTTCAGGTCAAAGAAGGCATCGAAATTTTCCACCTATACCTTTTTGGCAAGCAATTTGCACGTGTGGCCGAAAGAGTAAATCCTTCGTGACTCCATGAACAATCAACAAGGAAATTTACCAGAAAAAGTGCCTGCAGAAGCGATTGCTACCCTTCATCAAAAGTCACAAAGAAAACCCTCTGTTCTGGGCCGATTTGGCATCATGCCATTATCATAAAGCTGTGATGGAGTGGTATGAAGCAAATCAAGTGAATATTGTACCAATAACTACAAATCCGCCCAATTGTCCAGAGTTACGTCTAATCGAGAGATAGACGGAAAGACACATTTGGACAAAGACGGCCACCAAGGTATCTGAGGAGTATGTACAAATGGATGGATGGCGTTAAACACAAAGCTCGAAAATTTTATGCAAATACCGAATCATTATGTTTTGACTTCGTGAATTTTTAAATCATATCCCATGAATCTGAAATAAACAACTATAATTGAAATACAATGCGAAATTTGTGTTTTACTTAAGTTTTGGTGTGTCCGGATTATTTCGGATACAGACCTTATTTTGATGAACATTTCGGTGCAAAAAGAAAAGAGAGGAACTGTTAATTACTGCGTGGTAGTTAATCAGATATTGAGCTTTGTAGTGTAACTATGGCATTTTAAACGAATTTTTTTCAGTAACAGTGACTTTTTTAAGGCATTGTTTGTTTGGAAACGGTTTTAATTTCATAAAATGACACAACTTTTCTGAAGATTGTGACATACGGCAACTTTTAAGAGTTAAGAGAACATCATATGATTTCAGAGGATTTCGTTAAAGTTTGGGATTCTTCATTAACGTAATGGAACGTCGTTACCCTTCAAGGAACTTGGTAAGTCTTCGTGAAACTTTGTAAAACTTCGAAGAAGTTCAGGGAAATGCGCAGAAGTTCAGTAAACTTTCTCGAAGTGCAAATATTTTTGTATAAGTCAACTAGCTTTGTATAACTTCAGTGAACTCCTTCAAGGGCAGATAATTGGGTTGAAAATTCGCAAATTTGATGAAATTCATATAGAGCATTTCTAGCTCAAATCGTTAAAAAAAATGTTAATTTTGTCTCGACCCCTTCTGATTTGAATGAAACATTGCTCACGTGTTCGCTGCTACTAATGGTTGCATTTTTCATTTAAATATGATTTTTTCCTCCAGAGTAACTTTTGAAAAGGGCGTATAAAAAAATGGATTATTTTTTTTTTTTTTTTAAATCATAACTTGAAAACTATTGATCTGATCAAAACGGCATATGAGAAGAAGTTTTAGGTAATTAAATTATCTTTGCGGAAAAAATACATTGAAAGAAAAAACTTCGTAAATTAGTATTTAAAAAACGTAAAACGATGATTATCTCAAAACACCCCCCTTCGATCTTTATAATTTTTTTTTTCAAAAAAATTGATGGAATACCCTTAAATTTCGTGAAAAGTGTATGCTGGTAACTTCCTTAAAAAGAAATCTATAATTTTTTTAATATTTGTTGATTTTTACAAGTTGATGAAAATGCATATTTTTTGAAAAATAATAATTTATTTGGATTCTACGCATAATTTTCAATAACTTTGCATATAGAAACTTTTTTCCTAAGTCCAGCCGTTTTCAAGTTAATGCGAATTAAAAAAATATAATTATAACAATTTTCAACATATTAGGCCATTTTCAAATGTTCGTCGAGATGTCCAGCAACGAGATTTTATTTCATGATTGTATATTAAAAACCAAACAATTCATTCTCAGATATGGTAGCTGTCAGACTTACCCGTTTCTATCTAGAGGCAGCGGAAGAGAAGCACGTTGATGTGGTCAAATGAAAGATTTGTTGAGATAAAAAACAGTATATATTTATTATTTTATTTTACAACTCATATTATTTGAATACATTGAATAATTTGGGTGTATCGTTTGAATTAGAGAATATTTTTACTGCAATTTGGTTGTTTGAAACTGGAATATAGCAATGATATTTTCGAGTTCCAGGAATTGGTTTCACTTTCTTAAAAATTGGATCAAATTCCGTGTCAGCCTTTTTGTATTCTTCCGTAGAAACATAACAAAATGACATTTTTGTTTGAAGATCTTCTTTACGACTATTTGCCCAGTCGTACAGTTGTTTAGGGTTCGTTATAGGGTGCTCGTGTTGCTTAGCTAAACTTGCTCTGGTTGCCATTCTCTTAAGGGTACCGCCAATCGCATCACAAGGACCTTTGCCGTGTGAAGTTGCAAAAAAATGCCATTCAATTTCTACATTATGCTTATCTTTAAATCCACAAAGGCTAGCAAATTTTTTTATGTTTTTGTATTGTGATGCTGCTCCATCTGACATAAAAATACACTTTTGGACTGTTATTTGCAACTTTAAAAATTCTAATAATTTTGAGATAAAAAACTGAACTGCTACTGTGTCATGCTTTGAAATTGATTTAGGTAGAGGTTTACAACACT